>NC_139807.1:14477769-15072769 GCF_963457635.1 Microchirus variegatus | reverse complement strand
CAGATTACTGATAATTAGAGAGGCAGATTAGAGCCAGAGTCTCCAGATGGCCGAGGTGAATCCCAGTCTAACAACAGCACCGACAGTCAGGTTTACAACTCACCGCTTAAGGCAAGATTTTTCTCACTGACTGACTTCCCCGACTCCCTTCCTAATGGACATGATGCACAGTCTACGTCTTAGCACAGCATTCATTTTAGTGACTTTATGTGAGAACTCAACTGAGGAAACAATCATGCTGCTGGGTTTTCAATTTATTCCCGCAGTCAATGATTGATTGCCTGCAACTAAGACTGATCACAGTGAAGTAAGGGCCAATTCCAATTCCTATCTTAACCCTCAAGCTCAACCCTTAATCTTTAACCCTCAAAACCAAGTGTTGAGGGTTATTTTGTCACTTAGAAATGGGACACCCCTTAAATGCAGATACGTCTTCAGACTGCGGGGGGCAGAATAACGCGAAAGCTGCGTCCAGTCTGTCAACTCCAAAAAAGAAGAAGAAGAACACATTATTTATTACGATCCATTTGTCAGTCAAGTTATTAGGTTGTCAGTTAGTTATAAGATGATAATCATACAAAAACCACAACCACGGACATATTCAGCTGACAGTTACCACACACCACGGCTTATTGAAAAGTAAACGATAGCAAAAGATTGCGTGTGCGCACCGGCCGGCTATTGACAAAAGATCGTAAAATAAAAATTAATATTACGCAACAATGACGTCAGTAATCCATAATATGGGCCTAAACTAAGATAATACAATGGTTTTCATATTTTTTATATCTCTATTAACAAAGAAAATACTTAATTTGTAGCGTACTCGTTTCGCTGCTTTTGGCGACATCTTTGTTATGTCAAAACACGCAATGCATTCTGGGTAGCCCTTGCTCCCAAGAGTGGTCTCAGAAAATCTCAATATTGAGGGCGATTCAGCCCTTAAACTCGCCCCTCAACTTAATTTTTCTGAGAATCAGGAAAGCACTTGCACTAGAGGGAGCGCGCATTTTTGAGATTGAGGGTTAAGATTGAGGGTTAAGCAAGGAATTGGAATTCACCCTAAGTTTCCATCTTGAGACTTAAGTTGTCTGCAAAGAAACGTTAGAAACGAAAAGCTCAGTGGCTGAGAATATTAAACTGCAGTAAAGCATCATTTATATATGGACTATGAGACGATGTCACCTTGATGCAGAGTTGCAAAAAAAAAATACAGCCAAACAGTTCCTGTCCTTATTGACATTAACTACAAAAACATAACTCATTTTTTTAAAAACACTTTGGTTTTGAGGACAAAATGGTAATAACAGTCACTTCCTGTCAGTTAATGTCACAACTTCCCCTCTCAGTTTGCCCAATCCACCACACAGAAACAGAGTTTTTCTCTCTCTTTCAAACTGTTGCCGCTTCTCTCCTCGTTTCCTCACATGCGATCTCGACATAATCTGTATACGAGGACTTTTTGGAACTTGGTCTAATTAATTTCCACTTCTTCCCGATCCAATCCCACAACTTCACTCCAGACCCTCTGACTCACTCTCTAACTAATTTCATGCTCCCTCATTCCCAGCCTACTCTTGCTCTTGTTTCCACACATCCCTCTCTCGCTGATGAGAGTCAGTTATTCTTTCTGTGTCTTTGGGGATTAAAAGAGAAAAGACTGTGTGGAATAAAGATGAACACTAAAGAGGCAATGAGGGAGAGATTAATGAGGGGAAAAAAACACAATAATGTGGACAAACGGTGACCGAGCCTGCTCAAACTTTTTGGAGTTTGAGCAGACTTCTTGGACTATGATAAAGCAGCTTCTGTGGATCCTCCCGACAATGACCTTGCATGACAAATTCCCCCTGGAGTTCAGGGACTCAATATGTTTTGAGACAGCTGTTCTCTGTTGGGGACGTGTGTGAGCAGGAGGAGGAGATGCAGCAAAGCATGTGTGCCCAATGCTGCAGGATAGAGCAGCGGACTGAAGTTACACATCTGGCTCAATGCCTGGCTCGCTATAAATAACCCAACACACAATAAGATAAAGATGCCCCGGGCCAGAGCTACTGTACTATGTGCATTGCGGGGCTTACATGGCAGCGTGGGTGCACCGTCATTGAGTACAAGCCTCAGCACTGTGAGGCCTAAGCTCACACTCGTGTGAAAATGAACAAAACAAGTGAAAGCTCTCTGCTCATGTATATTCACACAATACTCCATATAAAAAGATTCTTCTGGTTTGAAAAGTGAAGCACAGGAAGTAGGATGGAATCAGTAGTTCGCCACCAGCCACTATTTCAGACTACTTCTCTCTTTATGAATAACTTCAGTGGACGTTTGCTCAGGACATAATGTCTACATCGCTGGTTTCAGGTCTCCTTCAATAGCAGATATTTTAAAGTTGCCATATGTAAGAATGTGGCCAAAAACAGTTACTACATTCAAATCAAAATACCAAAGTCTTTTGGGTTTCGTTTTCTGTAAAGTAACTGGCAACCCGTGGTTGCTCAGCAACTGAGACTCTACTGACTGCAATGATTGGTAGACGGCGGTAGGTGGCGCCACATGCCAAAAAATGATTTCAAAACATAAACATGATTTGCAGTCTGCAAAATATTTTTTTTAAATGCAAATATTTTGGCTGTACTAGTGGTAACTGTTGTTGGTGAGTTCAGTTTGTTATATGAACATTATTCCTGAGTCTCTGTGACATATTAGGAGGATTTTATGGTCAGTTGCTTTAGATTTATTGCATAATGCACCTTTAAATGTTGTAAATTACAGTATGTCTGCAGTATTTGGAGGAAAATAGCACAGGCTCATATGAGTGGGCATGTGATCAGCTATTGTCTTATAAGAGCCCGGTTGCAGATGACATCTGCAAATTTTATACAAATTCTGTGATCAGACAAGATGACCTGCTGAAGTTCAAGCCAAGAACGCAACAACTAAGAAGAAAGGTGATTTCAGTGACCTTGGACGGTTTCATGGAAGGTGCCACATGGACTCGTCTCTCGACTATTTCAGAAACTGCTGATCTGGTGGGATTTGAACACACAGACATCTATAGGGTTTACAGAGAATGATCTAAAAATAGGAAATATCCAGTGAGCAGCAGTTCTCTGAGTGAAAGTGCCTTACTCAGAGGTCATGCCAGAGGTCACGGTAGAATGGTCTGATTGTTTGGAGAGGATAGAATGGCAACAGGAGCCACTTGTTACCACCAATCTATGAAGAAAACAATCTCCAAACTCACACTGGGTGCCACCCCTGCCACATTATTTGGTGCACTGTGCACCTGATAAAGCGATCACTCACTCCCCCTCGCTTCAGAGAGCAAAAGAAGGCAGGAGTCGACACAACCATTCACTCTCACATTCTCACCTACAGTCAATCCAATTAACCTCTGCATGAGAACATGGAGAAAGTCCACGTGCGCACACGGGGAGAACATGCAAACTCCACACAGACGCCAAGAAAGTGGTCAGTGACTGTATATTCAGTGTCTCTTAAGAGATTAAATAGCTAAGTGTTTTGTTTTCTTGCAGCAGGTCACACTTTACTGATGTGCATTAACAGTATTGTAGTATAATAGTGCATCACATAAAGAAAAGACCAATTAATTAAGTATAATAAACTCTTAAATATTTAATATTCCAATATTTGGCTAGAGCTTTTCCCCAGGGTAAATATCAGGTTTCCTCGACACACACATAAACATGCCACTTTATTAGGTGTTTATTAAGTCCTGCGTACCTAATAAAGTGGCAAGTTATGTCATATGTCAATGAGGAAATTAGTAGTGGGCCTAGAGCTCATGGATGCTTTCTCCACATCACACACACACACTTAATGGCTGACATTTCTCCCAGGTAATTAGCAGCGATGATGCTCCTCTATATTAGCACGGACATTGGTTTATTGCTGCCAAGAGAAGATGAGGGGGGTAAATGGCTTGTTTGCCTGCTAATGTATTTTAACTGATCACAAAGACGAGGGGAAAAAGAAGGCAGGCAGTCGCGTCTGAAACCTCGCAGCTCCAACTCATTAGGCTCACACAGGAGGGCTGTTGCACATCTTCTCCTAGCAACTTCCCTCCCTCTGTGCACGAGTCCCGCTGTGTTTGTGTTTGTGTTGGTGCACGCTCAGTGATGCCAACTGCCAGCTCAGCGTTTTTGTCAGACAGGGAGGGCCCTCCCCTATATATCAACTAAGCACTGACCCACCCAACACGCAGAGTCTCATCCCACCTGGTCTCCGAACATAAAGCAAGCACGCACACACACACACACACACACGAGATCCAAAAATGGTGTCAAAGTATATGAGACATAAACAAGAACTGCAGAAGGCTTCAGCCTGAATGTGCACAATAAAGATTAACGGGCAGCAACAAGACATTGTTGATCGTATACACAGTCTGAGGTGGAGAAAGAAATGAGTCATCGCAGCTCTGTGTCTTGTCATGAAGCATATGGTCGGTATATTCACGGAAGAGGAAGCAGTCGGGAACCTGAGCCGGTTGCAGTGAGTGTAAAAGCACAGCGTATGATTCACAAATACGAGACAGAGAACACTGTTTCTTGCAGTTTTCCCCCCCTTTCTTTGTTGATTGTAATCTAACTATGAATCAATATTAAACCCTGACCACGCTGAGTCGTCCTGTGGCTCTGTTGTAACTCAATCTCTGTGTGACTGTTGCAGAGCTGACAGGCCACTAAGGAACATATCGCGTTGCAGAATGGCCCAGTGCCGTGCCGCTCTCAAAACCTTATCAGAAAAGGTTACTTCCTATCTTGCCCCATTGTACAATCCCTTTTTCCTATATCTGCTCTTATTCTCCTCTCTTCTTGTCCTTCTCTTTTTCCCCAAATAGGGGAAGTGATGACCCAGCTGGCTACGAGACAAGGGGATCATTCTAGGAGAGGAAAGGAGAACAGGCCAAGGCAAGCTGCCGCACAAGAGTCGCCTACAGTGACAATAAGGATTATTGGTCAAATCATGGCCTTGAGGCAATGTGCTCAGTGAGAACAGGCTTGTGCTCTCAGGGTGAATTCTGATTGCCCTCGACTTTATTGGCAGGAGATCAATTATGATTTGCATACCTCGAATATTCTGGTCGGAACATGAAAATATGTATAATTGAGTAGATTTTGGGTAGTATAATGAGCAGGTCTGTCAAATGCATCTTTGGATTTTTTAAAACAAATATTGCGACATTTTGGATATAACAAGCGTACCTGCTTCTTATATAGCATAACTTTCACAACACTGCATTACAGTGGAAGTTTGTCACGACAGCATGAGGCCTGTGGACCTCTCTGCTGCTGCTGCTGCCGCTCAGCGTCTACACGTCTCACACATCTACTGTTGAATGTTGAGTCTTGAGGCAACTCACAAATGCAAAGATGGAAAGAACAGTTTGGGACACTGACGCCTGAAATTTCACACATGAGGCGAATCTCTCTCCACGCCTGTGCTAATAACTGACCTTGGCACTTCTCGTGTTGCAGCAGGGAGGCGGAGGACAGTGACGGAGGAACTGCGTGTTTGTTTTAGGGCAGGGAGGGATACTGCAGACACTGTACTGTCTCCATCTCCCATGATTTGTCATGAACTCCAGGCTAAAAAAAACAAAAACACAATCCCCTGTTTTCCAGGAAAACAGCGACATACATTTTTTTTAACATTTTGTGTGACAATCGTTAACTATGCGTGCATCTAGGTCAAACTGAGATCAGGTATAGAGGTCTTATACTAAAGCAATTAGCCAGTGATTATCGTCAGGTACCGTGACTGGGTCAACTGCATAACCATAAAACATAATTATGGCTGTTGCTCAAGAGCAAATTATGCACTTAATTTTGTCTCTTCAGTTTTATCTGTGGGCGTTTTATTGAAAACAGACAAAAAATCATTTCAAATTGTTGAAATTGAAGTGTGCACAGAACAGCTGCAGTGCTGAATTTTATGTCCATTCTGCTTCAAGATTCTTAATAGACAAAGTAATTGGGTCAATTATTGCCAACAAAATAAAGGTTTTGTAATCTGCTTTTAAGGAGCCTGTTATCTCTGCATGCCCTCATTTCTATTCTGGCTCTGTATTCTGGTCAACTGCTTGATACAAGTCCAGGCTGAGGGAGGGAAAAAAGAGAACAAAAATGTGGTAAAGCAGATGGGAGGAAAAGGCATGGTGCCTGAGGGTAGAATGATGAACATTTAATATGAAGTAGAGTTCAAGGGCATTTATTTTAATGGGAAATATTGAGATTTTTGTATTGTTTCTTTTGACTGAGTCATATTGTGACTGGAAATTAAAATTGTAATCTGCTTTATTGCACCATTTTCCTCACAGTTTGAGCGGGATGCCATTTAGAAATGGAAAGCACAACCCAAATAGGAAGAAAACATCCTTTATTTGACAAATCGATTTGCTTTTTTCGCTGAACACTTCTTCTTCTTTTTTTTGTTTAAATTTCAGTGTCGTCTACGCCTGCAGTGACACACTGCTGCAGGACTAACATATTGACTCGGATGTCAACAGCACACATCACACTGAAAACAACATTGCGGTTTCTGGACATTTCAGTATACATTTACTGTCACTGTCTCTGCCAAGACTACAAGTAGACACTTGATCGCTCAGGTTTGAAAAAAAATAAAATAAATCATCTACGTTTTCTAACTCTATCTGCATTTTAATTTCACCAGCTGGATCTTGTGTTGGATTAAAGTTCCTTCAGTTTGAGTCCGAGGTAAAGAATGTACAGACCAGACCTGAGGCTGTAACTATGGACACAAAAAAATTGCTCTTTTATAATTTAAGTTACACCTGCACATTATAAACAGCCCCCTCCACGATGCCCCTTTGCTACAGTGTTGTAAAAACAATGGGCTTTGGCTGGCTACAGCTTAATCCTACCATCTCCCATGGGCAATTACTCACAGTCACTGAGAGTTATCGTCAAATAAGCAACAGCTTCAACTAATACTGAACCGAGTATTAAGAATAACATTATCGTTTACAGAACACTGAAGGCATGGTCTGCTAAAAAAAAATTACTACCACGTTTTTTTTGTTTTTATGGAAACAACATCGTGGACTGTTCCAAGAGGTGCTTCACTATGAGAAACAAAAAAAACGCTATTGAATAATTGAGCAAAGAAATGTCAAAACAACACAATGATGACAAAACAGAGCAGTGTGCTGCGAGTGATTCATCACCTTCAATCTCTTTACACTCCCAGCACTGGTGATTAAAATACTGAAAGCTCCTTTATACAATCAATACACACAATTCACGTCGCAACCCTCTTTTTCTGCCAGTCGATATGAGGCCTTTTGAAATGTGATTTTTTTTTTCTTTTTTCTTTATGAAAGCCTGTTGCTTCATCGTTTGCCAACAAACCAGTGTCTTCTTGAAAAACACGCACACACACATTTTAAAATAAAAGGTTCAACGCATCATCTTCCCCCACTGTGCTTGTGGCTGCATTATATCAGCCCACATTCAATCATGACAACTGAAGAGAGAAACTACTGTATGGCACATTCCCTATACACATGGTACTGGACACATTTAATAAAAAGTGAAGGAAATTAGATTTCGTGTGTTACACTTCTTTCTTGTGTTTGGGCTGCTCACATCCCTCAAGGCTGATAAGAAGTCCAATTATGTGGTAATTTAATTCAGAGGAGCAGAAGAGAGTCCAATCTGCTCGAGTAAGCAGGAAAAGTATAGCACTGAACATCATGGCCACTCTTTGAAGCCCTTTTCCTTATGACTTTAGGACTAGTACAATAGTCATACAGACACACTGGGGCACTTTTTTTTTTGACACAACTAGCTCTTGGATAGAATATTGTGCTTCACCAAGGCAGATGCAATATATAGAGTACAAAAGGGAAACAGTACGTTGAAGGTATCTGTCTCTGCAGGAAGAGGCTGTGGGGTAACTCAGGTTGAGGATCTACAAACTATAGGTGGAACCACATAGTAAGGCAAAAGCTGGACCTGAGGATGAGAGGGCGGAGGTGGATTTGGGGTGACTTGAGGGTGAAGGGTGCAGTCTGGAGCCGCAAAGGAGCTATGAAGAGTCAGAGACAGCTGCTGTGGACTGTTCACGGGTGGGGAAAAAGCTGGGTGCTGCAGAGAGTGATGGAAGGGCAACAACATCTATGGTACATCTACTGGTGCAGGAGCCATCAAAGACAGAGAGAGAGAGAGAGAGAGACAGGGCGGCTGGAGGCTGGAGGGGAGGGGGCACTTGGAGACAAGGTGGAGGACCGGGAGAACAAAGCCTCACTCACGGTAGAACACATATTCAGTGTAGCTGGTCCAGATCTTGTCGTCAGTTTGCTCATGGGCAAAGGCGCAGGTTCCCGTGGAGTTACAGGCCACCATGTGGAAACCTGCATCTGCCAGCTTGTCAAAAGCCTGCTCCAGAAAGGTGAACTTAAGATAGTAGCGGGATGTGTATCGCTCAGGAGGGCGGTCAGGGTCACGGCTCTCATTAAGTGTCTCTCCAAATACCTCTTTGGCCAGGGAGGTCTTCCCGCACACCATGATTCTCGCCACCCGGCGGAATTTGGCATCGGTGTGGCTGTCGCGGCCTAAAGTGTACGAGCCTCTGTACCCAATAGTGATGAACCCGGACCGTTTTCCATCCATGGCACTGGGGACCAGGCTGGCACAGGCAGCAGCAGCAGCACCGAGGGAGCTAAGGTTACGGGCCGAGTCAATCCCAGGCGAGGAGTCCTCTGGGTCGCTCTGGCATCCCTCGTCACCCAGTGAGTTCTGCTTGCTGATTTTGGGCGCCAGCTGCTTGACAAGCTCTGGCAGATTGAAGAACTCAGCCTCCCTCTGCAGACGCCCGCGCTCGGGGAAGTGGTCTGGAAGAACCAGCTGCTGGTCCCGCATGTAGTCCAAGATGTAGCGGAACAGGAAACCATCACGGTCCACAAAGAAGCGCCCCTTGGTGTCCCTGGCCAGTCCCTTGGCTGACTTCCGACTGAACATCTCCCACAGCAGAGACTCTGGCACACTTGTGAGGGTAGAGAAGCGGGTTATGTACACCTGGCCTCCAACATTAAGCTCTATAATCTCTGGGAAGGGCACTTCCTCCCCAGATATGCCACTGTCTGGTAAAGCCATAGCTCACTCTTACTTCACCGGTGAACTTGGCTGCAGCTTTAAAAACTCTCTTTGCTGCAGTCAAAGTTTTAAACAAACCGTGTCACAGTGGCCGATCAGGCCTGTGACTGCAGGTCCTCTCGTGGTGGATGACTTGGATGCTAATCTTTAACGCACAACTGGTATGCGGCGCAATCAAAGCTGTCCTCCACTCACACCAGAGCCAGAGAGGAACCAGTCATCCAAACATGCGCACTCTCTATTCTAACAACAGTTTTTCCTCATAATTACTCAATCACAGCACGGGGTATTTCAGTCATGCGTTGAACGGAGTGTCCAGGTCCTTTTACGCGCAAACGGATGGTGCGCTGTGTATCCTGAGGATAAAAGATCCGCTCCTCGCACCAGGTCTCTGACCAGGAAATGAAGGATTTCGCACGGGCGTCTTGGACAACTTCTCTCGCTCTAATGTCGCTCGTTTGTCCTGACGCAAACAGGATCAGGTGGCCCAACTTCAATTAAGCAATCCATAGTTGGTGCGCTCCGTGGGCGTCCCGCTGACGAAGAGCCACGAGATGAAGACAATCTTCCAGATGTAACAGAGACACGAGCGAGGCGAATAAACAGATGTCCAACCTTTCCATCGGCTGCAGCTGCTCGGTCTGTGCGCTCTTCTATCTGCTGTCACACTGTAACTCTGCTGCAACGTAACCGGGGATGAGGCATTATTCATCCCCACTTGGCCACGCCCACTCCCCGTGACTCGTCTCTGCTGTGATCCAGGTTAAAATACCCTGCTGCCCTCAGGGGGCTTTATAAATGAGCTGATCATTTATTGAATTTTCTTAAAGAAGCCAGAGTAATAAGGGGAAATTAAGTGTTACTTATAACAGATTTGCTCCCAATTTGATTAATAGATAAGCCAGCAATCATTCAATTAATTAAATAAAGAAATCAATATTTATGTCTTTTGAAATCCCATGGTGTATTTTATAAATACACCATGTTATCTGAAGATAACAGTAAATTAAACGTGGTCCCATCAGACATCCATTCATTATCTGTCAATGTGATGTCTTGATGAAATAAACAGTGAAAAGCAGAAGAAAAAAAAAACCAAACAGACGCCACTGCCCAGTTCTGTGTGTGTTTTATGTGGAGTCTTATTAAAAACCCAGCCACTGACTTACCAAATGTGCTCTGCGTTTAATTTTATTGCTTGCATTTTTGGGATCATTTACACAGGTTCACTGCAGCCTAAAGGTGGGATAACAGCGACATCTAGTGAAGACTCAGGGGAAAGCGATTGGGATCTTCTTCTGATTGGGATCACACATCTCATCACTGTCACGGTGATTGTCTCCCACTTTCCCCACTGCTTTCACGTGAATCTGCTGCAGGAGGAGGATGTTGCCTCCTCTGTGCTCACCACCATGTAGATGAGTTTGTGACATCATCACATTGGGTCTTCAGGATGCAAAAGAGCTGGCTCTGTTGCCGTGGAGATACATTTCTCCATATGAGACATGAATGGAAGCCATGAATGAGTCTATTAAAAAAATAATGGGACCTGGGAGTGGAAGTTTGTTTATGACTGACACGCGGCAAAACAAATCAGACTCCACTTATGGAAAAGAAGCCGCAGAATGAGCTCGATCAGATGTGAAAGAGCACACTTGTGTGAACACATATGAGTCGTGAACAATCTTGTCATGGTGCAGATTTCCCTGAGGGCCTGCAGTCTCCAGATGGCTTGCAGCGTTATAAAACTTGGGTTGTAGATGGAGAGGGAAGATGCTATTAATTGGACATTAATGTGCTTGACATAGCAGAATCGTGCACAGTCCAACGTTTAATATCCAAAATAATATGCACAGAAGATACTGAAGCGTTATATAAATAGAACTTTTTAACAAAGTGCCACTGATTTAAACTGATTAAATTGCTATGATTATCACGAATGACCGATTGCCCCCCTCTTTCACTCACTGACTCTTAAATCCCTGCTCACCAGCAGTTTAATCACTCTAATCACATCCACACCAGAGACCATTGATCCTCAGAGGTGTGGGCAAAATGACTACATCTAATAAATTAGTTTGACCTTCTGCAATGGCCGGATTATCTGTCAATTCCCATCATCCGTGATGTCCTTTAGAGGTTGTTAGGTGACTCTGTGTGTGTGTGTGTGTGTGTGTGTGTGTGTGTGTGTGTGTGTGTGTGTGTGTGTGTTTGTTTGTGTCGAGATAAAAGAAAGAAAAGAAGAAAAAAGAGCATTCGATGTTCCTGTGATTTGACAAAGGCCTGATCCCATGGGAGAAAGATAGTGGCTCGTCGTAACTCGGCGAGGAATGTACTTGAGTTGAGAGGAAAACAATGAGTGTACAAGTGTGTAGTGAAACCTTGGATTATGCAGGGAGAAAAAGAGAGGTTACTTAGTGTGGATTTTATGGACGCGTCTGCATATTGATCTCTGCGTCCTCAGCGGTTTGTGCTGACAGCTGCACCAATAAGTGATTTATGAGGCGCTGCGTTGGATCAACAGAAAGGAACAGGCTTTTGCATCGTTTTTCTCTCAGGTGTCTGCGTGGTGTCCGTGTGAAACCATCTGCACAGCCTCATTTCCCCCCCAAGCATGAGATCGCATACATCTTTCATGACAGGTGACATGGAAGTGAAACAAGACATCCGAAGTGAGATGTGACATTCTATATATTATATTTTTTTCTACTACATTGCGTTGATGTCATTGAGAGTTGACAACGCAGCTGTTCCAACACATTATTCCAACTAAGGTGGAAATTAAGCCAGAAAAGACCACGTCACCCTCACAGCAAGATTAATGCTACAAACTTCTTCTCTCGTATCTGTTGACTCTACTTTCTTCCTGACGCAGACGGGTCAATCACAGCCGCTCTATAAAATATACATAATGGATACAGCTTTCATAAATGTCTCTCCTATTCATCTTTCCCTTCTCACCTTTAGGTTTAAGAATATGACTGTGGAAAAAAAGTCACCTCGTCAATTTATGCACTTGGAAAATGACTTCAAATCACACGTTCGCTTACAAAGGCAAGATATGGCTGTAATAAATAACTTTGAACATAAGGGGTTTTCCCCCCTTCTAGAAAATAAGAAAAAGTAGTCCCAAGAGCTGTCACTGTAATGGTTCACTGGGACACTTTATAAGAACACCGCTGTTGTCAACTATCTTTTAAGACAATCACCTTTCCAAAGATATTTTGAAGACCACAGTGTGTAGAGTGTGCACTGACTCTCTTTATGAGCAGTCATTTTGACAGGGGAGGAAAAGCACAAGGGTAAAGATCAAACGAATGATGGATGAGTCCTATTTAGCTTTTCCTCAGCTTCAGGGCACATGCCGGCTCACTGTCCTGACAACTTGAACTGAACAGAGCTAGAGTTATGTTCTTGCTGAAAACGGCCTGAAAAGGCTTGGACTGCATCATTAGTAAGTGAATAAATGTCATGACCACTGAAGCCCAATAGCTGTCTCCTGGGAGCAGTTACTGAGGTTTAGGTGGCTGGCTAACAACATACATATATTAACATTTTGCTTCAAGACCTAAAAAACTGAGATGCAGTCCATGAAATACTATATCATCAGCTACAAGAATAAAGGAATGGTCCATGTGATACATAGCAACAATCGACACCACCTCAGCAAAATACAGCTGTGCAGAAACCACATCTTAATTGCTGACTAAGCCTTAAAGATGTCATGTACAGTTGATTATTTTACACAGAAGAGGACAAGCAGTGTAAAAAGATAATTGTTTATTTTGGTTCTTCCCCACCAGTAGTTTATCCACAATCAGACTCAAAGAAATTATAGACTAACATACACGAAATGCAGGGATTTTTTTTTCAATATATATACCACAATCAATTTTATGGAGACAGCATATGTGCATACTTTTACGACTAATTCCAATATGATGACCACTGACTTAGAGGGAATAATCCAATGCTTGGGGACTGGGTTGGGTTATTTGGGACTGAGGACTAGGGTATGGGAAACTTGTTAGTGAGCACAAACAAAACACAAAACCCAATCACTTATCCATAGAACAAAACAATAAATGGTTTCACCCACAAACCAGTTTTGATGCTGTAATGGATCGTGCCCACTTGTTAGATATAATCCTCAAAACTGTCTTTAACTTTACCCATTCACAAAAGCTCTGTAATTTAATGATTAAGTAGTTTTTATAAACAGGGGACCAACTATATATACAAACATATATATGCATATATGTGTATATATAATGTCCCCATACATGTAATTAAAATTCAAAAAAAACATTATTAAAGTGCTTTCTACTGACTCAAAACACACAATCTCTGCTTAGAGAATGGTATTGGTGCAGCATGTTTGAGTAAAAAATAAATCACTTATAGTTTTGATTAGCTGTGTTCATCAGTGCTTAGGGGATAAAGACCAACAGATGCAAGGCATGATTGCAATCAAATGGTTAGCTGAGAGAGCACATTTGTGTCATAAGTAACATATATGCAGCTTTGAGTGGTGGTTATAGATCTATTTGAGGGGTTTATATCTGCTAAAATAATACAGCCGACCATTTGTGAAGTTCATACAATTATACACCTAAATTATCGGCACCATTATAGCAGATACAATAACATTTGTGTCAGAGATGTGCTGTGTACACTAAAGGGAAAGTCTACTGAAATACCAACTGAGCCCTTCTCCTTGATCAGATTAGAACATTTCTGATTCATCTTGTGAGGCATACTTAACGGAGTAGATTCTATAGTATACATGATTCATTCAATGGAATTCCAAGTGATGAGGCTTGGTGGAAAGTCCAAAATGATCACAGTTCAACTATTAGTTAATGAAATGTCATTTTAAGGTGCATAATGTGATTCAACATCGCTGGAAACCATTCATGAACGCATGAATGGCTCCGCCCATTTAAGACCAGGTGGCACTGAACACAAGTGTCATAGTTGAAGCTGTGAAATTAAGGAAAACGGATACTAGTTGGTACTGTGGATGTAAATTTCCCAGGTACTCAATCCACATCATCTGATGAACTGGCATAATGTTCACGCCTTGCTTTCTGTTATACGGGACAAAGTCATCATCTTGCAGCATTTCAGCTGAGTGGGTATAAAAATATAGACATTTGAAACCCTGAATATATGTTCATATGTGATTTTCTGCAACAAAACAAAACACAATTTACAGTTGTCCCACTCAGTATACACTGTTTTTTTTTAGACTTCACCCCATCTAAAACGTCTTCTTTCATTACCTCGGGGAAGAGATTTACACCCAGCACAACATAAAACGGCAATTATAATGTCTTTATCAACAGCCTATATCCATCATTGCTCTGTTAATACACTAAAATTACCTCTGGGTGTGAAACACAGATTTACTTGGGAAAGAGGAGTGTGTTTGTGTGCGTGATGACATTACATCAACATGTCTTTGTGGTGCCTGGCTATGTGCTGGCTCTTCTCTGAAGGCCTCCTAAAGCCCTTGGTGCAGTAGTCGCAGCGGTGGGGGTAGTCCTTGGTGTGAATGGAGATGACATGGCGTTTGAAACCAGAAGCGTCCGTACTGTTATACTCACAATACTGGCACTGATAAACCTTTCTACCACTGTGTGTCTTCATGTGCTTCTTCAGCTCAGCTGGCTGCCGGAAGCCTCTCCGGCAGCGCTTGCACTTAAAAGGGAGGTCCTTTGTATGCAAGGACAAAATATGGCGGCTCAGGGTGAAGGTGTCAGGAGCATTGAAGTTACAATGCCGGCACTGGTGCACCTTGTTGCCCTTGTGTGTCTCTGCATGCTTCTTTAACTCAGATGGCCTGTGAAAGCCTTTCTCACACACGTCGCACTGATGTGGAAAGTCCTTGGTGTGAACAGAGATAATGTGCCGTTTCAGGTCACTGGAGTTGGTGCTCTTGTGCTCACAGTGTGGGCACTGGTGAGTCTTGTGGCCTTGCACCATCTCCATGTGACGCTGGAGTTCCCGAGCATCAGCATAGGCTTGGGGACAATGGCTGCACTTGAAAGGCAGATCTGCACCATGCTTACTCTTGATGTGAGTCTTTAGATTGGACTGATCTGCACAGCGGAACTCACAGTGCGGGCAGTGGTACGGCTTCTCACCTGTGTGGGTCCGCATGTGTTTCTTCAACTCCGATGGATGGCGGAAGCCTTTAGCGCACTCGACACACACATGTGCAAAGTTCTTACTGTGCACTGCAAGCAGGTGACGGTTAAGTAGGCCCTGTTCCGCTGTCTCATAATCGCAGTACTTGCAGTGATGTAGTTTGGGCTCCCGGTCCTTGACAATGAGCTTGTCAGAGCCCAGTGGGCTCGACTCGTGGTATCGCCGTGTGTACTCAGTGTACTCTGGAGACCTCTCACTGTTGTGACTCAGCAGTTTGTGGCTCTCCAAATGGTTGTGAAAACTGACCTTCTTGTTGGTGGTAAAGTCACAGTCTGTACACTGGTACTTCTTCTTTAACAGGTGGTCCGGATGGTTCTTCATGTGACATTTTAGGAATCCTCGTGAACGAAACTTCTTTCCACAAAGGTGGCAGGGGTAGACTGTCAAAGGCATGCCATCTGGTCCAATGATAACAGCTAGCGGAGAAGATTGAAAACATGTGTGCAGCTTAGAATATTGTAAACAGCTTGTTGCATGAATTAGTGCATCTCATTATCTTAACATCCATCATTATCACAAGCCAACAGAATTATCATACCAGTCTGACACTGTCGTGTATCTCCTTTCTTCTTTTTCTTAGCTTTAGGTTTTAGGGTACGGTTGGCACCTGGTCCCTCGCGGATTTGCAGAAATGGTGTAGCTGTGCCATTCTTCACCTGTTCAATGGTATTACCTGTGCAAACATGACAGTTTCACTTGCATTAAACTGAAGGGCAAAAATATTGTATTTTCCCTCTCATGATGTGAGAAAGGCATGGCTTGTCTTATCATGTCTTTACAAAGACAACACATTTGACAATTAACTATTATGCAAAAGGCACATACTAATGTCATCATCATCCTCCTCAGTGTCATCTTCATCGTCCTCGTCTTTAAGATGCTGCTTGACCATGTAGACCATCTTGTCCCGACCAACTCCCAATCTGCCCGATGAGGCAGCCTCCAGGTCAGGATGGCCATTCTGGTAATCATCCTCTGTTATTACCTCAGTTCCACCTGTAAATTGAAAAATAAATAATTTTATAAAAGCCATGTTTTTAAATTCACTTGAACAGAAACAGAGCTCAAGGATTTCCGTTACAATTTAAAAGTCACTTGCCTAAATCGTCGTCTGCTTCAGCTTTAAAAATGTAGACTTTGATGACCTCAGACCCATCCTCCTCTTTGATTTCCTTATCTTCCATTACTTCTGTGCTGATCTCAAGGGGAGTGTCTCCTATGTCCAACTTTTCACCCACCTCATCCACTATAGTAATAAAAATAACCAACAATTGGTGATGCAAAATTGTAATTAATATGCTGTTGCACAAGAACAGTGTTTATTAATACAAGTTGTGTTATCACATGACAAGCTGTCTTACAAGAGATCATGAGATAATCCTCAGAGCTGCTCCTTGCATCATCATCCTCATCTGTCTGCAGAGGAACAACCTCAGTTGGCAGCTGTTGGTGGATTATGGTCTCAGAGCCTTCCTCAGTCACCATCAAGCCTTCTGACACAAGCTGGTGGTCCAGAGTGTTGTCCTGGTGCTCAGAAAGTAGCTCTGCCACAAACACCTGGTCTGGCATGTCATCGTGGTGGTGGTTTGAGTCCTGGATGAGGTCTGAGGAAAGGACATGATGGTGGTGGTGGTGGTGATGATGATGGTGGTGATGGTCCAAGGCTTCCTCTATTGCAACCTCTGTCCCGAGGATATTGTCAGGCATGATCACACTGTGTCCTGTAGGCACCATGTCTTCACTGGTCATTTCAACTCCTTGAGACTGCAGGCTTTCAACATCTACCTCGAGACCTTCAACAACCTCAGCTTCTAAACCCTCCACTTCCACCTCTTCCTCAAGAACATGAGCTTCAAGATCTTCAACATCTACCTCAGTTTCAAGCCCCTCCACCACGTGTGCCTCGAGACCTTCCACTTCGACCTCACCCTCCAGGCCCTCTACAACCTGAGCCTCCAGTTCTACAACCTGTGTCTGTAGGCCGTCCACCACTTCTGCTTCAAATTCATCTACATCTGCATGCAAGCTCTCCACCACTTCGGTCTCCAATCCTTCAACCACCTCTGTCTCCAGTCCTTGAACGACTTGAGTCTCCAGGCCTTCCACCTCAAGCTCATGTTCCAGAAGGATGCCCTCATCCGTCATCACATCAGAAAGAAGCATACCCTCAGGCACAGAAACAACAATGTGTTCCCCATCGATATGAGCCAGACCTCCCATGCCGGCAACTGTAAACACAAAGAAGAAGTTTGATGAAAATAGATATATAAATTCAAACAGTCAACAGCCAAATGTCTTGAATTAAATAACACAATACGTGTAACATTACAGCCCCAGTGAAAATGTCAGCACATCTTACAAAGTCTCCTCGTAGATATGTAATAAAAATGTCATACTGAATGTGTATTGCTCTGACGGCATCATTTAACTAGTTCATGAAACTAAATCTCATCTGCACTGTAATCTTGATAGGTGTGACCCCATAAAGCAAATAAGCAAATGTATGTAGGCAGTCTCTATTGCTGGTAAACAGTAACCTTCACATTTCTTTTCATTCATATATCATGGATTGTATGTTATGCGTTGAAATTGGGGTCCCTCAACACTTTAATTTTTGTCACATTGTCCTAATTGACCACCTACCAAAGTCTTGCATGATCATAGCGTGGGGCATCTTTAGCTCCTGAGTGTGTAGCTCCAACACCCCTCCTCCTTGATCCATGTTTTTACTTAGAAAAAAAAGACTGGAAATTACAGTGTACACTTTGTTAGATGGTTGTTTTAACTCTGTTTGTATATGTTGCCAAATGTGATGACAGTGAGTACAACAACTGATAATAGCTGCATTTCCATCTTTCTATTTATACGCACATATGAATTTGAATGAAAACATGAAAACTAGGGCATGGCAAATACATTTTTAAGCTTGAGGTGGAAAGGTTGGTGTATCGATAAATGGTAAATGCAACTAAATGGAGTGGAAACAGATTCAGCAAATAAAGAATGATGTTAAGAAAGCTTGTGACTAGAATATCATTGCACTTAAAAAAGGGCAGAAATTATGACATGAGGAGGAATGTGTAGAATGAGGGCTAAACATTGCTACATTACAAATAATTAATGTGTGCTAAGCAAATCTTTGCTTTATTTTCAGCTCTATGTTGCAATTTTTCCATGATAACCTTACTTAAATTATATGCCACTTAATGGTTCTCTGTGAACTAACTTTTAGTATTTGCTGAACAACAATGGATGGATATGTATTTCTTTGTATTTTCTTTAAACTGAGCTTTGTTTTTGTTTGTTTTTTTAATCTCAAAACCAAGTTAAAATTTGTGATACATTTTAATGGAAAGAAGGTCAATGACACAGTGCCCCCACCCATGTATTACTTACCTTCACATTTGATGACAAAATCCTTAGAATAAAGTCAACAAGATATTTATTGTGGTCTCTTCCATCAGGTACTCAATCCCTCTGACAAAGAGACAAAACAAGCAATCAGTATCCATAAGTAATGGGTGAAACATGACAAGGGTAATGAGTGACAATATTTTACTTTGCAAAAACACTTTTTACATGGGTTCAGTTCTATAATAGTATAACGGACCACAACAGAAAAACAATACACTGTCAGTGAGGAGGGATAACTGCGTTGTTAACCACTGGCTCCATCCATTGCCTATCAAGAGTACTACATGCAGGTTCAATCTACAAACATGTAGCCATACACCTGGAGCTGGTTGGGCTTGATAACAAGAGCCCAGCTGGGATAAAGAGCTGTCCCGTTCAGTGCGCTAGGGGACGAGATCATGACCAGTGGCTCTGAGATGATAAGCCCTGGTTGTGTTTTTTAAGGGAGGAAACGCAGTGCCGTCACATGACGGTTCAAAATAAGCCAAGTATGACAGCTCTGCAGCGGTCTTTAGTACCGTTATGGGTGTCTAATTTCCACGGATGTCATTAAAGGATAAGAAGCGTAAAATGTGTTATATCACTCTTCTCGCAGAAAGTATTTACACTGGACGAACAAATTAAGCGCTCCTTGTTCGTAACCGTCAATGCAAGTACCGTAGACGTTATGCAATGCGTTCTATCGCCCTCCACCCACCGGAGCTAACTAGCAGGAAAGCTAGGGCTGTTCCTCTCAGCGCCATTTTGTGTTAGCATTTAAGGCTAACTCAAGAGAAGCGACAACCGATTATATTTGACAATTTAAGCAATCAACACAAAACACGCCACCAAAGAAATGCAGCCACCAACATAACATAGAAACCAAAACTCCTAAATGTGATAATTATTTGCATTTTATCTATTCTACACGACATCGACACTCCGTTCGGCTAGCTAGCTTGCTAAGCTAAGTGGCGCAGCTTGTGCCGCATTATCTTCCATGTTGTTTTTAGAAAGGGCTGAAAGGGGCCCACTACGGCCGACTGGGCCCTCGCGTCTTATTTCGCATGACCTTCTGATTTATTCAAAATAATTTTACCTGGTAACGTCGTCTTCTGACTCTATCGGCGTTTCTCCCCGTTCTCAAATTTGTGTGTTATTGTTTTGGTTTATTTTTGACGGTAAGCTAAGTGCGGCCTGCAGTTTTGGATCCCCGGTCACTCTTTGCTAGGCCTCGGCCAATCAGCTTGCTTCCTGACAAGCAGAGGGAGGGCGGGGGGCAGACAATGCGTGGCCTCGTTTACCGCTGATCCCTTACCATTTGCGTCATGCATAACAGAGCAGAGTTACATTAACTCAGTCAATCTCCTGATGGGGACGTGTATATGGTTTAATTATGGACACAATCCTGAAACATCAAACGCAACAATTAAAAAATATTTATATTGTGACTGTAGACTGTATGATCACACTTGGTATGCGCAGATGAGGCCTGTAGGCCATTTTGTTACAAGGGGTGGGAACAGAGCATCGAGCACTCGTTTTTTGAAGCGCTTGAATGTTCATGCACCCAACAGGAAATAAACGGCATAGGACAACACTGCTGCTGCCGCCTGTTTTGCGGATGGTGTGCGTACAGTGTGAACATATTACTCGATGCAGACTAACTTCAGCTTTGCATACATGGATTTAAACCAGGGATACAAGGTAGAAGGATCAGGGCAGATTTTATTATTATTTTTCATTGCAGCTCCTAATTTTCAGAGGCACTCTGCATGAGGGTGCATAGCTGTGTAAGGCACATAGCCTTCGTGCATAAATATGTTCTTCATTACAGTGGTATCCAAAAGCAAATGCCCCTCTAGATATGCAGTAACAAAAAAAACAAAAAACTCAGTACATTAATAGTACCTTTGCTGAATCAAGATTACATGTGGAATTAGAAAGTGTTGTTGCTGAAATGCACCTTGGCACAGAAACTTAAAAAAAAAGTTATAAGGTCAATGTAGTTTAAAGACCTTGTATTGCATTAGAGCAAAACACTAATACAACACATTGAAGATCATTTCACTAGCAACCACCAATCATTTAAAAACTTAACACAGATATTTATGGGACACATGGAAGATTTGTCATATTGCAGTCACACAATAAAAGTCTGAAGATAGAAATAATAAAACTAAACCAAGCATGCAATACTCAGAACCTTCATATGGTAGAAATTCACACACACACACACACAAAAAGGACAAACCAGCAACGTCTTCACTTAAATTGTCTTCATATCAATTAAATCTACAGAACAATAATTACAACCCTTTAAATTCCAACAGTTTCTCATGGTTACCATAGGAAAAAAAAGTAAAATTGACACAAACAAATCTTCTGGAAGCTCTGAGTTGGTCCATATAACATGAGGGGTGTGCATGTGTGCCTTTTTTTCCTTCTACCTACACATTCTGTGTGTGGGTTGACAATGTTTCATGCGAGAGAAATTGATGAGTTTCAAATATGACTCCAGTGTAGCCCAGTATTCCAGTTTAAAATGCAGAGGGCTGTCCGACACACGTGTGTGGACACAGTGGCTGTGTTTTCTGTGTTGAGGGGTTCAGTGACGACTGCAGCAGTGAACATCCTTCATTATCACCAGTCAGACTCAGTAGCAGCCATCTTTCCAAGATTCATCCGAGACTCTCGTCACACCCAAAGACCTATTCAATATGAAAGGTGTTAGTTAAAAGAAGGTCAAGTGTCGACTTTTAGTATCGTTTGACTGACACTAATTAAATGTGTCGTTATTTAAATGGCACATTAATCAGTGTCGTCTGTACTCAACATGATTCACCTTCTAGCAGGCTGTGAAAGTTTACTTCTGGTGGATGCCAATGGGATGGCCTGTCCTTGGCCTCCAGGAGGCCGCCCTGACCCAGTTGAGGCTCGCCCAGGTATGTGGGCTCCGTCTTTAGCAGAACCTGGGGACTGGCCCCTGCGGCCCCCTACTGCAGGTGGTCCTTGGATGACAGGCAGACCTCTTGAATGTTGACGGCCAGCTGCCATGGAGCCCACTGGACCGACAGCTTTAACTGGAGTCCGCAAGGAGAGTGGAGACTGACCGTTGCTACGCAGTCGGCTACTAGCCATACCTGATGTGGAAAAAAGCCACAGTGGTGTGTGATAGCTAATGAAACCAGATTTTCATTCAAATCATGAATACTATAGTGACATTGGTGACATGTACAGAGATGCTGGCAGGCTTCGGAGAATCAATGCTGAGGATAAGTTCGGAGCAAAGATGTGGAATAAACATGTAGCAGGTGAGAAAGAGGCTTTTTGTCAGGGAAGATAGGTGATCAGGGAAGTTGCAAGGAAAAAGCAGTGATACTGTGGAAGAAGTCGTCCTCCGGATAGAGAATGTCTAGAACTTCATAATGTCCTACAAGTTTATTATGTGGTATAGTCCAATATACTGTAGATTTAATTATGTGCATCAAATGGATGGGTTATAGAATTGTTCTTTTCTGATGTCAGGTGAAAAATAAAGCACTTGCATATCATTTTAGGTACTAAAATAAAAAGTGCAAAATAATTTAACCACTTTACTTCAGTTGACTTAAACTGTACTGTCGACATTTGCTCTGTTCGCACAAAGAGCTGCTGCTCTGTTTTACTTGGGGTTTGCATTTTATAATGTGATAATGATAATATTTCACAATAAAAGCCTTGTTTAAAGAAATTAATGGTGTGTGCTTTCTCTTTGAAACAAGAACAGAACGAGTTGCGTTTGTGGTATAAACAACAAATTGTGATGTTGCAATAAACATGTTGAAACTGTGGTGAAAGAAGATTCTCAGTTTGTTACAAAAAAGACAATGGCTGTAATCCCAAGGAAATCAGCGCAGGTCACTTGCTGCTGAAATCCCGTGTCTTGACCAAAAATTAGGTAAGCTGTTACGTAATGCAGATGCTCCACTCATGCATACAGTGTGGCCCCAATTAACAGACACGTCTGTCATCACGTGGTAATTTAAAGCACATGCATATGGTCTGCATTTCCTAGACCTCGAGGGCTGTAAAGGTTGGAAAATCTGCAGCAATTAAAATACAAATCTGAATAGGATGGTGTCTGGATCAAGACATGGCCCGCTATAACATATAGAGTTGAATGCGATAATTTAGATCACATGCGCTGCACACTTATAATTAGGTTAACACAGATATTATACACAACGAGTCTGTGTTTGTGTTATTGCTTTTTTATGAGGAGTCTGTGAAGAATGATGAATTTTGATGAACCGTCAACACGAGTTGCCACAGTATGAGTAATTAATAGGAATCACCGACTATAGAGTTTTCTTTAACGAAATGTAAATGTAAACACATTTTGTTTGAACTATTCAGTGTTACTGCACCAGTCATAGTCATTACAATAGTACCTATAAATATATAAGTCAGTCAAACACTAGCTGTGGCCATGCAGAAAGTTAAGAGGAGGTAAATTATTAGATACAAGTGACAAAGGGTATGTCCAAGGCAATTGCTGGTGCTAATATAATGGCAGAGAGGTGTGGACCAGGTGAGGAGGGTAGGGTTACCTGTGGAAGGGGAGAGAGTCAGGTGGGACATGCGGTTGCCAGAGCTCTGGAGGTTAGCCTCCATGCTGCGGCTGTTTCTGACTGCCTCCAGGGAACGTAGGCTGGTGCGGGGGGCCAGATTAGGCATGCTGTGTCTCAACTCCTCTGGAACCACATATACAACACATTTACCAACACCGGAAAACATATCCACAGCTTTGGAACAAAAGCAATCTCTGACACTATCCCCCTGCTTTTACTGTCCTAGTGTAGAAATGCTGAATCATTCCTGGTTATTATACTACCTTCACTCTTGGCAAATTTAAGCAGCTCTGCACTGGGGCCCTGGAGAGATCGCCTTGGTGTTCTTGTGCGTGGTGCCCCAAGTCGACCGCTGTATTCCTGACCGTGGTTGGATGTGGAGGGAGACAGGCACCGCGGTGAGCCTGAGGGTGAGGGGGTGAAATGATGTCTTCTCTGTGGCATGCAACAGAAATCATCCTCCTCATCCTCCAGGCTGTAGGTGTCAAACTCTTGATCACTGTAGGTGCCACCCCTGCGCAGGGACTGCAGAGAGGCTGTGGAGCTGCGACGTGATGCAGACGCTGAGCTGGAAGCAAAATCCTGCCTCAGACCTGACAGCAAACATAATAAGTTCAGTTAAAAAAGCAAACCATTTAGTCAGATAGCTATTCGTCAATACGGGTGCAATTTCAAGCACCTGTAGTGACCCATAATAATCCAATCTACTGAGGTGCCTTAAAATATTTCATTTTATATTTATATTTTAAACTGTACTTTGACAGAAACACAATTACTGGCGACGTCTGGCAGAACATGCGACACCTCTACTCACTCTCTTCTTGTAGTCGAGCCATGATCTGGACATCAGTGAGATCCTGTAGCTTGTAGCCCATAGAGATGGAGTCATCCGATGTGCTGAGCTCACTGTCGATAGAGGACTGAGAGCTCAGGGCTGACTGAACGGTTGTGACACCTGCAATCGGGGGGGGGATACCCGTTACCACAATATGCATCACATACATGTTTTGATTTCCACATCTCAGAGAGATAGAGAAGCTGCAATGGTGCTGCATCTTCATGATTATTAAAAAGCCCTTTCAGACTAATATTGTTTTGCGTGTAATGACAGCTGAAACTGGACAGAAGGCTTCATTAAAGTTCAGTTTTGATTACACTACAAAATGTTGGTGTAAGGCCATCATCTATGTGCTTAATTAATCATAAGAGATTAGGTGTCAACACGATAGGTCACAATCTGCTCAACAGTCGAAAGGTAATCAGGCCTAGGATTTCCTCAAAGCAACCTAAGAAATCATTCTACTGATAATTTTGAGAACTTATTAAGAAAAGCTGCTTAGTTGTTCCTTCCAGTATGTGAGGGATAACTTGCCTTTACTCAGCAGACACAGAGAGATATAAAAATATAAGACGACTGCTGCATTTGACAATAGATTTGGTATAAATCATCACTATAAAAGGAAAGGACTGTCTTTCTGACGACTGTGCCCGAAACATCGCTCGACATGTCTGTCTGGCACTTGGCCCACACAGACATAAAGGCAATGACAGCATCCTCCAGGGGCATTTGGTTATGTAAAAAGTATGGGATTAGACAGGGTCACTGCCCACAAGCCAAGCATTTACAAGTTCATGCAAGGATTTAGCTATTTGCATGGTTTTCACAACAACATCGGCATCGTCGATCTTTGCACAGTGTAGTGTCAGGTACTTCGAGGTGTGTGCAAAGTAAAGGTAACAATCAGCACCACACAATCAAGACCAACAACATAATATAAATATTTGAGGTCGACCGACCAGCTTAAATAACCTGTCAGCATTGGTAGACCTGAGCTCCAATAGCTGCGCTGCCTCCGTCCCGTCACATCATGGAGAAGCAAAGGCTCTGCAGGTAAGAATGCTACTAGCTAGTAGCAGGACTAGCACACGTAATAGTCGTTTAAAGTCTCTGCAAAGAAATAATGCAGCTTGCAGCTAGTCCACAGTGTGTTGAGCTAAGAGGTGCATTCAATGAAACTTCATTACTTCTGCAAAAACACATGCAGTCTACACAAAATGACTGCTGCCATTTTGTAGTAACAGACATACAACTGATTAGGTATAATTAGGTCTTTGCAGAAGTATGGAAATATACTCTTTTTTTTTTTCTTTCAAATCAGTACTAGCATTAATAGGACTGAAACAAATGCTTATTATACGACATTAATCAATTACTAAATTGCTTGTCAACTACTTTGATAATCAATATAGGTTTGATGGATTTCTTTTTCATTTTAAAAGATTTGAGATTTATCTGAAATGGTTTTATCATTAATAATCATGAATCTGTCCAGTTGTTTAGCTTTTCAATATTGTAATAAATATTGTTTGATATATTTTCTTGAAATATTATGACATTGACTGACAACGGGTAGGGAGCAGTCAGCCAACGCAATTTCTAGCTTTGAAATGCTTCAAACTGTCGTGATTCTATCAGCTTTTAAGATCGGTCGACCTCTAACACATATATGTTAGCATTGCTTAAGACATTTAGTATGCCCATCTTCACCCCATGTAATAGAAACCACATACACAGTAATCAACATTATTACTGACCATCTTCCAAATTATCAATTTTTAAGAGTCAAGGAATTCATGTTTTAAAATAACATTTGTGGTTGTTGTGCAGTAATGTAGTTGAAAGACTTAATGTGTTAGGTGGAAATTGTCAAATCTGCCACTCAAGAGCTGACAGACAAACAGCAACACAAGAAGCTGCCAAATACATCTTTTCAGAAGCTCTGTATTTATGTGTCGATCTGTTGACTAAATTAACTGCTTAACAGACCACAACTTAGTAGCTGCAGTGGTATCTCCAAAAAACCTTGCACAATGAGAATTAAACTATGGCTGCCCTTCTTTAGAAGTGAAAAAACACAAGGCATGTTTTTGGAAAATGGTCAGCAGTAACGTACAAGTGATGTAAATTCAAACATGCACAAAAATAAATGCCTTCAACACTCCCTATAAGATCCCTGCTAGAACCCCACCGTAGATGCAACAGTTCAAAAAAACTCAAGAGCAAATGACCTACATCCTGACAACAACTGATGTTAATCCCATTGTGCTGAGCAGAAAACAAGGAGCACTGTGTGTTAATATCATGCCATACCTGAGCTGCCACAAGTTAGTAGGGATTTGTTAGTTGATTTGTGGTACCCGGGAGAGATCGGGCCTGAGCCTGGTGAGCCTGCCTCTGCTGCTGGGCTGCTGTACATGTTTCTCCATCGAGACGCTACAGGGGGACAAGACAGATGTTAAGGATATACACATAAAAAATGATGAGTGTAAATGGTATTTGATGTCAATAAAGAATTCTGTTTTACACTATAGTCTCATTATTGTTCAATAATGTATTCTTTTTATTATTGAGTCATTCTCTTCCTGTTTCTGCAGTTTGGACAAAACCTGTTTTGTTATCACCTGACTTGTTTCATGGCTCAGTGAAAAACTGACCTGGGGGAGGTAATTCAACCCATCCCATGACTTCATGTTGTCATTTAGACCTGGTGTGAATAACTTTGTTGTTCAGTGTGCAGGAGGTAGGAGCTGCAAGCAGGATAAATAATGAATGGGGTTTGTTGGATCACTCACGTAGGGACATTAATTGTCACACTACGCACACATTGAGAGGGCGTACTCAAGCATTGTCAGGTGACTAAACCACATACAGTACATGCACAGTAGAGGTGAACAGTAAATAAGAACGCAGCACAGTCACAGAAAACATTTGGAATGTTACCCTGCACCTCACCTGCAATTTAAAGAGCCTCAGATATTTAAAAAAATGTATGACAAGCTCTTATAGTATTTGTGACGGAGTACTTGGAATGAGTTTTTGTTTAAAATGTACAAGTGTTTGTTTAATGCATACACTGGTCCAAACGGCTGATCAGTGTCCGACATGCCAACTCTGTCTCTGGGGTGCGCTGGTCTAGAGCCTGCCGACACCATTTCAATGGCGACTCTGGACCTGCGTCTGCTAGTTGTTTTTTAGGAGACACGTATAACCTTAGGGGAAAAGGCAGACAAGAGGAAAATGGATTATTAGTCAAGAAAATGTACTTAGATAGAGATTAAATAACCAGAGTTAAATAAGGAACTGAAGTACTACTTCACTTTTACTCAAACATACTTGTCATGGGTGTCATTGGAATAAGAACACACTAAGTACAGACAGAAACTAACATCCAAACTCTGAATGTTTCACTGGCTTATGAAACACTGTGAGGATCCCACACCAAACATAATATATTATATTATGACCAGGTTGTTCAGTTTTAAGCACATGATCAAACTAAACAAGGAAAGCAAATATGTAAAGTAAATAGCATGTGTTCAAACATCCTTATCAGTCTCAACGTAGTCCAATCCTCAATCTATATTTGTCTCATCTACTCCTGCCAATCATATCAGGCTCACTCTTACCTTAAGTAAAAGCAGGCCACTAAATCCACAGTAAGGTGGACAAATTTACATGTTAGAATATCTCATCCACAAGCCTTAAGACGGACAAGAAGGCTTTTCTAAATTTAGTGGCAAAATGCATGCCATCAAATCCAGTCACTGTGAATTCAACACATGGGATGCAATGTGTATAATAATGTGAGAGAGCAAACGGCAATTAGCTCACCACAGGCTTTTGAGTGTCAGTCACATGTGCCGATCCTTTTGAGGAAGATACACCAAAGGAACTGGACTTACTGGTTCTAGACCAGTCAACTACAAATCGTCTTCCCATTGGCCAAACACAAAAGGACCCATTCCCACAGGAATGAGCAACAATGTAGAGAGCAATATTCAGGTCACACAACCACAGCTTCTCTGTGTTATGCGGGAGTGGGGGGGGGGGAGCTGCCTCTTTCATACACAAACCCTGAGTCTGATGCAGAATACTGACAAAGATGTTCTGCCTGTGTTTGATGTCGTCATTCTGGTCACAGAATGATGACAGAATGATTTTGTCGACTGTGACCATGTGGAGTAAAAATAGAAACTTGAATTTTAATTTAACTTAATATGGTTAATATAACATTCCAGTCCAGTAAATCTGATTTTCCAGTTTTAGATTGACTAATAAATCTCACATAACAGCTAGATTCTGCATATCTAACACCTCCAACAAGATGTCCTGCAGTTACTGAGAGCGATTCTGTGCCTATCACAGTCTGGTCACACCGAGGCCCTCGGATCACATGCTGTGCAATCCCACCTAAAGCAGTTTATCCAAGCGGTAGCATCCTGTCCAAATCAGATTATGTTGTTGTAAGGATTACTGGATGTTTTAGCAATGATAACCGCACAAAGCACATATGGTATGGCTAATGATGTAAAACTGAAAATAAATCCTGAATGGTCTGGTTGGAAGCATTACGGCTGAGCTGCTAAAATAGCCTCACACAATATGGTCCCTATTTTAGGCGATGGAATGTGCATGGCTTAAACAAGCATGTTCAGACTGATCAGACATAAAATTAACACTGCTTATTAATGGTAATATTACATACAGTACTACTGGAAAACGTTCCTCTCTTTTCATCTACACCAGACAGGTTGGCGACCTTAGTTTTCTTCTCTTTCCTACCCTTCACTTACACTCTCAATATACCCTCTACACACACTCTGTAGTCCATGGCATTGGCCACTGTTGAGAAAAGACAACTCGTTAGACCAGAGTTAAGGCTAATTTTAAAATTAAATAACCTAACATGACAGTACACAGTCACTACCCTGAGGGGGAGTTATGCACTTTAGTGTGAGGGGTTAAAATGAAAAGCACAAGTCGCTCATCTGAATTAAGGGGTTGCTTTCTTAGATGCGGGAAACCAGTAATTAAATGCATGTGACTTGCATCAGAGATACTGCCAATAAAGCTGGCAGCATTGGTCATTTGAGGTCTATCATCTACAAAGATGTCTAATTAAATGTCATTTTAATTATACAGTAGTAGTAACACAAATGTAGATTGTATACACAGTACAACATACCAGCTGTCCTCATCCTCTACTTCTGCATACTCATCCTCCAAATCTAGGACATCCACCTCATCCAGTGCAGTTTGGTCCACTCCCGAGTCATTCTCTGCAAGTGTCTCAGACTCATAACTTTCCTGAGAGGGGCTCTCGGGCGTCTGACTTTGCCCCTGGCTCTCTCCCTCTACATTGCTGCAGGTCAAGGTGAGGAAGTCCCTACAAGGACCCAGCTCGTTCTCTTCTTCTAGCCTGCTAGTCACAGGCAGAGGGGACATTGCCTCACTGCTGCTGCTGCTGTCCTGTGAGGGTGACAGCTCAAAGTCTGTGGTGCCCAGCTCGCCACTGTGCTCCAACCTGAGACAAGAGTTGGTTACCCCTTCACAAGTTAGTCTCTCGTTGATATTGGCAGCGGCTGTGACGTTGCTGCCGGCACTTCTGTGGATGATTGTCTTGCTCCCCCTGTTTCGCAGGGTTTCATTCTGGACCTCCAACCTTCTGACGAGCTCCTGCAACTTTTGGACCTCCTCAAGCTCCACCCCTGCCAGGTCCTGCCCCTCGTCTTCTTCCTCCTTGCACCCTGACTTGGAGCTCTCTGCGAGGCCAGAGTGACTGCCATTGCCAGGCTGCGGGACCACCATGCTCCTCATCTGTATGTCAGGAGAGATAGTTGGCTAAGAAAATCAAAGTCGCAAATTTGAAACAATACAATCAAAAATAGCAAAGCATGTAATATATATGATATAAAGTATGTGCTAGGTAAATATTCATATGAAGTTATCTTTCCTCCATTACAATATAACTGCTTAGCTAATATTGAAAGTAGTTATTGTCAATATTTTGATTGCGCAGAAATACTCCATCACTATTACAATCTCCTAAAAAACTATATGGCTAAACAAAACTGAGTAAAATCAACAATAACAGGCAACAATAAAGAACAGCTGTATACTGTACAACGCAATAATTACAGTTCATATCACACAGGCTTGCAGTATGTTTACGCAAATCACCATTTGGCTATCGACTGAGCAGCAAAACAACAACAATGTGATCCAATGATTTTATTTAAAGTTTTTATACAGAAACAAGAAGAACCTTGTGTTCATTGTTTACCTTCCTCTGGTTTACAGCTCTAAGTTTCAGAAGATTTACTTGTAAATGCCATCTTAAACTTCACAGATATGAAGGGGAAAGATGTAATTAACTACTGATAACTGATACTGATAACGTTACAAAAAAAACTTTGAGAGGAAAACAAAAATCTTGAATGAGATCTTTGCACAGAGATTACTGGAAACATGCAGGCTCCCCCTCGTGGCAGTTCAAAAATAAATACCTAGAACTGTATGTTGAGAAACAGGCAATATTTTCAAATCACACTAGATTTAACCCTGATCCCCTTTCATTCCGATAATGAAAAATCGCCAACAAGAGCCTTTTTTTAAAAAATAGCGATGCGCGATAATATCGTAGAACACTTTTTCCTCGTCGTTTAAGCTGCTGGCAACACTACACTGGTCCACATAATCACCTGTGCCTCTGTGGTGCAAAGACTGAGCAGCTACATCGTGGGGTAAACATGCCCCGCGTGTGTGTTTAGACATCTCCTTAAAGTTAGCACAGCTAGCATATAGGCTACCAGCTGAACAGGGGTTTACCGGTGAGTAAGCCGTGTTGTCCCAGCGCTTGCCCGCCACTCACCGCTCAAATTCCCCCGGGTACCAACGGCCGCATGAATGAAGCAGCGAACCAGCACAGGCTCACAGGGTCCACGGTGTGGAAATGATTGTCAAGGAAGACAGCTAGTGCATGTTAGCTCTCTTGTTGCTACAGCTCCGCCGATAGCGGTGATCGTCACATCGCTCACTGCTAAGTTACTAGCTTGTTGATGGAGCTCAGTTGAGTTGACTCAGTGAACAGAGAGCAGACCTGCAGCAGCGCTCGCGCCTCCCCCTAACGTGGTGTCACAGCTATTTAGCGCCGCCAGTGGAGAAGATGTGGTATTGAAGTGACATTTCAGTGTAATGCCTAATGTATCCATTGGGTGTCGTTGTAGTCCATAGACTTATGGCAGTGGAGAAAGTAAATTGTCTTCCCCAAAAAACAGTGTCCCATTCACTTGTTTGTTTTACACTCGGAACTCTAATGTACAAGAGGAGAATAGTGAATGAATTCAACAAATACGGAACAGCATGAATGTTAAAGAGCTGCAAAGCACTTTATTTGTTGTGTACTACAGTATACAGTGTGTTCTACGTGTGTGGACTTGTGTCATTCAGACCCCTTGTGTCTTAACAATGTCCCTGATGCTTAAACTAAAGTAAAATAAAAAAGTTGACACATGGTAAATTCAGAAGTTTAATTTGGACTTTTTTTATCACTTGCCTGACACATACATACATTACAGATAATGAATGAAGGTTTATTCAGTTACAAAACATAGAACAAAATGTACGTACAGCAAATTCATTGCAAACAAGGAGGGTAACCGAAAAGGTGTAGGCTGAAGAAGTGGCTTATTATGCCTACCCTAATAATAACATGTTCTATGTGATGAAGCTAAAAGTACCTGTTCAACCTGTTTGGTTTATGACAATAATCACGTGATCGTGGACAAAACGTAAAAGCAGAAATAAAACAGTCATTGTAATACATGGGGAGGTAGTTACCAGGTTGTACTGCAGCAATAAAGCATACATCTCACGTGAACATTTTATCATCATTGTATTGATCTGCCATTAACACTGTGTCTACCTCCTACGTGTTCTCATCTGATCCTTCTACTACTTGTGCTGCAATCTCTGGCATCATCATCACAGCACGCAGACATGTCTGATCCTGAACGACCGGCAGAGAGGACAACTACTTGCATACACCATGACTTTATGCAGATGATCAACAATATCACTAAGTAATTGTTGTTATTATTATTGTTAATATTATTTTATCTCAGACAGTCACACTTATAACTGAGGGATATATCTATATATATATATCTCAGCATAATTGTTCATAATTCTGGCAAGTGCATTTCAACCAAAGCTGATGCAATAAAACAAATATGTCTCTCTAGTTCCTGCATGCTGCTCGATGAGCATGTAACAGCAGGCTTGTAGTATCTGTATCTTCACTTCCCACTCACTTTTTCCAAGTATGTTTTTTTTTTAAATTTCTCACATATAAAACACATAATTACACATGTGAACACGTTGACCGTCATGTAAAAGAAACGAATTATGGAAAGAATTACTCATATGTCACAGCATGAATGTAAAAGAGCAGCAGCACTTATTTTGTCTCTTAAAAAAAACAAACCCAAAAAGTGCTCGCTTGAGCATTCACTGATTTTGACCATTCTCGATCCATGATTTTATTATCTCTGTGTCTTAACTGTACATTTACGTCTTGACAGCACACTATCCCTGATGCCTGAAGGTAAAATAAACAGTTAACACATGATAAATTCAGAATTTTTTTAATGTCTTCCTTTGCCGGATGCCGTACTGTAGCTAGACACATACATACATACAGTACATACAATAAAGGTAACCCGTTCTACTCTGTTTATGTCAGACAAAGATGTGATGCAACTAAAAGTACCTGTTCAACCTGTTTGATTCATGACAATAATCACACGGCAAAATGTCGATGCAGGAATAAAACAGGGAGGGTTGCTTAAAAGTAAACATGTACTGCAGCTGTACAGCATTAATCTCATATTTCCACTATTAATCCACATAGCTTTTAAAGTCATTAACATACTATGTCTACCTACTATGTGTCCTCATCGGATCCTTCACTACTTGTACTGCAATCTCTGATATCACAGCTCGCAGACATGTCTGATCCTGAACGATCGGCAGAAAGGACAACTGCATACACCATCACTTTATGTAGATGGATCAAAGATATCATCACTTACTCACTTATAACTGAGGGGAATTATATCTCAGCATAATTCTGGCAAGTGCATTTCAACCATGCCCAGTTGATGCAGTGAAACAAATATGTCTGTCTCGTTCCTGCATGTACCAGATGAGCATGTAACAGCAGGCCTGCAGTGGAAAAAAACAATCTTCACTTCCTTGAGCAATCAACACGTAGCGTACGTCCTGAACATGTGATGCTTTTTTTGGAATGGGTATAGCAAACAGAATTTGTCTGTACATGATGCTCTTCATCACTTGCAATATAAAAGCAACTTAAAACTCCTTTTCACAACATCAACTAATTTTCATATTCATTGTCTAGAATGTGGAACACCTCTGATCCCCTCCATTTCTGTAGCAGTCTTGCACATGCTTTAAATACAGGAGTCTTTATATGCAATATTATTCATTCAGTTGTTTATGTTTATATGTAGCTCTTGTATAGTCTTGCACATTAGAATATGCATGCTCAGGCTGATTTTAAGTGGTTTATTTGCTTATTATGCACTTTGGAGCACTGAAAGAGTGTAAATAACACCTTAGTATAAGGGATGCACTATGAGAGGAGAATGATATGTTGTTTTTTTCCCCTCAAACCTTGTGACTTATATCATGTCACAATAGCATAAGGCTTAACATAATACACATATGTGGATGGAGAGCTGTTTGGATTATTGAGACTGCTAAAATATCAGGCAATAATGTTCTTATGTACCAAGTCTGTGAGGGAAAAAATGTGGGAAAAGTGTTGCAATAACTGAGCTCAGGAATATTACATGTACCTTTTAGATTTTTTTTTCTTTGTCTCGCATGTTAAACAAATTTGTCCTCAAAAAATCTATTCAAATACGCCTCAGCAAAACAAGGTGGTCTAACAAAATACACACAAATGCAGATTAAGCAATTCATTTTATTAAAAATGTTTTTTGAGTGGCACCACTCCCAGGCATACTTATGGTATTTTTAACAGGGATTTTTCTTTTGACAATTTACATTTATAGTTTTATAATTTTTTTTTTTTTTAAATCAAATTTTTATATTATTACAAAAAGCACAATAAAAATACACTCATTGATTTAAGTGACTTAGGACAGACATATTTTCCCATTGCATCAACCCAAACACCATTTAGTTAAACATGGCAGCGTGGAAAACAGGACGAGGGGTGACGATGATGGATATGATTTTAAGCTGGAGTGTGAGCCGGGAACAGAGCAGGATTCATCATGGTGAAATGATGGCAGGCATGGTTTGATTTGGTTACTTCTTTGCTTGCATCGCTTGCATTTCCTTCTTCTCCCGATCAATATCTGTGTGATCGCAAGACAGAGACACACATTAAAGTTAAAATGAAAAGTTTCCTGGACAAGAAAACAAAGTCAAAGCTCTTAAGATTATTACACTCTTTATTTATCAATCATTAATCCCAAATGTAATGCACATTATATAATCTAAATCATCAATAGTGGATAATGTTTCCTGGAGGAATATGTTGCCAGAAGTTCCAGGTAATGGTCAAGAGTCTTTTCCACTCAGGTTCAATATTCAATTTCAATTGTTGTTTATTGGCTTATTGGAGTTCTCAATAATTAAATAGACACTTGAGCTATTGTGCAGTGCACTCCAGCATATTTGGGAAACATTGTTATTGCTCTATCAAGTGACGTCTTTTTGATATATTTGTGCCAGAGGGTGGGTGGCATAAATCCCCACAAAGAGTCACATTAAATATTGTGATAAATATACAGAGTATGGCTTGTTTCCTGTGAACAGTTTCATTAGGGAGCAAGGATGCGCTTCCAGTAGAAAGGTGTGCACCTCACATTAATCAGTAACATGTTTGCCGTTATTGTTAATGACAGACAAGGAGGAACTAACTATGTAGAACATGGAGATAAGCAAAAGATGAAACCTGGATTGAAGGGTGGAGGACAGATTTTTGTTAACAGCAAAACTTTGACCACATGAATACCTACCTTCTTGGGTTGGTGGTGTATTGCTTACTTTCGTGTCAGCCTTCTTGAGACTTTCCTTTTTAAATGATTTTATTTCCTTTGGGACTTTTGGCTTGTCCTCATCCATTGTGGTAGAGTTCTAATGGGAAAAGAGGGAGAGTAAAAATTATGATTCAAATCAAAATCCAGATTTTGACTTGGAGTGCATTAGTCAATGTTGAAAGAATGCAAGACAGAGCAGGAGCACACTATCATTTAATCACTGACAATGTTGTCTGCAGTGTTCTTGTCCATACAGGCACACAAACTTAGCCACACCTAAGGTGGAAAAAAAAAGTTGGAATTATGTAACTCGGTCACAGGAAACCACAGGCACTGTAGAACCATAGCTGCCTGCACAATGAACAATCACATTTAATGGTGTCATGTTACACAGTACTGTTACTTGCAAGAGAGGCCTGATTAAAATTATCATATGCTGTGTATGCACATGTATTTGCATTTATGTGTGATCATATAAAGGCAAATATATACACCACAATAGCAATAGCATGATTGGAAAATCTAAAGTTAGAGGACGAAGCATTCTTATCACAAAACTAGACTTAACGTCTTAACGTCCACATTCTCCGCACAGTGCATTCTGCTTATAATACTGCTAATAATATGTAGACTGTTTTGGTGTCGGTGCACAGTAAACATTATCACACTGTCCACACCTATACTGGTGACTGCACATAGAACTGAGAACTGATGTGACAGATGTTAAGAGTCATCTTACGTTTGTTTAAAAAAGCCATGCCCCTTTTGAGGGAATGCAGCACTATCAGGTATAATATCCACTGCACAATGTAACATTGCAGTCACTCTTTCTGCCTCTATCAAAAGTGTTGCAAAAAGCAAAAAAAAAAGAAGCGAAATAACTCTTTAAATACGTTATATTTTTGCTCTGGATTTGTGCGTTCTTTGAGTGCATGATACAAAAAAAGCCACAATGCAGAATTTGTTTACCTGTTGCAGGAGTTCGATGTGTGTGAGAATGTCCTCGGGTAGGTAAGGAACGTCTGTATAATCTGTTCGAATCCAACAGCTTAAGTAAAGTCAACACGCCCTTCTGCTCACCAACACAAACACTGGTCCTTTCTCTCATTGGTTCTCAGAGGCCTCAGAAAGGATTTCAATTGGACATGTTTGATGTGTGACGTCTCAGGGAGGCGGCTGCATCACTGTACACCCTTGCCCAAGTGTTCAAAGCTTCCATTGTAGTGAACACGGCTGATATCATGTTTTTTTATTTACTAAGCAGTACCATCTAGTGGAGTGGTTATCATATGACAGTAGTAGTCAAAAAATTGATTGAACGGCAAATGCACAACAGAAATGGCTTCAGTGAATGATAATAACATGAGTTTATTAATGCACAGTTGGTACTGGAGTGTTGATAGAGAGGATGACAGTGCTTTAGTTAATCTAACATACAGTTGACAACATGTAGAACATCACAGAGAAAGGCCCAACATGCTGACAGATATATAATAACAGTGTTAATCCCTGAGTCCTATTTTATTTGAATAAAATAATAATAAATAAACTAAAGTAAACCATGACTTTGAACACTTTGAACACATTCATTCATATCATTTATTTTAAATGGGAACTCAAGTAATGAAGTATTTTCCTTTCCTGAATTTATCTCAAGAGACTGATAGGCAAAAATTAAGCACCACAGCAGATAATCCTGTGTATGTAACCCAGCCCCAGAAATGGAGACTCTTACTTTTCCCATACTTCACCTAAACCATAATACCCTCTGTGCTTTGTAAATAATCATCCAACAAAATCTGCATCCCAAAGTGTGACATCATCATAAGACGTCATTCACAGGCTGATGTACCTCTTATGACAAATAGACGGACTTTAAGAAACTGAAAACGGAAGGTAAATATGATTCACCAGCACCAAAAATACATTTCGAGTACACTAAAAACTTTGGCTCAGAATAACCACTCGTCAGAGACTGGGCCTCAAGTCATGGCAGTGATACTTTGATCTTATTCTGCAGATGATGGATCATTATCTTGGCCAAAGTCATTTAACTGGTTGAGATAGCTGCATACGGAGGAAATGGGGTTGGGTACTTTGGGGATGATTTCAGAGCAAAAGAGACTATTTTCAGCCAGACAATTTGAAAGCTTCAAGTGTTTCTCTGCCTTTCTTCAGCCTGACTGTTTCTTCTGTCTGTCATACATGGCAGTCGTGATTCCCCACGTGATGCACGACCTCAAAATGACGAGGGAGCCCCCCCTGTAAAGCATAGCCACACTTCTGTCTCGTGACCTCCACAGCTGCCTCCAACAAGTCATGACCCCTGGCACCTCTCCTCCTACCTGGGCCTGCATATTTGCCACCAACACAGAGAGCGGGTACAGAGTCAAGCTGATCACCATGGAGGTCAGTGCCCCTGACACAAAGGAGGAGGCCATTGGAGAAAGTCCCTCTGCTGCCACAACGGCACACACAGGCCCCTTCAGGCCAAAGTAGAGTGAGCTGCCGAGGGCATTGCGGGCTGTGATGGGCAGGAATGCTCTGTAGTACCCTGAGGCCAGACTCTGTGCCTTCAGTCTGAGGAGAACGCTCTTCATTGAAGGTAGATGACGGTCATTCTGGCTATTCTGCAACACATTTTGCACACGCTCAAAGGGGGTGAACGCCACACCTTCTACAATACCTGCAGCAAACCCAGCCAGAGCAGGCAGAGCAGAAGGGGAGATGTTGTTTCGGGATGACGACAAGAGTTGGCAAAGGATTGTGTCCTGTAGACCAAAGAGCAGGGTGCCATTCAGAGTCCTCATCAATAAAGGTGGGGCAACTCCCCGGTAGAGCTTAACAGGTCCCTCTTTGCAGAGCTGTCCCACTGCCTGATGCACCGGGTTGTTGTGGATTTGTTGACGGAAAACCGTCTTGTATACAGGGAACACTATGAGGGTGGGGATGGTGGAGAGCAGGCTGGATGTCCCGCCATGCAAGTAGCTCTGGAAGCGAACCACTGAGTGCCCGAGGCCCTCTTCATCTCGTTTATGGTCAGGACCTTCTGTCATAGTAGAGCTAGGTGTAGAAATGAGCACATCACACGCCATTATAAGCTTGCAGTGACTCAGCAGTGTCACTGTGAAACTGAAAATGACATCTACCACATGGAGGAAACTAAAACAAAAACACTCTGCTGCATCATTGTCTTTTGGTTTATAATGCTCCTATGAATTTGACACATTGATTTGTCATGACTGTGGGTGATGTGTATGCTATTGTTTTAACACTTAATCAAGATGATCCATTACTATTGTTGTCATTTCATTTGGTATTACTATTTGATTTTAGAATAATGATTTAAATAATAATAAAAAACACCCTGAAAATAAAGACGTATATATTGTACTACCGCAACTAAATAATCTTATAGGACTGTAAACATTCAAAACAAAGACTCACCCAGTATTTTTTGACGTCAGGTGACAATAACGGAAAATGTACAGCGGCTTATAATGATTTTCCTCGGATCACTGGTGGGAATTGAAGGCAACAGAGACTCAGAGACTCGCTGTTTCCACAGAACAATGCACGGAAATAAAATTAAAACGATCAGCTGATGTGGACTCGTTAAAACTCGGTCTCTGTTCGAATGAGAAAATAAAACTACCAAATTCTAAGGGTGCATAAATCCGCCGGCTGACTGTGTGTTGTTGGCCCGCTAGTACAATAGCCATTGGTCAAGGCAGGCGACGTCATGAGTTAACTGTCCTGTGATTGGCTGTTTGACCCATCAATCATCCCCACCCTCGAGAGGCAGTGCGTGTCGTATACGTCAATGGTCTGTTTTCAAAATGTTAAATGAAGATAAAGGCAGTTCTGATTCTCTTTATCATCGTTCATTAACGTGGTCTAAGATAATTACTGACATAATTGATTCAAACGCAGTTTCAGGTCATCAGTCATGCCGCCAAAATGTAATTATGTGCTGCAATACTGAATTAATGACTGCACAAAACGCTGAATATTTATACAGATGTGATATATAATAAAACAATCAATCATATTTCAACTGTATAACAAATATTGAGATGGTCATTGTAATGCAATGTATGAATACACTTCAAAATAACAACACACTTTGTTTAAGATTTTATGCATATCTCTCTTTTTTTATTAAGAACACACCATTACATAACTGGTGCATTCATCCTACCGAAAAAGTAAACACAAATACGCACAGTAGAGACAAATCCTTCCTGCAAACATATAAAAAGAAAGAGAAGGGGCAGAAAAAGGCAGGGGAACATTTCTGAAGGAAGCTCCAGCCTGCAGAGACCCCAAGCTAAAAATCTCTTAGCTTCTCAAGAGAAAGAACTGAACAGAATAAAACTCCGGACACAGGGGAATCCCCACTCAATGAAGGCACCACAACAGCTGAGAGAAACACCCCAGAGACATCTTCTACAGTCAAAACACGAGGAAAGCCCCTGAAAAATGAGTGGAAAAAGGGTAATTTCATCTCAGACTGTTGGAGCGCTCTTGGCTGAGGGGAGCTTCAGTGGCACTAAACTAGTTCAATACACATTCACTTCATTATCGTCTTTCAAAAAAAACAACAAAAAACATAGAGGATACAAGAGCAACATGAAAAAGTATACTTGATCGTGTAGTAACAAAACGCAAAAAGCACTGTAACAGCTCAATTCAACAGATCCTTCTCCTGACCACTTCCACTCTGACAGAAAAGTCTCACACAGAGGTGAAATGGCCGGGAGAATCTCTGTTTGTTAATGTTATGATAGGCGGGCAAAGTTCTTTGAGAATAAACTCCTTTTTTTTCTTTTAAATCCACGCACAATAAATATAGTAGCTTGCCATTATTTTGGTGCCCCAGACGTAAAAAGGGACACTGCTCAAGGGTGAAGGAAACTCAAATGAGCATTAGTAACAGACACGACAGTTCATTTTTTTTTTTTTTTTTACTTAGCTAAACATCTTAGCTAATGGTGTTGGTGTTGAGGTTGGGGGAGCGCCCTCTTCTCTTTTTTGGTGTAACAGCACACAAGTTGACGGGCAAAAACGCCATGTGTTACAAGGGGACGTGGCTGAACAGGTACGACACAGATTCTCCGTTGTGAGTTCTACGGATGGCTTCGGCGAGGATCATGGAGATGTCAATAACCTGAAGGCAAAGAAGACAGGAACGTGAAGATTAATACCACTACTGACAGAACAATAAAGAGTATATGGATCACGGAACATCTGATTCATCATTGTTTAATATCTGCATCCCGACCTGTATTTTGGGACAGTGTCTCATCTTCTCCTCCTGAGGGATTGTATTGGTGACCACCACAGCTTCAAAGCAGGCGTTGTTGATGCGTGAGATAGCCGGGCCAGAGAAGATGCCATGTGTGAGGATGGCATACACCTTTGTGGCACCAGCGGAGATTAGTCTGAGGGCAGGAAACGGCAGAAGTCATTACAGATCCCCACATTACTGATCATATCCAAGGACAAAGGACCCAAAGGAGAACAAATGAAAGGGGCTCACTTGTCAGCAGCATGGCAGATCGTGCCGCACGTGTCAGCCATGTCATCCACGAGAATGGCAACCCGATCTTTCACATCTCCAACAAGAACCATGCGGTCGACCTCATTTGCTTTTTTCCTCTCTTTGTGAATAAGAGCGAAGTCCACATTCAGCCGGTCTGCTATTGAGGTGACCCTGCAAGGGGAAAGTGTCGATGAGTTAGTGCTGGTCTGTAAATCACAGCGTATTAAAGTGTAGTAGCGCATGTCGAATTAAGAGCCCGGACAGAGATAAGTTAAGTCAACACGGGTGCAATCTAAAGTAAATGTACTGATGGTTTTTAGTATGTTGGAGATACGGTGAGGGTAAGCTATGCGCGATGGTAGAACACTTATGGTATGACCTTCTGGTAGTGCTCTGCGTTATGACCAAAAACATGACTCCAAAACTCTATAGATGAACATGAGTGCACCAGTGCATGAGGTACATTTGAGTGTGCGTGTGCTTGTATTGCTCGAGTTGACGAGCGAGGAACAGGGAGTGGCAGCGTGTGTGACGTATGTTAACATAACTAAATACCAGGGTTCCCACACCTCGGTTGACATCGAATTCAATGACTTTTCAAGGACTTTCCATGACAAATTCCAGACCGAATGTGTTGACACGGCTTAAAATGGGAGGGCAACTTGTAAGATTTGTAAGTTTTATTGATTTCCAGCATGCTCTGCCTCTGGCCAAGTGATTGTCCTTGGGATCTTTGGCAAGCCAATCTTTGTAATGTTCTTTGGTGAGCCATTGATGTTGAAATATGCCTTTTCCCAGGCATCACGTCATTCGCACTCTCTTGCTTAACATTATTCACTCATTGTTCCGCATGGAATCTCACATCATTGGTGGACAGTGTCCACGACACCGCTAGTAATTACAACTCGACGTTTGTTCTGCGTAGGCCTAGTCTACGTACATCAAGCAATTCAGGGCGTATGAGACAGTAGGTGATGTCGCAACAAACGATGGTGAGGAAATTAAATTAAGTTTGCACGAAATTCAAGCACTTTCATGTCTACTTAGGGCAAACGTTCAAGTAGTGATGTACTCGAAGCGTGTGTCGAGTAATCCAGGAAGATTTTTGCGACGTGCGTATCAATGCTGGTGTTGATCTGGTGATGTTCAACACCTCGTGAGCTGGCGTTACCACTAGACTGATTCAGGAAATTGTTCACGGATTTGGTGTGCAAATCGAAATATGAGGGGCAGTGAAATCAACCAAAAGAAACCAGCACTGTGGAAAAGTTAAGTAAAAATCCAGAATGTGTTTCTACTTTCCCTTTTGACCCCGCCATTGTGTCATAAAAACAGACACCATATCATTAAGTTCTTAAGTTATATCTTGGCATTCATTTATTCAGTTCAAAGCCTCACACACCAGAGCCACTTGGTAAGGTGTCATTATAATCAGACAGCCCGTTTTACATTTATTGTCCACTTGATGGCACAGTAGAGCAAATGAAGCTAGGGCCCATGGGTGAACCAAATGGATGGAAAGCTTCAATGCTACATGAAGTTTCATCTTGCCATCACGACTTTCATGGGACTTTTAAGGACTTCAAGGACCCACGGGAACCCCCAACAAAAACTCTTGCTGCTCTCAAACGTGTTTTTAGCACTACATCCTGGCATAAATACCTCTTAGCTCCTCCTGCGTCAGGTGAGACAATGGTACAATTTTTCCACTCAGCGATGTTCTCCTTGATCCATTTCAACACAGCTGGCTCTGCATACAAGTTATCAACTGGAATATCAAAGAATCCCTAGAGGAAGAAGAAAAACAACAGGTATACAGACCTGCTGGAAGGAATTGAAGGTTGAATATAAAAGTTAAGCTAGGTGAGGTCAAGTTCTCTAAAATCAGGGACAATTTATATGGAAAATATACAGCAAAAGACAGACTGTGAATCAGATGGACTTCTGTTTAGGTTTCACTTGTGTGTTGCTCACCTGTATCTGTGAGGCATGCAAATCCATTGTGATGATATGGTCAGCACCTGACACCGACAACATGTTGGCCACCAACTTGGCTGAGATAGGGGCACGACTCTGGAATGAAAACAGATCCCTTCAGTCACATGGAATAAGTGAACTGGCAAGCACGGTCCATCTCTAAAAATAATACTTCACTGATAGCTTAATAAAGTAAAACTATAAGACTTGTTTGAGACCTTTGATATGATTTAATGATAAGCACATTAAATAAATATAATAAATGTTTGAGGTCTGATTTTTAAAACATTACAGTTCACACTGTTTAAAAGATAAAGATCACAATGTCAAAAGATGTCACAGTTCTATTAGTTAATTACCTCTGCCAAGAAGTTTTGGCTATGTTTTTTTTGTATTTGGATAAAAAATTCTCGGAATGTAATGTGTGTCCCAAAGAAGAGAAATGGCAAGATTAATGTGGCAATTCCGACATGGATCAAAATTGTATTTTTTAACAATTGTTGACCTTGTCAGATTAGGGAGTGTACTGACACTGTGGGAAACCACCTTGGCAGAGGTCTGTGTTCTCTGTAGTTGAACATGCAGAGAATGTTTCATGCAATACTACTGAAACTCAAATAATAGTGAGACAGGAAAGAATACATAGGGAACTGCAGGCGATTCAGCAAAGCATATAAGATGAGGGGAAGGAAAAACAAACAAAAAAAAGAGTAACCAAGCAAATATGCTTAGTCGATCAACATGGCTGCAGGCTTCTTGTCATGATGCTGAATGGCAAATGGCATGACAGAAGTATTAGACAGATATCCCTCACCCCCACCTTGTCCTTCTTGTCTTGCCGGGCGTACGGGAAGCAGGGGATGACAGCTGTGACTCTGGACGCCGAGGCGATCTTGCAGGCGTTGATCATTATCAACAGCTCCATTAAATTGTCATTAATTTCTCCGCAGCCACTCTGGACAATGTAGACATCTTCTCCCCGCACACTTTCGCCTATTTCGACACTGCAGGAGGACCAAGGAGCCAACACAAACAGCACTTAGTGACATGGAGCTTACACACAGTGGCAGGCGAGAGATTGATGAGACGGAGTAAACAGTGGCTTGTGTGCCCTGTCAGTGAGATCCGCACAAGGGTTAACGCAAGACATATTAGAGCGAGCATCAGAGACACTATATTATATATATGTTATATATGAAAAAAAATCAGTGGAAATTAAAGGTTGTGATATTGGTGTATGAACACAAAACATAGTATTGAGCCACCCCTAATTACATCACATATTGGCTATAATCACTGGTTTTAACATAGAAAAATTATTGTAGAACCTTAAATATGTGTTAATAATGCGTTTAGTGCATTCAGTACTATGTTGTCGAAATGGTTGGTTGTGACTTGGAGGTAAACTTAACAGGGCAAATTAACAGCTTAGTTGGTCAAAAAGCAGTAAGAGATTGTATGAGACGGATATTGGTATCGGTATCTACTCAAGGTCGTAATATCGGTAACGGACAAGAAAAAAGCGATATCGAGCCACCTTTAATTTGAGAATCCTGAGTTTGTTAGTTCAGTTTGAGACCCGTTGTCTCACTCCATACTAAGCTGGCCAAAAAGAGGGACGTCACAAAATGTCAACCTCAATATCAGATTCGAATCGACATTAAAATGGCAGTTGATCAGGTTCAGGATTAGCACATTGGTTAGTTACACGTTCAGGTGAGTACCCGACACGACTATCACCATGACACCACGTTTTTTTTTTGTTCCACCTAAATACGCGTCGCTAGGCAGCAACACTTGCACAGGATAGGCCACTGATTGTGTGAAGCGGTAAAAAAAAGCCCAAACAAAAACAAAACACCACAATAACAACAACAACTCACCAAGTCTCTTGGTTGCTGAATTTTTTTGTGACCACCTTCCCGAGCTCGAGACCCAGGCGGTCTGCTATTTTCTGAGACAGGTCCGGATGTGAGCTGCCGCTGAATATTTTGATATTCGGCATTTTGTTGCGGTCCAGGGCGTCGTTCAGTCCGAGCCGGCAGCTTATGACGAGCAGCTGTCGAGTCCGCGGGCCGGAAGAGTCACACAACAACAGCTAGAACAGGCTTCGACAGCTGACGAGCTAGCAGGACAGAGATGAAGTGTGCTCTCTACTCGTCTTTTCCACCATTATGTCACACGCGCATCACGCGTGCCGCTTCCCTCCACGGACGGAGCAGCAGAGCGCGCACGCTTTCACTTACGTTTGGCCGTGATGACGTAGTTCCGGTTAGAGGAGCCAAAAGGAGAAGCGCATTTGCGCGCCAGCCAGGGCTGTGTGAAGCAAAGGTGGCGGTGATGTGGCGCGCTACCTGAGTCTGTGTGAAACTTAATTTAGAGACACTACTAGTAACTGATGGCGAGGGATGTTCTAACTCAAAGGTAACAGCTCACGAAACCTCCTTCTGTGTAACGATCTGTATTCTTCCAGAAGTGGAGAAGCCTCTTAGATGACAGATGAAAAAAAGCCTTCAATTTAACTCGAGAAAATCCATTTTCTCACAGATTAAAGATTGAGAGCCTTCACGCGCAGCAATCTGCATTGTCCTTGTTTCTCGCCAGATGACACAGAAGTCTTAAGGGAGGAGATCTCGCATGAAAATAGAACTAAAACGCAATCGAGGGCCTGAGGCCTGACAGCGTTCCAGGCCCAGATGGACCTACAGCTTCCTATAAACACTTGTGGTAACACATATAGTTACTTTCATTTGAGATTCCCAAGAAAAACTATGATTGCCACAAACTATGAGACAAGACATGATCATTCTTATCTCAAAGACTCAAAACTATTGCATAACTAGTGACCAATGACACACCTCAACAACAACTAACAAGATATTTCTGAACCAACTTAAGGAAGTACTATCTCTGTCTATCATGATTTTTGAAAGGCAGATCAATACGACTCGTGCACAATCTAATATTATATTAATCATATAAATGATTTCTATCAGGCAACATGGTACATGCATGGTACATCCTTTTATCTTCAAAGCTTTAGAGCTCTGTGGCTTTGGAGAGAGAGAGATTCTTCACAATATTGAGCAAGTTCAAATGGCTTTAGTTAGGTTTTAGTATGACAAAAAGAGAAGAACTGCTATTGGCTATACATGGCTGCCATCTGGTGGCACCATATAGTACTCCCAACAAGTCCACAGTAAAATATGTGGGTGTACACATTATCAAATATAAATAACTGAACATTTGTAAAGAAAAACAACAAAAAAACATGGATACATGCAAAGATTAGACGGATGGCTGAGTGGAGTTACTCTGTGCCCAAAAGCAGTTAAAACCATCAACAAATGACATGTTGATTATGTCTGGAAAAGGAAATCCCACTACATAAACAGAGCTACAGTAGCAGAAGACAGCAGGACTACAGGCCATACTTTCTGGTACCGTGTCTGCAGAAAAGCACCCAAAACAATTGGTGGGATTGATGTTCTTCTTTGCTGCCATTTATCAGTGGAAACCCCATTGGCATTGCTGCTATAAAAACACAATTTTTCACCTCACTGTGTTCCCAACTGCACATCCATCCGTTTTGGAAACAGATCTCTATTTCGCAGTAAATGGATGGACACGTATTATTTAGTCTGTCTCTCGTTTGATAGATGAAACTGATGGTGTCCTAAACTTCCCAAAGTATCCAAACTGCATTTCTTCTGTCAGAATCATACTGTATTCTCTCTATCGCTACTGCAATTCAGCCTCCCACAACTTCTGACAATCAAAGTTAAATAAATACATGATGTACTAACTGTCCTTTATCTTCGTAATGCAAAGTTCTCAATAACTGTTATCCCTCTGCTGATTCCTTCAACAAAGTATTCAACATTCATCCACCCTGACCCCAATGCTCTGTGAGGAGGACATCACTTATTCGTAACCCGTCCACAGATGCAGGTGCATCAAAACGTAATCTCTATCGTGCGAGCTGGGTTTGTTTCCAAATCTGTAAAATTAAGAAATAAATAAATAACTGTTTATTATGGAGACCTTATAATTATTTGGAGTGACCCTTTCTTTCTAGCTCATGCGGAGAGGCACATCTCTTCCTGTCAGAGCTCAGTGGTGGAGATTTTGACCTTTCTTCAGGTGTTCTTCTCAGCAATAAAAGTGTGTCTGTCAGCTGTCTCTGACTGTCATCCCCTAGTGGTGCGTTTTTTGAAGGGTGTGTCTCAGAAAAGACTGGTGTGTAGATCTATAATCCCTCAGCAGGACCTTGCTCTCTTTAAACACTGCCCCTCATTGGCCTTGACAGGCGTGTTGAAAAGTATCTTCAGGTTGGTTTTGCGAGGCCAGAATCCCCAAACTGAACATTTTTACCCTCCATCACGGAGAACCTTCCGTGCAATACACACATGCATTTTAACTGTGACTGTGAAATATCTGCACAGGTCATGAAAGTTGATGAATGAAAGCTCCTTTTTTTGTGAATGTTTGGGGAATTTGAATGAAGTATTTGGAAGAAAATGAGTGCATGTTTTTTTTAATTAATTTGAATGAGAAATTGTTCAATATTTCAGAAAGTATGACATATTCCAAAATTTTGAATAATCTCCTAATTGAGCTGAACACAAGCATGAATTATGTTTCTATGTTTAAGTTTGTGGAACTAAGTTTTCAATGGATTTTAATAGGGAAGATGTACAGTAAACTTTGAATATTTTGGAAATAATATTCTAACAGCATGTAGTGGGATCTTATCTTTACTCCAGGTGCATAGGAAACATATGTTTGTGTTGTCATTGCCTAAAAAAACCTTCTCTTTTTTTGTTTTTGCAGAGATAAGGACCTCAGAAAAACATGCTGAACAGACTAACTGTCACACCAAGGGACCGTGTCTAAGAGAGGTAAGAATAGTAGAACAGCACAGCTAATTTAACATTATCCACCTTTTTCAGAGACATTTGACATGTTTAAAAAAACACAGGTATTTATTTACTAATAATAATCATGATTGTATTGTGTTATTTAAGTGACACTGGAAGTCATGGCAGGGTGACGACAATGAGCTCGCATGCACAATATTACTGTATATGAACCTGAAGCTGCTACTTTGTATTTTGCTGTAATTATTAATTTTATAATTTACGCCTGCGCTCGTCCTACTGTGACATGTTTACAGTGCATAAATGAATTAGTGCTGATATTGAGTATAAGAGTGTTTGGACTCCTAACTGTAGTATTACTCTGCGTCCCGGGTGTTCATCATAATAATCGATAACTGACTTGTGGGTGCCATCAACCTACACTGTTGTGCCTGGTTTGTGTGAGTGCACCGCTCATATTTTCAATTTCATTAGAGTGTCAGGAAAACTGACACCTGTCACAGCAGTTTTCTGTCTAGGCTGAATCTGAATATGAGAAAAACATAAATATTTTTTATAAAACTTATGTTGAACACAAATAATACTATAGCCTAAACAAGAGACATAGTCTATCACAGCACTTTTACTCGTGTGATAATGCGTAATTACAGTGGCACATTAATGTATGTGTTGCTGTAGGTTTAAATTGTGCAACATGCTGTGTGTTTTACTGCAGACCTTTAAAATAGGCCGACAGTTGTATTTTCACTGGATTATTTTTTTTGTTGTTAGTTTTTTTAACTGAACATAACCTCACTGTTACTCTAGGGGGTGGGTGGTGCGATGCAGGGGGGGGGGGTGTGACCCCGGGGAACATGGTGTTTTTGCCGTACTAGAATAAAGTGTAATTGCACATCCACATTAATGGACTTTAAATATTTTCTGTTACAGACTAAAAAACAATGTTAATAAAGTTATTCTTTGTTGTAAGTTGATCTATATTTTGTTTTCTTTAATGATAATAAGTATACAATGTTATGCAGGGTTTTATATACTTTTTTTTTCATACTATTATACTATCTGATAATTATACTATTCATAGCTGCGGGGGAGAGTGTGAGAAAATAATTGATCTTGTGGTGGGGCTCAAATCTATTTCTTTCTAAACATTTAGCACATATAACGGGGGGGCACAGTTTAAATGTAACCAACCATCGATACTGTATTAAGTTTGAGTCTTTGGCATTTGGAAGGACCAAAAACAGCAAGAACCTGCTCACGCAAAGACACTACAGGTAGCTTCTCACATGCAATGTCATTTCCAAATTCTCTGAAAGAGTTTATATAATATACTTTATTGCTCTTAAAACATGAGTTAACTTTGTACACAGACAGAAGACCACAGTGACGACAAGATCATTGACAGTAAACAAAAACAAGAATGAATAGGTGCACATAAAAGAAACAATGGATCAAGCCATGGCGGTCTCCCCCGTGTGAATGAAACACAGACAAATCCACACAGTATAGCAAAGCAACTGAACAATGACAACCACAGAGTTGTAATGTTAGAATGTTGAGGTGCTGATGAGAGAACACTGTCTGATGGTTTGTTTTATAAAAATAAACACGTCTCATGCCTTATAATCATAGTATGCTCTGCAAAATATATGCTTTGCTATTAGTCTCTATGTTACATTACTACTATAATTACCATACAGCCATATGGTGACATACCCCACCTTTGTTATTTTCTTTCTTTCTACAAATTTTTTTATAAATCTTACTGTTACAACTTAGTAGTATTTTTTTTTTTTAATCTCTCAAATATTTTAACTCATTATTTACACTACCACTGTAGAGTCATACATATCCATATGGAGTATAATTTGCAAAACATTAACATTTTGCCACCACACCTTTCCCTTTAGGCTGTTTCACCACTTTAAAATAAGAAAATGATCTGAACAAATAGCATCATCAGCTTCAAATGGTCAAACTATCTGCCCCTGAAAGTCAAATATGTAAGGGAAAACATGCAGTACAGTGAAAGAGAAAAAAAACACTGCATATGATTATTGAAAATGCCTCAACAACAGCAAAGAAAAACTGTTAAAAGAGAGTACTTTTCAACACCACACACATAAAAGCAAGAAAAGAAGTGCAACAAAGCTGTTATCCCAGTTTTCTTTTTATATTGAAGCTTACAGAACAGTGCCAATATAAAATGAAAACTATTAGTGAATTGCATTTGCTCTCCATCTATCCATTTTCTACTGCTTTATCCTCCACGCAAGGGTTGCAGGAGGAGCTAATCCCAGCTGACGTAGGGCGAAAGACGGGATTTCCCTGGTGAGTAATCACATTCTCAATGTGATGTAGACTCACACAAATGTATATTTGTAACTAATGATCCTCAGTTTTAAAAAAGAAACAATAACACAATTGGGCTAAGTGCTAAAACATAATCTGGATTAAATACATTAATTGAACACCACTAATGATTTAGTGTCAGAAAACAGTTAACGGTCTTGATTAAAGGATACAATGCCATAGTTGAGGGCAAATGTTATATATATTTTAAAAAGATTTGACTCAATTCCAAAGGCCATCTTTTCTTTTATGTTTACAAAAACAGCAATATTGCATTTCTTGTCTTCTTATGGAAGCCCATTTGACAGTATTCGTTTGGTTTCACAGCACTTTCCTTTAACAGTACGCTGAGTACACACATGGCCACCACAACCATAAAGCTTCCCGGAGTCATTTTCAGAAATAACAGGAGGATGAGACACAAATGAGATTTCAGACAGTTAACAGATGTGTTAGTTTTATTAAAATACATAGAAAACTACTTTGTGTTTGTTATATATTTGCTAGATTGCACAATGTAACAGCACATAGAAAGCAAATTATTTATATTGTATTTGAAAACCTGAATTTAAAAATTATTCGAAACAGATGCGCTTTAGCCTTGAGGAGATGGACTGTGTAAAACCATTGGTGTGGATTCAAGTGAGTTTTTCAGCAGCAGAGTGAAATAAAACAAAATGCTGAATCAAACATTAAAGTAAACGTACATTTCAACATCGGAGCTAATATCAGAGGTTGTGCAAAATTCTAGCGATACACTTACTTGCAAGTGAATGGCTATATTTAAAACTATGATTCACAACATGTGAAATGCAAATGAGCTATAGATCAGTGATGGTGTAAAATACGCCCTGTGCATTATTAAATACAGTGTGGATTCTTTCTCTACAGCTGAGTGAGGTAACAGCACTCATTACTGTACAGTGGATAAGAGTGTGACTTGTGTCTCTGCTACATTGTCTGGCCTGAGCAGGTGAGTTTTTGCACCTGCTCTGTTATGATGAGAGACTATGCTTCTGTTATTCAGTATAGTTCCGTATCTTCTTGTCTTTCGGTGGTTTTCATTTTCCAGCACCATCATTTACATTTTGACTCCACTATCAGTTTACTTACACACTGTCAACAAAGCCAATCTAGGTCTCCAATTGTGTATTACAACAGTTAGATAATTCAACAAACAAACACATCTACCCAACCAATGCTTTGGACTATGCAATTTACAAAAGTAGCTACTTGACGAGATCTCCGATATATTTTTATCCAGTGCATACATTTATTTCTGATGATGTTGTTATAGTTCTCTTAATTCAATACATTTCAAATATATTCTTAATTTTCTTCACAAAACTTTATATTATTTGCTAAGTAGACACAACTGAAATATATATTACATATAAAATATTATACTTTCATGACTCATGTATATTGTGAATTGTATTATGAGGTGATTAGCCCTGCATCACCCATTCTGTCATAGGGTTCTTATTCCATTGTGCATTAGTTTGGTGTATCCTTGTATTTCAAAACAAGATCCACAAGGCAACCTCAGGGCCTGTAAACATGGGATGGAACAGCTGCATTGTAATTTTTAGGATGAATCATTGCACGTCTTGTAAAAAATGTAAACAATAAATAAATAATGTGTTTGGATAGAGAAGCCAGCCACATTCTGGACTGATGTGATTACATCTCTGCCGGATTTATTTTTACTGGGCAGGCAGAGTTTTGATCGGTCGAGTGAGGGAGCTCATGTTATTGGTGTTGGAGGAAACTTGAACACTCACTGTCTTTGTCGGCAGACTGCTTGAGTGTCCCATTGATTCTTCAGCTGCACGCAGAAGCAAAGTGTAATTGATAGCTACTTCCTCAACTTTTCTCAACAGCTGCAGCCTCTGGGCTTCTGAGCGAACCCCTCTGACTAATTTGATAAAGGTTTGAGTTAGTTCGCACAACACTTGAAAGCTAGCGGACACAACAGCAAGCATACGTGTTGGGCTTTTTTCAACACTTGCCACTCGTCGACAAGATGCTCTGAATTCCTTGAAGCGCACAGCCAGCTCCTGTTTGTACTCTGCAATCCGTGAGGGCTGGAGTCGAGCCTCACCCTCAGCTTGTGGGCTGTTAGCACACTGACGCAGGATTGCTAGCAACTCGTTAGCATCCAACTGGGCATTTAGGAAACCATCAGGTAAGCTGAATGTTTTGCCTTGTAAAGCCTGCACCCGTGCCAGGCTCCCCTCTAATGTACCACAAGCTCTAAGGTCAATCTCCTGTGTCTGTGGTTCCTCTTCTTCTTCTTCCTCCTCCTCTTCTTCCTCTCCACTGCAGTCTTCTGCATTGAGAACCTGCAGTGTTTTGCTTACTACAGGAAAGGTACGTGAGTCTGTCTCCATGCCTGGTAGCATCTGAAGAGGTATGGTATATGAGAGCTCATCCTTCTCACTGCTTTCATCTCCCGCCTCACACTTTCTGTAGCAGAAGCAAAATGAACAGCATTTATCCTTGTCATCGCTGTCTTCGCTCGGCAGGGTCAACAGCACCTCACCAGTTCCCTCTTTGCTTTCACACAGTAGCTCTTCTCCCTGAATAAAAAACACACCCTTTTTCCCCTTTGTCTCTGCCTGGTGAGACTGTGTGTGGACTGGCTCTACTGGGGTGGGTAGCCTCAGTCCTGTGGCCCTGACTCTCTCCATCTCCTTCTCGAGACTCTTAGCTTTGGGCTTCACCTCAGCATACACAGGTGTACTAGTGTTATTATCCAGTTCTCCAATGCTGTATCGCCTCTGGAGCTTTTTATATTGTGGGGCTTCCACGCAATCTGTTTGAGAAGTAGAAGTGGGCAGGTAGGAGCTCTGCTCGCCCCTTGGCTCTCTTGACTCAAGGCTAGTAGAGCGTATTCGTGTTGTCTTAATCTCCAAAGTCTGAGGTCTTCTTGTAGCACCTTGAATGTGAGGGGCTTTGGAGACTGGTGGAGGTGTCTTTGAGATAGTCCTCTCTCTGCCTCTGTGTTGTGTCTCTGTGGTTGAGCCAACTGGTGTGTCAGGTAGTCGCATGCCCCTACACATTCGCTTACAGTCACAGCTCCGTCTCTGCTCCCTGGAGATACCTGGTGCCTTTAAGACGGGGCTGGTGCGAAGCTGGCAGGCGCAAGGAGTGCCCGATGGCACAGGTGAGGATCCCTGGGGCAAAAATTCTCCTTGTGATGACTTGGGCTTTAGCAGCTCTTCTAAGAACTCCAGCTCATATTGTCGGACTTTCTGCAACTGAGCTCTTCGCTCATCTGTTTCTCTTCGCATTCTTGCTGGGAACGTAGCCGAAAGAAGGTTTCTAAAGCTCAAGAACGGAGCACTACGCTGGGATTTCCCCTTACCACTGCTTTGCTTCTTTGGGTCTCTTGTTGGGAGAGTGGAGACTGTTTCTATGGATGCGGTAGGTGTTGATGGATCATCTAAAATGGGGAAGGATTTGACAGGGACTTTCTGTAAATCAGGTTGAGATTTGCCTTGGGAACCCTCAGTCTTGCTTTCAGCTGCTTCTTTTCGCTCTGGTTTTACAGGCAAATGAGGGGCGTACTTTGTTTGTATCTGAGGACTGGGTTTGGCCGAACTAGGGTCTGTTCCTACTCTAACTGCATTTTCTTTGCTGGTAGCCAGCTGGAGGCTTTTGGCTCGAAGACGCTCATCATCTGTAGGTGAAGAGGATTGAAACATCACAAGCTTCTGAACCTGTGGGTCTTTTAGTCGTAGTTTTGGCCCTGGCTCCTGTTGTACTGGGCATGTGCAGAAAAGGTCATCAACTGGCAGAAGTTCTGTAGAAGGTTCTGAAGGCTTAGTGGTCTCACTAGAGGCGGTTTCGGCATCTTGGCACATTTTTGTGGGGGGAATTTTGGCACAGGCAGTTCTGTCCACAGGCAAGAAGGATGGTAAGGCTTTGTTGCTCGAGTCTGTATTAAGAGGTGCAGTTTCCTCTCCCTTTATACCACCAGTAAGATTTTTGCACAGTGTCTCCCCAGGTGAATTTGATATCCTCTGGTCTTTACTAACTTGAGCTGTCATTGACGTATCAGATGCTTCCTCAGGTGTCTTTGATGGGGCGTCAGAGCTGTTTGCTGTGGTGGATTCAGAGTTTGTTCTTATTTCAGCTTCCCTTTCAGTCCGAGTAGTGTCTCGATTGCCCCCTTGATCTTTCAGAACACTGAGTATTGCTGAGTCTTGACTGGGACTCACTTTAAAGGGAACGGTCTTGCTGAGGATTACTTGCTTGGGTGGACACCCTGCACGAATCTGACCCACAGAGAAGGCCCCTGTTCCTATAGTTTTTGCGGTGCAGCCAGGGATAGCCAGCGGGAAATCACGGCGGCAAAGAATACGATCTTTGTTGATATGGTGAGCCAGCAGGTAGGCCTGGCTCTGGTTCTGCTTCATAGCCGATACCATCTCAGAAACATCTGTCAATTCAGACGAGTTTGTCTCATGGCCCGAGTCCAATGAAGATTCAGGTGTAATGGCAGCCAAGACAATCAGCCCTAAAGATGGAGGCAACACAACATACTGTTAGGATAATCAGGAATTAGCTAACATTGATAACACATTAAAATGTAAGTATAACATGTGTTCCTCTTTAGTTTTTGAACCAGACATTTGCCTTTGAGTGAATTCATCTTCATCACAAAACAACAAATATAAGGGTCAGATTCATAACCCTTTTCCCAATTAAAATATGGACCAGAGGACCCTTGCCTCCCTTGAATAAACTGCAGATGTTCTTAACAAATGTGTGTTTAACAGTCTCAAAATGTTTTATTTAGATTATGTTTGAAATAAATTAGCTGCCAACATTTTTTTTGCACTGACCAGTTTACCTTTTCATAGCATGGTTGTTGTTTTATATATATTTTTATTTTTTTTCAAAAAATGTAATGTAATGGAATAGTGTTTATAGAGTATATTTCATTTTATGTTCACTTGATAGTATATCTCTATTAACTAAGCATGGCTTTAATAATCGTCTAATTTTGTTAGTGGTATTCTTTAAGTATGCTTTAGGTTTATAGTAATTTTTGAACCTCTTATCCCATATGATTGTATGTGTATTTCTACAAATAATGTAGAAATTGCAGGTTTTTATTGCCATTCAGTAAACTGTTTGTGTTCTACAAATGTGGCATGAAATAATAATTGATAAACATTTTAGTGAATTGGTGCTTATTTTAATTAGTTGACTGAGATGTGGGCTGTAGTATGACTGAGGTTGTTGACCTGCAGTCTGTGTTGGCTGCTGAGGGTGATGGGGGTAGTCCTCAGAAGCTGCCAGAGCCTCTAGTGCCTGTAAGGTGGACACCAAGGCATCATCAAGCTCCTGGGCATGATCTCGGACAGTTCTTGTGGCCACATTATCAATAAGCGTCACAGGCACATCTTCCTTGGCTTGAGCCAGCTTCCCAGGAGTAACTGCTTGGCTGGTATTGGACTGAGCCTTCCTCCCTCTCTTTGGGTCATCCTCATCTGAACTGTTGTCCCTAAATCCAGGTGGCGGGGCAGCAATAGCAGGTGCAGGTGGTTGGAGTTTCTGTCCACCACTATCCCCCTCCTCTTCCTCCTCCTCCTCTTCATTCCCTGGGGGTGGAAGGGCCATGAGATCAACGGCACCTCCATCTCGGGAGGCACACGCACTGGAGCAGTGTTTCCCAGAACTCCCGCTACTGTTCACTGCTCCTGACAGACCCTCTGCTCTTAGCCTGGCTTTGCAGGAGTCGCAAAAGTATCGGGAATTTTTCTGGGATTGGCCCATTGTTTGGGCCCGGATTCTGAATTTTGCATTCTCCACTGCTGGGCTCTCTAGAACCCCAGCTATTTCCTCTGTACTCTGTTGAGTGGGGTCTGACTTTGTGCGAGGCCGCCCAGGGGGATCCTGAGAAATGAAATTCTCATTGACGTCGAGTTCAACATGCGTCTGGATCTCCTGATATTGCTGTTGTTCTTGAAGGTGGACATGACATAGGCCTAGATGTTGAGGCTCTGCTGGAACTAGGGCCCTTGAAGACCCCGACTCCCTGTGCGAGCTTTCCCTCTCATCTCCTCGACGACTGCCACTTGGCAAGCTGGTTGCCGCAGAACGGGGGTGGGCGTGGTGAGAGCTTCTGTAATCTGAGGATAGAATTGTCAGAGCAGTGGAGAGTTTGAGGTTTTAAGAACTACTGGGGATATAGAAGATCCAGATAGGAAAGCAGAGGCGACTGGTGGTCACATGGAGGTTATTTATTTTCAGAGATGGATGTTGAAAGCTGAAGTTTGTTTGACGGTTTAGGGTTTAGTCTGGTGGAATGTGATGGTATGATGATCCTTCTTTCATGTAGACTACAGGAGACAGTAGATGGCAAAAAATCTGTTCCATGTTTGAAAGTAAAATGCTTATGATTATAGATAAAAGTACAATGTATCGTAAAATTCAATACTGTACAATATAAAATACAGTATCCCATTCCAGTGAGTCTAGATGGAGATGAGAGCAGGGGGTGCCATGGGATGGGAAATCCAGGATAACCTGGTTACTATAGACAATGCATTCAGTCAATGAAGAAGCAGATTAAAATCTACATGGAAATAACATATAATTACTAATTAGAAACATAAACATATTCAAGTATTGTCTGACATGCTGTGTTTAAGATGATGCTAAATACAATCATTTCACTTATGACAATATCAAATATCAGATATAAAATGTTTTATGTAAATTGATTACATTTTATAAGTATAGGAGACTGGTAACATACCTGCTTTGGTCAGATGAGACTGACCAGATGTTCGGAAGTAAATGGTCCGTTTAGGGTCTACAAACAGCTTGTAGTAGCCAGAGATGAGGCATGCAAAATTACTGGCATCAGGCCATTCCATGAGTAGGACCAGGGGCTGCAGGAAGTGGAGGGTTGTGGGGTGGGGTAGGGTGTATAAGAGACACACAGTGAGTATCACCTGCTTGTTTTGTACTAGCCTGATGAAATAAAATGTATACAACTCTTGCACAATTTGTTCTCTCTTTAAAAAAATGTATAGAGTTAAAATGACAAGTCCGTCTCTATGGACGTCATGTAAAATAGACATTTTCCAGGCAATAAAGTGGTTTGTTTTTTCATAGATTATATCTTAGCATGCATCAGCTCGGCTGTAATACCTTGGCTTCATGGATTGTGACCTCCACACGTGCCACTCCTTGGCTCTCTCGGTAGAGTTGGACCTTAGCAACCCTACTGAACTCAGCCAGAACTGTAGTAAGGTTGTTTTTCAAGTCAATCACATGACTAATACCATGTCGAGGACCCACAAGTAATGCTGTGGCTGATTGCTTCTCATCCTTAATACCAAAACAAAACAAAAGAGGAGGTTTACGCTCATCAACTTGCACCTAAATACACAGGCTAAAAGGACAGTAAAGGACAAATAAAAGACAATGAGTGTTACCAGTCCAACAGTATGGAACAGCATTCCTCCAAAAGGTGGCAGGTCATTGAGTACTCGCATGTACTGCAGCTTTCCTTGGAGAGGAGGAACCTATCAACACAATGATAAACAAGAAATAATAACCTTTGAATAATAGCTCAAGTCACAGTTCAGCACTATGTCCTCTTGGGGGCACTGTTGAGCCACAAATGTTGTTAATAGAGGCTTATGCAACAATTACGTTGTGTGGAAAGAAAGAACTTGTCTTAAGATTGGGCGCAAGTTATGTAGCAGACATAACCATAAAATACATCAAAGTTTCATGTCCTCTACAAAATCTGTCTGTTGAGATTTAAATATCATTAGATTTGCAAGATTTTGCATCACAGGCGTTGGTCGTAAAGCAACAGCGGCATGAACAAAGGCAGTGAAATCATCGAGAATGTTCAGTCAATGTCAAAATGATCATTTGGAGAAACCTTGTTGCCTGATGGTGGTGGATGCTGGTAGGTCTTCAGCAACTGAGACAGGGTCTTGCACACATTCTTCTCCTTGACAGTTGGAAGCAGAGTAAGGGGTAGGAAAGGCTCTAGCCCCCATTCTTTTCTGGGATGGAGAGCAAAGGGAAAGTCAGTGGCAGAACAAAACAAAAACAACAGTGCATTTACTAATTTGAGGAGACAAAGAAGTTTCATCATCACATGAGAAAACTGTTTTTATAACCGACTACCACAAGTTACAAGCACAGTGAATCTTTTACATTTCTGTGGTTGTGACGGCAAAAGCCATTGATATGCAAGGTTGAGGTTTTGTAGAATAAATGAGCAAATTGAGGGAGAGATGGATTTCATAAAGCAATGTTACAGCAATGATTTTCACATGGGGAAAAAGATCATTGAGTAATTTGATTTTTTAATCATGTATATATTACATTATTATATTATCTGGCAGTTGATGACCCAGTGGGATCTGGGTCTACTACTGTGTAAAGGGTTAAATGGATAGGTCAATTTTGCACTAGTTGGTATGTATGCAAATAAATCTAATTCTATTTCTAGTTTTAATTCTACTGAATGAACAATTGTTATTCTGGGACTCACTGATATGTTACTCATATCAAACTAAAATGCTGTGCATGAATTTTGTCTGTCGTTTGTCTCAAAATAATTTCAAGGCTAATTTATTTTTTTGACTTACTCAACTTGCTTGAGTGAGATCTTCTGATTTGGCCTTGCTGAGGACACAGTGATGTAGATGTGGAGTGCAGCCAAACGTAACGTGATGTCTGATTTCCAGTCCATGCCAAAACGCTCTTTAATAACATCATTGCGACTCTATGAAGATACAATGAAATGTTTTGTACACAGTTAATTAGGAACAACACTTTCAAATGCTTGAATCACTGAGGGTCATATAATTTCTTAAATGACTAGGAACTGCTTTCAAAATCTGCAGCTCTGGCATCTGTTGTATGCATTTTAACTCTATAATCATTAAAAAAAACACCAAAGGTAGACATAATATAAACTAATTATAGAATAAAATTAGCTTCTTGTTGGAGCTCAATATCATTGGCTCTCTCTGATACTCCCTGCTTGAGGACAGAGTCAGGAAAATGAATGACGTCTTTTTAAATCCACTTTTAATCTAGTGCCTCACCTGTATATAGAGGTACTCAAATGCAGCCGGGTCCCTTCTCAGCAGGTCTGCAGGGTCCTTGGGGAAGAAGCAGATGCGGAACAGACACTTCATCCCTTGGAAATAGGTTCTATGCACCACCTGTGGGAAAGCAATAATATCAACTTGATAACGCCTTGATATTTGACATTAATCACACATATATATGATAGGATTCAAAAGTCTGAGAACACCTTACTATTCATCGCCCCCAAAATTTTAGACTGCACTGTATCACATCTTCTCCAGATGTAAATAGGGTACAACGATTTATGAATGCTTTCAGTTTCCTCCAAAAACATTGTACTGTTTATGAGTTTGCTTTTGTCAAAGTGAAGATGCTGTTAAAAACCAGAAGACTCTTATTTTCGTAAAAACTATTATTTTCGTAATCGATTAATCTGTCGATTATTTTATCGAGTAATCTATGAATCATTGGGTCCATAAAATGTCAGAAAATGTTAAAAAAAACGTTGATCAGTGTTTCAATATTCACATTTAAGAAGCTAAAACATCATGAAAAAAGCTTCAAACCGATTATCGATTATCAAAATAGTTGGCGATTAATTTAGTAATCGATTAATAATCAATTCATCGATTAATCGATTCCGCTCTACCACCCACTTCCTGTATCATCAGATTGTTACTCCTAACCGCACTAATTACTAATTTCTCCCAAACAATCTGCAGAACACAGCAGACATTACTCCTGTGAGGAAGTATTTTCTTCATGTTTATGATGTTTATTTGAAATACATTATTTGAATGTTAGTATTGTTCTATAACCGATAGATTCCTGAACTCAAGCCGTAAAAATGTATTTAGTAAGTTCATTGATGTTGTAAGCCTATTACTTTGTTTGATTATTCAGAGATGGTTTTATAATTTCCTTTTTATTTGTGTAGAAAAAAAATCATCCATCCATCCATAATCCATCATCCACCCGGGACCTCTGTTTACAATTAACTGTTGAAATTGCTTCTCAGATAAGGTGTTTGAATGTGCACACCACAATAGATGTTCTGTGAGCCCCAGCAACACCATTTTTGCCATAGTTTTTTTTCCAGATGCAAAGAAATGTAGAATATAAGAGCAAATTCTAAATACCAAACAAGAAGTTTGGGTTAGATTTTTTTTGTATTTGTAATGTTAGTCCCTCAACAGTTTTTCGATAAGCCTGAAACTAATTTCCCTTTTACTATATTCTCTTACATGTGTCAAAGGCTGGTTCTCTTGGAGCAGATGCAACCTCTGCTCCAGACCACCTGCCTCAAGGACTAAGGCAAAATGCTCTATGTAGCGCAGTGAGAGGCGGTCCTGCAGTGAGGAAATCACATCCTGGAAGCAAAGAGATGGGAAAAGTTAGAGCCTCAAATACCAAGAATACATTCTCCTGCAAGTATTTGATGAGATGAGGCTATTTCTTTACCTTGAATTCCCTCCATGTTTATAGATAGTAGTTTATCAAAAATGATATCCTTGTGATAGACATTTTCTATTAGGGCTTTTTACTGTATATTCTTTATACTGCATTTATGAAAATAACATCCATATGGTGGGGTGTGCAGGGCAAGCATTTGCTCCATTGCACTGCAGATCACAGTCGATGAAGGATGCAAAGCATTTCATGTACACTTTCTTCTATGATTCACAGAGCACCTTGAGGGGGATATCCATATTACCCTTGGCTATCTGTGAGAATAGCGTTTCATAATTTATTCACCCTTTTTATATATATAGGCGAATGGACATTCAAAAAAAGGATTCTCTTTTTATGTTATGCTGCTGTAGTTTGGCTGCAGGGCTCATTTAGAGCTATGTTACAGTTGCCCTTAAAAAAATAGGAATATGCACTTTTGACATTATTGACCTCTGTGGTTTGCATTTAAGGATGCCTGTGCAAGATGCACTCAACTGAAGGATTCACAAAGTGCGGTAAATTCCAGTATCAAATACTGTTGGAAAGCTTCTTTTGTTGACAGACAGTCTAATGGGCATACTACTGGGCATCCGATTGTGTCATTGATTTAATCCGTCGTATATTTTTATTGATCTGAGTCGTCTTATTATGCTGAACTTCCATTTAATTAGGCTGACGGGAGAGAGGTTCTTCCATCTCTCGTTTTAAATGCTGCTCTGTTTCTCCTCGCTCTCTCTGCATGAATAGAGGAGAGATTTGGGAAATCTAATAGAGTCTGTTTAATGACTCCGCTCTGAGATTTCAGACTCATCTAAGAGACTGACGTAAGATGACTGAATTAATGCAGTGCTTTATGACTGTAATCGCATGAATACGGCTTTAAACCTAAATATATATTGTCTTATTTCCTATGAACAATAACTTTTACATGTCAATTCCCCCCCCAAAAAATAAAACGCAAGCAATTCATCAAAATGGATATTGTTGATCTTGGTGATTGGATTATATTGACAATCACTCTTTAAAGCACCGAAAAAGTTGGAACTCCTAACTGAACTAGTGGGCTGCTTGGAGCACTGGAACATACGCTGCAAAGCACAATGTTGACATATTATCAACTTTAAGGTGATATGAACTCCTAAATATACTATTAACACATAATGCAGGTGTAAAGTAAAGCACCACTGGGTTATTGTTGCTGGCAGCCTCATATTTATCAGTCCAAAATTCACTTTGCGGTTAGCTCTGTTTATGTTTACACCCACTGCTGAGAGAAATGTCTGGCTCTGTGGTTACTGTCAGGTCCATATATTCACCAGCTTGCTGCTAAACCGCGTCTGTGTACAGTAGGTTTATAAGCTGTTTTTGCTGAGCGCAGCCTTCTGCAAACACAAACATCCCACCCATGAGATTTGCGTGAGTAAAAACCTGAACAGTAAATTTGTGGGAGAGCAAAAAAAAAAACCCAGGTTGTAATGTAACAATTTCCTTTGGGTTAATCACTGTATCAGTGAGCGACCATATTTGGAAATAGCTATAGTCATTTGATGTTGTTGCTATATTGATGACAACCATTTAAAGGTGCATTATGTAATAGATCTAAAGCAACTGGCCATAAAATCCTCCAAATATGTCACAGAGACTCAGGAATAATGTTCATATAACAAACTGAACTCAACAACAACAACTGTACAGCCAAAACATTTGCATTAAAAAACCTTTTGCAGACTGCAAATCATGTTTATGTTTTGAAATCATGTTTTGGCATGTGGCGCCACCTACTGCCGTGTACCAATCATTGCAGTGAGTAGAGTCTCAGCTGCTGAGCAACCACCGGTTGCCAGATGAGCTACAATGGCGGAGAAACGAAACCTAAAAGACCTCGGTATTTTGAATTTGAGTGTAGTAACTGTTTTTTGCCACATTCTTACATATGGCGCCTTTAAGATACATAGATGGATAGATACTTTATTTATCTCACAGAGAAATTCACATTTCCAGCAGTCAAACTTACAATACTATTGACATGAATCGGCCCTTGTTGACCCATTCATGATTCTAAATGTAGTTCCCTTGTGCACAACTGAAATGAATACATACCCTAACAGTGGTACGGCTATCAAACGTAAAGGACTTAATCTGTCCATTCTCCAAGAACACCTTCAACACGTTTGGTATAAGTAGCAAGGAGTCGTCCTTGAGCATTGTCTGAAAGAGATTGAGGGAGAAAGCATATTCAGTTTAATGAAAGAAGATTCATGGTATGTAGAAGAGAGGTCATCGAGAATTCTTTGTACAACACAAACAGAATTTGCTGTTGAGGGAGTAGCTGTAAAAAAAAAAAAAGAAAGGGACAAGAAGGAGAGTTAAGAAACCCATTTTCTTTTCAACAATGGAGAGATGCTTTAACTGAACTCTGGACAATTGGAGAAGAGCAAAGTGTAGCCTCAGGATTCCTACCTCATGCACCGTATCAGGATCAAAGATGGTTTCATTCAATCTTTCCATTCCATTCATTCAGTATGTTTGTAGTGCAAAGAAAATTGGATGGCGGGATTAAAGCACTCATCAAAAAGTTGGGAGAGATGGGCCTGATACAAGGTAACTGTGTTCATGCACACTTACTTGAATATGATGTGAGGCGAAATCTCTGCTTTCAGTTGCTGTCACTTTTTTTTTTCTTTTTAATCTTGCTTCGAGCTTTTTAAGAATATTTTTTCATCTTGTTATTTTAAAGAACAGTTGTGGTCAGAGGGGAAGTGTTATCTTAATGCAGTGAGACAGACCTTAGGGGTTTTATGTGACAAGCCACAGAAAACAACCTTGTATCCCAAATTAAATTTCCCATTCATTTTGATACAATCTAAAGTGATCCTTATCATTTCCCTGTACTATTCTTTCATCTAACAATGATAGGAGCACAGAAATAAACATACATTACTCATGATAGTAAAGGGATGTGAAGTTATTTATTTTTTTATTTAAATTTTTTTTTAATATAGTTTAACAGGAGCCTGGTGTTACCATCGTTTAACGATGAAAGGTGGCTGCTTTGTATGTAGCAACAGAGAATTGTGTTCGCAGCAGACGCCTGGCAGGCTGTTTTTGGAGAACTTAAGCATTCAGAAAGCTCAACAAGCTGTTCTTCTTTGCAGACTTAAAATGGCTAAGGCCTGCATTATGAATCAACAGATATTTCTCCATACATCAGCATCAGAGTCAGCGTGCATCAGTGTCAAACACATCTTTTTGCTCCCTATTACAAGCCACTACATTTATCCTCGTTAGCGGATGTTGTGGGACAATCGCAGCTCAAAGCCACGACCTCATCTCTTTCCCCTTCTCAGACTCAGAGGGTCAACACTGATAAACATATAAGAAAAGATGACAGACCATAGCGTGGGGGTTGGTGGCTGAAATAGCTGATCATTAGAAACCACAGCATCCCCCACCCCGTCTATGCATCGACATAAATGAGATTCATAATTGTTAGAGAGAAACGAGGAGGACGATTCATGGAGAAAACGCTTGGGAAAATGCTTTTCACTTGATCTTGACTGCTTGTACTGTGGAGCTAGAGTAGATGGTCAAATCAGCAGCAATGAAAAGTGAGCGTGAGCTGGTTGCCTTACACTGCGTTATAGGTTATCAGCGACCTGGTGAATAATCCTGTTCTCTATCTTCTTCCATTAAGTTCAAGTAAATGGAAAACAAAATGATAAAAAGCCCATTCCCAGACCCTGATTCTTTATTGATTGTCTGCTGCTTGTCATCTTCATTCTCTCATTATTTACCGTGACAGATGCTTGATTGTCTTTGTAGTGAATGAACATTTGTTGGGGGTGGGGGATGGGGGGCTGCTAAATTTTTTATTAAAGGTGCCAAATGAAACCGATACTGTACGCTTCCTCAAAAAATATTAATTCACCTCATCTCTTAAAAAATATATTCTGACATTCCGTCTCTCTTTTTTTTCCTGACCTCTGATCGCAAATAAATGAACTCAAAAGTATTCTGTAGTAGTCTAAAAAGTATAAATTGTAGCACAAAGTGCGCCTCCAAATATAATGCATTATTATTATTATTATTATTTACACAATGAAATCAATCCTGACCCCCGCCTCATCCCCAGCCCGTCACTTACAAAGGCACATGCATGACCACATACCAAAACAACAACAGCACAATGTTAGGCTGACAACATGAACAATGCTATGGAGCCAACAAAAAAAGATTAAAGGACACAGAACTGTCAGGGAACACCATCACACTCGCACACAGACACAGACACACACACACACACACACACACACACACACACACACACACACACACACACACACACACACACACACACACACACACGCACACACACAAAGAGAAGCTCAGGTTCAAACAAGAGGGTGAAGGGAGGATACTTGAAGCTTTTATGATTGCTGATCAAACGAAAGAAATGCACAGCGGGAGAGGGAGGGACGACACAACAGAAAGTGTCAGAGGGAGAATTGAAAAGGTGAACTTACTGAGTCTGGGTCGCTGATTGACACTTGCTCTGAAAAGCGCACTTTAGGCGGGTTAGTTCGCAGGCGGGCTTTTTTGGCTGCACTTATGAAGGCAGACTTTGGTGACTGAGGACAAGAGGAGAGAGAGACATTCTTGAATCAGCTTGAAAGACAAGACATAAATGAGAGAAAAGCTCCAGTGTCTGCCAGCACTGAAGTGTTGGTGCAGTGCGACAACTGCAAAGCTACTTTTTCAAACATTTCTTAATGTTTGTCTCCTGTCTGATGGCAACAGCGATGTCAGTCAGTTTAGATAGACAAGCCACCTCAGAATAGCTATAGAAATATAAACAATGAAATAATAATAATAAAAAAAAACAGAGTTAGATATCTAGTCCAGTTATTATGCTAAACACAGATTCTAATTTATTTCCTCTGGCTGCACAGGCTGTCTTTATTTAATCTCATCGAGGTGTTCATATGCTTTTCTGAAAGAGGTTATTAGAAACGACTCTGAGGTATATAGCACAGCCATCGATACTAATATACAGCACGTATGTGTTAGTGTGCATTGGTGAAAAAGAAACTGTGCAGCGTTTCTGTTTGATTCACAATGTAAGGAATAATGTGAGGCCTAATGAAGAGCAAGATAAATCCTGTGGGAGAGGAACATGAAAGAGAAGAAGGTGGCCCATTATACTACCTGATGGGGCTGCAGCACAGTGAGAACTATAGTGTCTTTGCAGCGTCTATGGAGAGACAACAGAGAGTGGAGTGGGTTAGATAATGCCACAGACAGCAGGGTATTTAGAGAGAGCTTCTCCAGTTTATATCTGCGATTTCTTTGCGGTCCTTCAGCTGTGAAAGGACTGGCTTATCCACTGATGTGTGTCGCTGTATCTCATCACCAGTAGGTAGAAAGCGTTTGTTCCATTTTGATACACCCCTTGCACCCATGTCCATCCTTTCTCGCGCTTCTCTCTGCTGCTGCTGGTCCCCTGGCTTGTAACCCACCCCCTCCCTCCCCCCGGGACAGTAAAGGATGTTACCTTACAAGGTCTATGACTCTCTCTCGGGGGGCGTCGCTCACCGTCTCCTCGTTAATGGCCAAGATCTGGTCTCCAGGAAGAAGCTTGCCAAAGGAAGGGCCGTCTGTAGATGAGACGCACAGCCAGCATTATAAATCATGAAGCAGTATCACAGAATCAACTTAAAGCTGTAGTGTGTAACTTTTAAATTTAAGCGAATCTCCGTCATATTTAAGCCATTGCCGAGTAAGTTAATTCAGTGTTTTCAATAATTCAATAGTTTCAGAAGTTGGACAGGATACACTAACCAGCAGAGACGGAGCGTACAATGACGGGCCTCTGGCTGCCTGCAACGAAGCCGAAGCCTTGAGTTGGGTGTCGCTGGATGGTGACCTGTCGAGCTGAGGCAGGACCTAGGGTACCACTGTCCATACCATCTTGGCTCTCCTCTAACATTGCAAAGCTGCAGAGTACACACAGAAGCACAAATGCATGTTACAGTAGCTCAATAAACAGCAAGAACATATTTAACGTGTGATGTGAGACAAAAATCAAGTGTCAGTGGTGTAGCCCTGGGTACCTTTCACATGCATTCGTATGTCCATCCTGGACCTTGGCCATCCCCTGAGAGGAGGGAGCAGCATGGGACAGTGTTGCACTGCAAAGGCCTCACTCTGTTTTGCAATCATTCACCTGCACCAGTGATGAAACAGAAATAACCCGTTTACTCCACAGTAAAAACATGTTCTTTTAAAATCTGCTTGACATTCATTATTTTTACCCAACCTCTCCGAGCACACATTTAAACCCAGCTACACCGAAAATTACAGTTATAAATGTGAAGTTGACATTTTCCACTGTGCAAAATGGAAGCCAAAATGTAGGGATTTTAATTATAATATAATTGCGGAGATCATTTGACATTTTAAGCCTGCCTTTAGACAAACTGCAGCTGTCAAGGACCTAGTTTGTAACATAATGCACACAGGGTATTTAACATATTAAGATCTCTGAATCTGTCAGTGTGAAACACACATGCTCTTTTACAGATGCTTGTGTGGGAGTAAGTGAAAGCAAGATTACCAAAAACTGATGTGTCAGTGTGTGTGTGGCATGTGGATTTTTGTGTGGCAGAAAAAAAAAATGTGGACAGATTGGATGGAAATAATTGTGTGAAGGAAAGGGAGTCGGATATCTATGCTCGTATCTGTGATCAAGGACTCTGATGATTGCTGACAAAAGATGAGGCACTGATTGTGATTTTAATTGTCTAAAAACATAAAGAGATGGATAAAAAACCACGAGTACTGCTTAGGATTTGTACACAAGGACACGCTGTAGAGAGCTAATGCCTTTCAGAGGACCACAAACTGGAGAGTGAGTGAGACTAATCAATAGTTTGGATTCATATTCTTGCCCCTTGTTATTTCTGATAAAAGTGACTTATGGTGGAGTATGGTTCATTTACAATTCAGTGATGCATCGCCCATCTGTGCTGTGTGTAATTGGATCAGATGAGGGCTGATGCAGTGTATCATAGATTGGATTTGAGCTCAATGAGCTCAGTCCTCAACCAAAAATCCTCAGTTACACTAATCGTGTATAAAGTTAAGATTGAAGTAAGAAATGCCACATCCAGTATTTAGATGACTTGCAAAGGATCATCTATTTGTATCCACGATGCACAGTGGTGACAAATGATGCCACACTAGCTGGTATTGTCTAAAAGATTATGCTTTTAGAAATTATTAAGATCATTTTCCCCTCAGATATACAGTATATTCTCCTTTCTGTCCCTCTAGTGTCTGCCTCTTTCCACCATCTGCTGCCCTTCCCGGTTCCTGGAAGGACACCCGCTCTGTTCGATCTTCAAGGAGTTGCCAGTGTCTGGTCATTCATCAGGTTTGTTTGTTTGATTGCTGCGTGTCACTATGAATGTCAGCAACTCCCAGGCACCTCTTCTGAAGTGCAGGGGAGCCAAGATGTCTGACCTCAGCACAAAGACGGTATAAATATTCTTTTTGTGAGCAGCTTGCATTTAAATCCTTTTGCTGACTATTCTCAGGGGCTTTGTTGTTACATAGTCCCTGAGTCTGTTTGTACATATACGATTAGACAGCAACAACAGACTGAACGACTAGAATTGTGCAGCATCCTTTCACAAGAATACACTACTGATAGTGAATCAGTCAGAGAAATGCAGCGTCCTCTTTCTGTTTTTGTCCTATGGGTTTGGAAACCACACAGCTTTAGTTTCATTCTTCGCTTAATTTCAAGACGAGTTTTGGCATTCACAGTAAGTGGCGAGGACGAACTGAACATAAGGGAGAGCGATGGAGGTAGCTGGGGGACACTAAAGCTTACATGTCTGCAAAGATAAACAGCCGTTCAGCAGAGAGGCTGGCCTTTCACTCAGAGAGGACACTGAGGAATTCTGTAAAGAAATGAACCCCAAGGGCATCGGCAGACCTGACCGTTGCTATGACGACAGCGCTCGGTAGCTCATCGAAGGGACGGAGTTATAGTGGGTGTATGAGAATGGTGATGTGGCCACTACGAGTATAGGAGGACTATCCAGATGCTCTCCGATCAGCCTGCAGCCACAGTGGCGAGGTGCCAGTATTTCCTCAGGTGCTGCAGGTCAGAGCAGCAAATACCTGCTCTGCTCCAGCGCCTCAGTTTGCAGCAGCTCACCAGGCCTCTGGGTCTGGGAAGAATAACCTTTGCCTCTTATTCTCCCAGGCCTGCATTTTGCATTCCATAGGTTATTATTAGCTTGGGGAGACAGTGAATTATAGTATTTAGTTGTAAAAGTCACACTTTATATTACCAACCAACCAGATAGCCGGCCACATACAATCCTATAAAAAATGCAATCTAAGGTGTTTGTTTAGGGTGGAGATAGTGGTTTGTTGAACTGGTTGTTATCATTTGACCCACAACTTTAACTAGACTAGTCATAGGCTTGACAAGCTGAGAGAGCATAATTCTTTTCTCTGTGTACCAGCTTCTTCTGTATTTCTGGGTCGAAGTCAGGGGGTGGGAATTGTGGAGCATGCTCAACGCACTCCAGTCAGCTGGAGTCTGATTGAATGTATGCATGCAGCTCACTCACTCAATCATTATCTAACGCTTTATCTTTCACACGAGGGTGACGGGGGGCGCTGGTGCCAATCCCTGCTGACATAGAGCCGAAAGGCAGTGTTACACCCTGAACAGGTCGCCAGTCCATCGCAGGGACACATAGAGACAAAAAACCATTCACTCTCACACTCACACCTACGGGCAATTCAGAGTGTCCAATTTGCCTAATCCCCAAATCTGCGTATTTTCGGACTGCGGGAGGAAACCAGACAACACATAGAAGGCAGTTGGCTCCAAATAGCTTTATCCGGGTATGTTTAGTGTTTTAAAAGTTTGCTTTCACGCACGAGTAACGCAGTCATTTCACAACTAGTGAAAGCATTCAGAGACTGCAAATGACCACCACGACCAATCAGTTTCTGTTTCCAGATCACCACCTAAATCAAATCTTTTCCTCTTTGGGCAATGTTTTCCTGCTGGGTGAAGCTACATGTGCAATTAAATGAGCTGTTAAACCAGATAAAAGAACTTCATTAGGTAACGTTTACATCTGATTAGACTGCACCATGCTGAAATTGTTGATTCAAAGTTGTGGCTCAGACATATTTGGGTACAGAATAATTGTAGTGTTTTATTAATAAACAATAAAAATAAAACAAACCATTAAAAACATTCTAAAAGTTACAGATTATAAATTAAGTCAGGGAAACTGCAGCAGAAAAAACAAACGCTCTAACCACTTTTCTTTGACTTTTATGAAAATGGCATGAGATCAGGAAAAGGAGAATTCATGAGGATTGAATCAAAAGTAAAATTAACTTTTCATAACACATGTAAAATGACAACTTAATTTTAGTGGACATGAAATTGAGGTACGAGCTGCTTTCCAAAACAGAATGACACCCTTTCAGAATGTTGTTTTCAGTTTATACAGAGGAAATATTTAACCATTTTGTCAAAGCAAGTAATAACAAATGAAAATAAAAGTTAAACCAAATTGAAATGGTGGAATAATACATTTAAGGAATGTCCAATTTCAGAAAGCCAAGTCATTCAATTTAGATTTGAAAAAAACATAGAAACGGTAACGACAAAAACTTCTGCCAAGGACGTTGTTTCCCATAATGAAACTTTTTTTCAAGAATGAGAGAAACGCACAAATGCCAAACACGCAGCCTCCTTACGGAGTCAATTGTACGCTGTCTCTTTTGACCTAAACAACCAAAAACTGGGCTGGAAAGTGTTGTGCCATCTGGAGCATGTGTGGTCAGAACGTAGAAAATAGAAAAAGTCTATATGAATGAAAACGTCCTTCTTCAAACTTGATGTTCTCATGTGCATATTTGTTACACACTTGATCATATTGGCCTTGTTTAGACTGCAGCCCAAGTCGGATTTGTAAGCATATCTGATCAGAATCTAATCTTCCTGACAAACTGTTTACATTATATATTGCAGGTGATCAGATCAGATCAGATCAGCATGTCTAGTTTTCCACATGGATTACTTTCATTATAGGCCACACCCCGCAACAACAGTGGTGGTCCAAACAAAACTAGAAAAGCACTCGGAGAGCGCAGACCTCCACCAAGGCAGCTCACCCCCCCACAAAATAGCAATAAAAATAGTGATAGCGTTTACGCACCACGCCCAAAGTTTAATCACTTGATTCAATCACCCATTGCGGACATTTCCTGAACATTTAATCCAAAATGTATTTTCTGCTGGCATTGAAGCCATGTTCTCCAAAACCCCTGCTCATCCATCCAACGCACTATGTCCTGATATATGAATTTATTTCAGTATGTCCTTTCTAATTTCATCTGAACGCACAAATCCCCCTCCAGATAGCTACAAGGCACTAATTCTAAATCTCCTTGTCCCATGGTCTGTTGTTGTCATCCATGCTTTTATCCCATTTTTTTAAATTATTGTCTGTGTCGATCAATTAACGTGCTTCCAATTAATCTCTGTCCCTCCGGATCAGCGTCATTGTTGTTGTTCGAGTTGTGCTGCAAGTGACAGAGAAGACACTTTGAAATCCTATCTGAGCGAACGAGACGTTCAGATTGAAACAGATCTGTAAGAATCTGATCAGAATCGCATTCAAAACCACTCCCATATGTGGTTTGAATCAACTTTGGAAAAATCGGATTTCATGTGTTTTTTTTAGCTTTCCAGACTACCAAAAAATAAATAAAGCTGAATACAATCTGGATGAGCTTAAAAATCCGATTTGGGCTGCAGTATAAAAGGAACAAATGCTGTTCTTTGTTATGAGTGGATCTCATTTGAATACTTACATTTCTTTCAGTGGGACTTAACTGAATTACTGTGAAGAGAACGACAGCCCATAGCTGCTTTTGTGGAAACTGGATGTGCTGTGCAGTGACTGAGAGCAAATTAGGTGCTAATGTGAGAGCAAATAAAGACATCTCAGCTACTGTAAATACAAAGTAAAGTAGAAACCGTCCAAAATGTTCTGTGCTCAACAGCATACAGTTATAGTCACTGTTGCCAGTCAGTGCATTTGCTCCTTGGTTTGCTCCTACATTGCATTTGACTTTGTCTACCCTTGTTGGAACAATTATCAAAGGCAAACAAAACAAAAACAAAGATAGAATTCTTTAATTGCCTAATCGATTTTATTAGTGGAGAATAGTCTACTGTTAAAAACAATTAAGCAGAAGAAGTGGTGTGTGTATGTATCTTGTTTAATAGCAATCCTTTTATTAGGCAAAGAACACCGAATTAGAAACAGTGATTTATGCATCAAGGCCAAATGGATGCTGAGCCAACATTATCCAAACGTAATTATTTAAGGTTATTCCCAAATGCAGGAGATGTGTCTTGGCCTTCTGAATGCTGTTTCTCAAATGTAGTCACATTCCAGTGACAATTATGACGACACTTTCGCATATTACTATGAATTATCAAGCGCCTGGAACCTGTTCATGCTTTAATTTTTAGTGATTTTACTGTTGCACATAATTGTTAATCTTTCAAATGAACTGTGTGTGTGGTTAAAGGCTGTATTATAATAAGATATTGAAGCAGATGCAGATCGAGGGAGTTGTGCAGCACTCATTTTAAATTGAGGACATTTATAGGTGACTGAACATTATTGAATCATTGCCTCAAGAAGCCAAACAATCCAAGAGTATATCGTAGGGATTATTTATGAATTGACAGACAGATGAAGAGGGAGGAATTATATTCTGTGGGCAGCAACATTTTGTGAATTCAATGTAATATTTATTGTGTTCCCCTTTTGAAGAGAGTGCACTATGTACTGTAGTTTTGCAGTGTATTTTTGTTCCGTTTGTGATTACAAAACTGCTTTTTAAATGTGTTCAAACTGAATCGCAATTTAAACACAAGAAGCTTAATAAGCTGCTTATTAATGCGCAGATTTGTGTTTTTCCTGAGGATTTAAAAAAAACAATCGTGGGAGAAAACTGTAATGGAAGAAACTTCTTAAAAGCTGCTCTACTTCATCTCAAGAGAGCTTAAGTTTTTAAACCACAGACACAAGCAAAGACACTGCAGCATAAAGATATGATAATGTTATTTCAATTAGTGCTGCATCTATTTTTCCATTCATTTATATTTCAATTCTATATTGCCCACTCATATATGTTCCATTCACTGGCTCACAATTATCAGCCTAGATTTCAGTGCTGCCAATGTTTTGTGTGAAATGTAGCAAATCCTTGAATCTGCAAAAATCCTGTTAGGGTTAAGAAAGAGGCGACAATAATCTCCCCAATGTGGTTAGACATGAGTGTTCCTCGACAAAGATACTCTGCTTGTCATATGTCTGGCCTCTGAAAAGCTGCAAATCTAAACGCCATTCTGACAACATAGTCTCTTCCGTCTTCACTGTCTGCATCTTCAATACAGACACTGGAAGCATTTGGTTTTTGTGAATTGTGGTGATACAGTGATGCAAACAGGCCTTTCCAGAGAGGGAGGGAGAGAGAGAGAGAGAGAGAGAGAGAGAGAGAGAGAGAGAGAGAGAGAGAGAGAGAGAGAGAGAGAGAGAGAGAGAGAGAGAGAGAGAGAGAGAGAGAGAGAGAGAGAGAGAGAGAGAGAGAGAGAGAGAGAGAGAGAGAGAGAGAGAGAGAGAGAGCCAATCAAATGAGGCCATCAGCCACAGGCCTGATTCTTCCTGACCAGTCCCACTGACATCCTACAGGACGACACATCCAATTTGTTCTGTGAGGGAAAGTGAAGGCTGATAAATGAAAGTTAGACCCAAACTTTCTACGGAGAAGTTTTTTTTGTCTATTTTATCAACAAGATTGGATCATTTAAACCTCAGGCAGTTTTCTTCTCAGACTCAAATTTTACATCTTTATTTTACACACACACATGCGTGCGCACACACAAACACATACACAGACCTTTATATTTACACTGACAATGACTTAAGGCTTTCCTCACTTCACTTGTAATTGGCTGTCCTCGATCTGTGTCACTCTCGCAGGCAGTTCCTTCTGCCTCTACCCTCTCATCCCTGCTGCCAGGTAAACAATAAAAACTCCATCTCAGTACGCCTCACTTGACATGCTGTCTGCTGGCAGAACCCACACAATTGTCATTCCTGTCCTGTGAAATGGAGATACAGACAAAAACCTTTGTGCAGGTGCAGGGCTCATCCCCCCTCTCTGCCTCTGGCTGTGTTCACCTGCTGGCCTGCCAGCCAGAATAGCTGCATCATTTCTTCTCTTTACACAAATGGCCTCCCCAGTAGAACAGATGGCATCCATTTAGCAAGTGCTGCTGTCCGGTTTCTCTTTCTCACTTTCAGGACTCGTTGCCAACCTCTGCTGTGTCTCTGTTTTCTTTTTTCCTCTGTTAATCTGTAGCACTTCCTTTCTCCGTTACTGTCTGTCACACATTCAGCTCCTCTTCTCTAACAGCCAAAGCTGCGGCTCCCTATTTGAAAACAGGTTGTGGCTGTGGGTAAATGCGGCATCTTGAGAGGTGACTGATGCAGCGAGTAAAGAATGGCCAAGTTGTAATTTGTGTGGAAAATGACCACTAAATTTGGATTTGCAACGTCCAGTGTTGTACCTGCAAGCAAAATGAAACTTAAGGGACAGGAAATGACATCAGTCACAGAGGCTACTGGGAGCTAACAGCAGTTAGCATTTGGAAAAGTGATCATTTGCAGGCTCTAGCAGGCACATTGTCATCATATATAACACGTATCCACTGGACAGATAAATCCTCTGAGGCTGGAAGTCTGTGTAGGACTCTGTGCTGCACTGTGGAGCCAAGAATAGAACTTTTGCGGACTTCGCAGGCATCCGGTTTTCGGATACCGTTGTTTTGCCCCCCGTTGCCCCCCGTTTTTACGGACGAAGCGGAGCTCCAAGAGACAACAATTCCAGGAATTTTGAGCATTGTGACGTCACAATGAGCACAGAAGTCAACATCATGTGTGTTATCTCCTGTACTTAGACTGAGCAAGACCACAAAAACATGAGTCAGTCATATTTTTTCACACTTTGCCGACTGATAGGGCCTCCAGAGTCCCAAATACAAGGATTTAAATGATTAAAAAGTTGATTTAGCATAATATGGGACCTTCAATAATAAATATCTCCTCAGCAAATCACGTGGTTGCAGCTCAAAGCATTTAGACATGTAGACATGGTCAGGGCAACCTGCTGAAGTTGAAACCAAGCAACAGAACGGGGGTTGAAAAGGGATTTAAGTAACTTTGAATGTGGCATGGTTGCAGATGAACTCAGAATCTACTGGGATCTTCACAACACAAACTCAACATCTCGAGGGTTCACAGTGAATAGATTGAAAAGGAGAAAATATCCAGTGAGCAGCAGTTCTCTGGGCAAAACAAATGCTTTGTTTTGGCCAGCGATCATACTGGATTGAAGTGATTCAAAAGCAACAGTAACTCAAGTAACAACTTATGAAAATCAATGCAGTAATCAATCTCTGAATGCACAACATGTCAAACCTTGAAACAGATGGACGACAGCAGAGTTTACAATACTTGTTTTCAAAAGGGAAGAAAAGAGTACCATTAAAAACAAATATTTGATTATAATAGCATATAATGCTCTCCTTAGACCACTCCTCACAAATTGTTGAAATAACCACAGTAGACATCTGGCCTGAAACCCATTTTAACAGCTTTCTGAGAACAGAGGCAACACATCCTGATTACATTGTGAGCCTCAGGTCTTGGAGATTGAGATAGTTAAAGGTTAATTAGGATCTGTAGAAGTGAATGGAGGTTGGAAATAATCTCTTTCACACTCTTGTGGCGGATACAGAACATACTTTCACTTCCCTATCCAAACTCCATCAAACATTAAACACAAACTCACATCCTCCTGTCCCTACATGATAATGAATCTGTGCCTTGTTTTTTTAGACTCCCACTATTTTTGTCAGCTTCACTTAGATCCACACACATCAAATCAACCAAGAAAAGTGACTTAATCCTTCATGCGTGAGATAATTATTCTCACCCTTGCAGGGCGATCTAGATAAAGTGATGTTAGAATACAATGAAAAGGCAAATATCTGCCCGGCCACCTGTTTGAAGGGTACAGTCAGCGGTTCCACTTGACCAGACATAGCTGACCTGCTGGTCCTGGGTTTTGCTGCTCAGCTGACTCACTCCTACATTATTAATGTGGTCATTGCACCACATGACCTTCAGCACAACACACTCAAAAAAATAACTCATTGGATGAACACAAATACATTTTGGGCAGGATTTCCATCCATTAAATTTATGTAGCCCCAACTCAAACTAAGTACCTCCTTGTATTATGATTTAATTGAGTTGGTCGAACTCATCTTTATCAAATACAGCCAAACTAAAATAAGTACATTAACTGGCCTTAACTGATTTACATTTGTACAACTCAAAATAATATAGTTGGTCTAAAATAAAATTCTTTCATTACTTGACCCCCATTTGACCCCAATTTCAGATACACATAACACAAAATCTGGTTAATGTGTTTTTATTTAAAACATCAACATGGAACTCATCAACATATTGATGACAGTCACTGACTTGTGTCAAAACACAGAAAACCTAAATATGTTTCAGGCAGAAGAGCTAAAGCAAGTTTTGACCAGTTCAGATCAAATATGAATATTTTTTTACTATTAACTGCACTATGTAGTGCCTAAAAAATGGCATGAAATTTACATATACCATAGTACAAAACATTGACATTCTTCCACCAATCTCAAATTAAACTGCACTTTGACCTCGACTGATAAGAGACTCAAGTTTTTAAACTTCTCTTAAGTTTTTTATCATCTATGATGAACACTGTGTAGAAAAGACTGCTTCAAAGTAACTAGTACTAGTGCTAGTACAACAATAATACTAATAAGTACAATATTTGCTAAAGCTAAGGCCTGGTATAACCAGCTCACATTAAACAGGAAAACTTTGGTTTTACTATAAACTGTAATATGTAATGCCCATAAACAGATATGAAATAGACATATACAGTACATGTACAATACACATGGTAGAAGTACAAAACAGAACCTGAAAAAAGTCCAGTCCTTTGAGTCCAGTCACAGCCTATCCATAGGAACACACTTCAAGAAGAACATATTTTTAAAACAAGAAAAACATCCATGCTGACTGTCACTGACTGTGTGGACAGTGTTACTTATGAAAACAGCTTGATTTTCAGCTGCTGTATCTTTGTATTCAGCTTGTGTCCATCCAAGTTCATAATGATCTTCTGGAAAAACTCGAAGGTGTACTTCAGGTTTTCGGGAAAGGCTAGATCAAGGGCATAAATGAGCCCAAACAGCATGATGAACCCCATGATGACACTGCCAACATTGTTGAGGACTTTAATGCCCTCAATCACAACTCCCACGTCCTCTGGCTCCTCATGTCCATCTCTTCGGATCGTGTAAATCCCCATGACTGTGGTGGCGATGTCCCTCTCTGCATCCTCAGCTGCAGAGAACTGAACAACAACACAGAAAACAAATATAAGTAAAATGCTAAACAACAAACAGAAAATCATATACAAAATATAAATAAATATAAATGTACTACATACAGCAGTTTAGAGCAACAGTTGTCTTGGTCAAAAACAGGTGCTAATTTGGCTGTAGCCTTCACCATTTGACCTAAGATATCTGGCCATGGTGGTGGTGTGTCAGGCTTTCATAGAATGTTCTGATACACATATCTGTGTTGTTTCCTGAAGTCATTGGCTGTTTCATAGTATTTCTCATAAAAGAAGCATGGAATTAGAATAGTCTCAATATTATAGAGTAACTAACCCCTGCGGTCAGAGCCTAACTTGACCTGCTGCATAATTTTGAAAAGAGACAGGGTGGAGCGTAGATGTGCGACAAATTACTTGACATGACAGATAAAAGAGAAATGGACGGCGACACAGACTCTCAGGTCACCTATTCCTCAGACCGCTCCTCAGAGATGGAGGTTTTCACCTCCAGAATCTGAGGCACACAACATGGATGACAGTGGACTGAGTCCGGTCAGCTTCAGCTCCATCAAAATATTGAGCAAAACTCCACCCCACTTATAAAGGTAGGTGTGTCTGCATGTACTCTGTATGTATCGTTGTATGATAATATACAGTGTATACAGTGACTACTATGTGTCACTAGGTTGCAGCAATGTTCTGACAAGTAAAATGGAGGTGCAAAAAGTCAGGAAATGCAGGAAAAATAGAAAAAAAGATGAATTACAGTATTTGTATGTTGCATGTCTACAATTATACTTCATGAGAAAGAATTGTAATAAACTTACCAAATATTCCTTGAAAAACACATCTGGGTCTTCATTGACATAGACAACAAGGCTTCTCAGGATGCACTCCCTCCTCATGTTGATGTCATCGTGCTAAAACATGGGTGACAAATACAGACATTGGTTGTGATGGTGGTGCAGGGATTAGAGCAGTCTGAAGATCAGTGGTTTTTTGGGCATTGTCATTATATGACAAAAAAATAATTATATAATCAAATTGTAAAAGAAAGCAGACATTTAATTGTGAAAATTATAGCTGCACTAGGTAGGTTTGAGAAATTAGTATGAGCATGCAAGGTGTTCAAACATTGACCTCCTTCCTTCAGGCCTCCCTCTTGCTCAGATTAAAAGAATACTTAAATTTTAACCAGATTGTTGTTATTATTACTAGGTGAGTAGTACGTGCACAAGGACAAAGTGCCCAACATTTTGTTTTGGTTCTAGGACTGTTGCATTTCCATTTTTGTGTAAACCAAGCACTACTCAACTTGCAAGAGGTGTTTTTTGGTATGGTGCACTGTAGGGCTGTAACAATATGCGTATCGAAATCAAAATCGCGACACTCAGAGCCACGAACCCGTCTCGTGGTGTGAGAAGGCAGAATCGCGACACGTCCTTTCTAAGAAAGTTAGAAATTAATTACAGTCATCATTAACACGTTATGTTTTTTAATCGCGTTAATCTCTTCTTTACTGATGTCCCCAGTACCGGGGGCAGTGTCAGACGCAGCGACAAATACGCTATAAAATCATATATAACTTTAACAAACACAGAAATGCAGCATACCCACAGAAAAGTCAAAAACTCAGCTAAAAGCACATATAAACCATTCTTATGTTAACGAAACAGTTAAAACACAGATGGATCAAACCAGCAGGTGCGGAAAAAAAACGTTAAAGCGCACACACTGAACAGCAGCACTGGAGCATCAGCGTGATTATGTAAATAGCGGAGAATCCACAGATTCCAAGCAAATGCCACAGCCCCTTTTCTCTGGTCATGTAGCACCTATTTCGTAGTGTTATGAAAACACCATATTTCCAGCTGTGAAATACTTTACATGAGAAGCTACAGACAAGAAAAAAACTTGTTTGATGCATTACTCACCAAGTGTGTCATTGCCAGGATGCACTTGATCTTTTGCCCTTTAACTCCTCCTTTGCTCTGGAAGATCTGAATCAGTTTGTCTGAGAAGTGATCCATCTGTGACAGGAACTTTGATTGCAGTGGCTTGGTGGTGATCCGCAAGAACTCTGCATTCACCTGAAAAATGTTCAACGATGTACAAACATGTTACTTGTATTGCCATAAAGGGAAGCAGGGTTATTGCAAAATACAAATTGCAGCCATTAATCACCATGGACAAAAATAAAACACAAACATTTACTTACTTCACTCTGCTCAAACAGGGCAGGCCATCTATTTTTGAAGTCTCCTATCATAGGCCTCTGTTCCACAACCTCAAGTCGTCTGTGGGAGAAGGTTTTCTCCATTTTTGCTTTAATCACAACTTCGTTGTCACGCTTTTTCAATTCTGACAGTAAAGCAATTCTCTCGTTCTCCAAGCTCTCCGCAGTTTCACCTTTTGGGTGCAGAGGAATGTAGTTGACTTCAGCTTTTCTAGGCTTCTTGATATTAGCTGCAGCTTTGCCTTGGCCTTCTCGTTTGTGTTTCAAGGAGTTAACACGGATTTCGGGATGACCGAGTCTCCCAAGCTTTGTTCTAAAATTTTGCATTTTATATTTTAGTGACTGTTTCCATCCCCAAAATCCTGTCTTGGACCCTAGCTGCCCCAAACAAGGATGGGTCCTTGTCAAAGCTGCTGCTACCTCTTCACATTGATAGTCTTTTGGGTATTTGGTGTATTTCATCATTTCTTGAGCTAGGCCATCAAGGATGACCCCTTTTAGCTTGGGGCCAGGGTTGAAGTATGTTCCATTTGTCTCGAACTCATTATTCTTTTGCTGTAGCTCAAATTCAGCCTCGCAGGTGAATTTAGGGACCACAAAGACTAGGGGCCAGGAGGACAATCCTGAGGGACAAAATTCTGGGGATGAATGCGGGGTCGATGTGTACAGTGTATCATTGCTGCTTGATGAGGCCAGTGATGAAGAAGAAAAGGTTTCAGCATTTGGGCTTGTGGCCTCATCAGACTGTTCTACTGGGTACAAAGTAATGTAGGGTTCCACAGGTGGCGTGAGAGACGTGGATATTACTTTGAGTGTGCTCTTATTTTGGATTTCAGACACTGAAGTTAGATTCATGAACTCATTAAAGTCAGAATCCATGTACTGTAAACGGAAGTCCTCATGCAATTGAAAGCATGTCTTTACAAGTTGATGTAGTTCGTCCACTGTTTCTGGAATACCAGAAACCAGGTGCAATTTTCTTGAGTCAGATCCATCACCAAAGATGACCCGTAGAACAGCTGGATTTGCCATTACGTAACACCTTTAATCCTGATCTAAAACAACAGAGAAGTAGAACAAGAAAATAATACATAAGCATTATATATGAAAAGCTAAATAAATAGTTTTCAGATTTTACAAGAGCCAGACATCCAACACCCAGACTATTTAGTGGAGCCTGACTGATACTTAGTTTTTGAGGCCAAAGCCACACACAGTTTTTGCAATGATCCTTCATATACTGTTATCAAACACTTAACACATGACTTATATTGTACAATCTAAAAATAAACTTTACTGTCTGAAATGGAGCTTTTTTTCTGCATTATTCTGATACAACACTGATACTAACACTGATACCAATATGTCTGTGATCAGGCTAATATAAACAAACTGACATATCAGTTGGGATCCACTATTTATATTCAACAATGTCACTAACCTTTAACGATGAAAAATCTTTTCAACATCACCATGCGCAAACTCCCTACGATGTATTCCACAAGGGGATATGGGTCCTGCAAGTCTCCAAGCTCAATTAGGGCAACCTCTGTCGTGGGTGAGGCAGACAGTTCAAAGGCACCATAATGCTCCCTGTACCAAGCACAAGCACCTCTCACTAGAAAACACAGATTCTCCTTTACAATGCACAGTTGAATTATCTCATTAAATTTCGGAAGTCCATCTACAGATCCATGTACAATAAGCATCCCCTTACTGTAACATATACCACTGTAAGACAAATGTTTTGCCATATGGACCTCAGTGACCTCTGGGTATCTCTGATGCAGTTTAGATCTTACTCCCTCACTAAGGACATCCACAGGCATGATGGAGACATCCATGACCTCCAAGGATGACTTGGAGGCATGTGTGTGATAGGCCAGCATAAACTGATGTTTAGTAGCTAGTGAGCGAGGTATATTTTTAAAGCAGTTTGTATGCCGAGCAACCTGCTTGAAGAAGCTATGTTTAGCCTCAAACCTCATTGTCCACAGTGCTACCAGAGGTCCGAAGCAACGTATCATTTGTGGATAATGCTCTAAATAGTGATGTTTAGGTAGGAGCTTGATATGTGGAAAGAGTTCAAGATAGCGCTGTCTGTGATCATAGATCTTAGCCTCAAGATATGCAATCGTCTCATCTGTGTGTACAGGGGCCACAACCAACTCGACAATATCCTTAAGATCCAGAATCACCAGCCATGCTGGTTCATCTTCTGGTACAATATGCCCAATCACAAAGGGAAGAAATCTTAACAATGTCCAATTTTCATGTGCATTTCCCCCTATAGTGTTTCTAGATGTGAAAGAGCGCGGTATGGCATGTGGCCGATTGGTTTTGTCTCCCCATTTGTATGGAAATGTCTGAATCAATGTGTTAAGGAAATCAAGAGTGAAGTATTTTTTTGAGATCAATAAACTAATACATCGTGCAAGTTCGGCTGGAACAACACCCTCAAAGAGGTCATGCAAAATATCAGGAGGATAGCCAGTGCTTACATGAAAATGAGAAAGCTGCTCTGTTAAAGCACACTGTTTTTTGACACCACAGTGAATAGTTGCACTTTCCTGAGCAGACAGAACATGAGCATCATGGATATCTCTGGTTCTAAGTTGAAAAGCACCAGACTTCACATCCTTGGACTGAAATTCTGATTTATCTCCTGTACAAAATCTGCAGATTGACCCACCAGAAAAGCTCTCAACAAATCCACCTAGCGCATGCGCACCAAGATTGTCAGCAATTACACACTGCACTGAACCTTTAACAAACTGACCAATCTGTGAAATAAAGACTCCGTGCTGTTCTAGTATACTCAAGTCTTGAAGGAGTGGCTCTAACACTTTTTGATAGCCATAGGCCTTGACATCTTCAGATTTGCAAAGAACAGCTAAATAGATTGAGCTTAGTTTTGAATGGGAACCTGGTGGCAAATTTCCCAAAACCCAGTAGACACCACAGAGTTTGTGTTTTTTACGAGATGTCCCCAGAGGGTTACAAATCTCAAAATCATCAATGTAAAGATGAACTGCTATTCTAAAACCTTCACTAGACAGAAAACTATTTTGTTTATAATACTCACCGTCTCTTATTGTGCGGTACTCTTGTAAGCAAGACAATGGCTGGTTTTGTCTTCTTGGAGTTTCAAGATGATCAAGGACACCTTTATCAGAGAGCAACTGCTGCAAAGATTGTAATAGAGGTATGTACTGAAATGTCCTTTTCCTTTGGGCATCTAGTATATATTCAACTGGCTCCACAACCCTAAAATGAGAGGTATAGTATGCTTTACGTTTATAAGCAGTAGCAAGAGGGCCATCCTTTGCAATAGCTATACTTAACGGGTTAGTTTTACATATAACATTGGAAAGCTCATCAACGACTGAATCTTCAACTTGTAGATTATGGCTCTGAAACACACCAGAAACTGTAGTTTTTGTCAAAGGCAAAGATTCAGTACTTAATATAAAGTGAAGTTCAGAGAGGACCTCATCAATAACAGCCTTTGGAATGTGAACAATATTTTCCAACTTCAGTAAAATGCATGCAATTTTCTCTTCAATAAAATGTGTTGGATGTAACTCTGCAGCATCATAACAACTTAGTGTTTCGTATTCATGATCTGTGTCTATGGATTCTGTTAGTCCATCTGCAGAATTATCTAACTGATGTAAATTAGTCCTTGTACAGATTACATTTGCTTGAAAGTCTTTTAATGAATGTTGGTTGTGTTTCCTGTTTTTGTGTGTGTTAAATGTACTGTAAATGTTGGTTTTAAATGTACAGCCTAAAAACACACATGGAACCGTTTCATTATGCCTGAGATGTCCATTTAGGTGTTGAAAAAAATCTCTCTCTGTTGCTAGTTCTCTGCAAGAACACACATGACACTGGAATGTATATGTTTCTAATGGCTTTGGAGTTGTCTGTTTAGCATGACTTTTGTATGTGTGATTTAATAGCTTATTCCATGTATTAAACGTACAAGGGCAATCTGTGTATGGACATGGAAAGCGACAACTGCCCCTAAAATGCCCATGTGTCTGCCTGAAATGCTGCAGCAACAAATACCTGCTAGCTAGTTCTAGACTGCATTCTTTGCACTTCCACATTCATTATCCTGAAAAGGAGAGCAAAGACAATTAGCACAATTTAAATTGAACATGTGACAATGATACAGATCATGTGCCAGCATTAAGTAGGCAGTGTACTACTTACAATCACTGAGAGGTTGCTTCCAGTAGCTTGGTACCGTTGATGAACCTGCAAAAGGTGAGACAAATATATTTAGTGCAAGTGATGGGATACTCATAATGTCACTAAGTAGACAGCATTTCATGAGAGCACTTGCCAAGTTTAACATTATTTTCCCACATAAAATCACAACAAATTCTGGAAACTCCTATTCTGTACTGACAAGTAGTCCACTGTTTTCATGTGTTATGCCCGAGAGGTTCATACTGTAGTTTCATTAGCTGACATTGTGTGTTAAGCAGCCATTGGCTTTCATGTGTTACATTCAGAATCCAGCTTGCTCTGTGTACCTTGGAATCTCAGATTTTAGTGAAATTATATCCCTTCCTTTAGTAGAGGAAAGTCAAAACACCTCTATAGTGACAAGCTATGTACAGCTACAAGTGACTGTATTCAAGGGCAGACATTTTAGGAATAGAAACTCTAATTTTTGAGTGGAGGGGCACATTTGAAAAGGACAAGGAAAAAATGTACAGCTACAATGATGCTGCAGATTTCATCATGTCATGAAAGCATACCAAATACTCCTTATTTGCTCTACAACAGCTGCTGTTTGCTCAATTAAAAGACAAAGCCTGCATATGATGTTTATAAAAATTATTCTAATTTCATCAGAAATGAATATAATGAAATTGATCTCCTCTGATGCAAATATGTATAAAATATATCATTCTTCATCTGTCCATCAATCAGACTGAATCTTCCATCATTTCTCAAACAAACAGAAGCACATGGCTAATTAATATGCAGAATCACGTGTTCTAAACTGTCAGACCTCTGTTAGGATACTTAATCCAGCAACCCATGCAGCACTAACGGTTCATTAAACGTGTCACTGGTGTTATCACTGCTCGTAGGTCTACCAGATTGTTAAAGTATAACATTTCTTTGGCTAACTGAAGACAAGACTAGTTTGGTGTTGACATGAGATGACAGTTTACAGCGCAATGCTCACGTTAGCTGTAATGCTTAATTATAACCTGTACTCTGCTGCTCATATAACCTCATGTTCACGTAACAGACATTTGTGTTTCGCTGGTTAGATGATAAGATAATAAACAGGAGCAGATAATGATAACTCCTGAAATTAAACGTAGACACTCGTAGAAGGAACATACCACGGACATCATTGGTAACATTGCCTCTGACTCCTTTGCGCGCTCTTCATCTGATAAAGTCTTGTATTTCTCCACGTATTTGGTCACATAGTGGGGTAATATTTAGCAGTCCATGTCTTGTTGAAAGCGCGGTATTCAGAATTAACTTTTCCTTTTATTGATGTGAGCCGACATTTTTAGGGGGCAGGGGTAGCTGGCGTCACCTGTCGCTGACAGACGCAGACGCGTGTGTCCATATGCCAGGCTTTTCAAAATAAAAGAAACACAGTTGTATTGCATGCGCAGCATAAATACTTGTTGATCTATGTTTATGACATACCGTACCGTGGGCCGTACAACGCCCAGGTCTGGTGTATATTTTTCGACAAGTTTGCAAGAGTAATTGGTCTTTTATAAGCCACAAACGGCCTCTAACATCTAAGTAAAGAGTCAACGCGACTGAATCCACGAGTGAGTGTGTGTGTGCGAATGACCGACCGTGAGTGGGAGAGGGGAGGAGAGGGGAGCGGGGGTCTGCTGAAACAGACTCATAGTTGTCGAGCTCATAATTCATGTTCATGTACACTTTTCAAGTTAAACGTGTGTGGTTATAACACTAGTCAGAGTAACCATATACACTTAGTCAAACTTCATTTTCCCTCATGTATCTTAGCTAGCTAGCCCGCTAGCCAATGTCCAACTTAACTGACAGTAAAATTCGTCTTACTTCACGTCCTTTTCACAGCAAGTTTTTTAAAATATAAGAAAATAGAATACTCACCAAGGAGTGGAATTACTGCGGCTTTCCGTGGCTCTGTGAATCCGTAGAAATGTAATCCCAGCAGTGTTGGCAGAAGTCGTCAAAGAAAGACCGGGAGGACTAGAGGCTGAGAGCGTTACCTCGCACATGCGCAATGGGCGGTCCAATTCAAATTAAACACGTTTGTTTTGAGTTCATGAATGTCAAGGTGAAATTATTACGTTACCACAATTAAATGTGCATATATTTAGTATTTAATAGATTTGTTTCAGCAAATCAAACAACAATTTAATGTGTCACATCAAAGAAGGGCTTGGATCAGTTTTTTGAGTGCATGGAAATTAATATCCCACCTTCCAGAGTGCAGAGAGTCTGTCGACTTGCTTAACCCCACGACCTTTTTGCTTAAGAGAAACGATATATGCTGGCGCCAGTGAAGAGGTTTACTCTGACAGGACCAGAGGTTCCTCCACTCGGCTGTCAGACTTTTCCCATCTCATATATTCCTCTTTACCTGCTGTGTAATCTAATGTAATCTCATCGAGTAAAATTATTTAAAAATATTTCTTTGCAATCGTGCAATGGTGAAAATTTGACATACTTTGTTGATGAGGATGATGATGATGATGATGATGATGAGAGCTCATGAAAACTGAGTGAACAAAGTGAACATAGAGAATAAGTGACACATTAATTAATAATGAATCAATATTTCAATTCCCAAATTCCTCGTATAAAATTTCCCATAATCTCATTAATCTATAATCAGCAATTATTTTAATCATATTTAGTCAGTTAATTGATTTGTTGATCAGAGATAGAGCTGGTGATATCTTTTAATAACTTTTTTTTTCATTGGTTTGAATTTCGGAATTCTTGAGTCTGAAATTTTAATTAAAAAAAAAACAAAACACATATCTGAATAGTTGGTGAAATTATGGATAAAGAAATAAAAATTATTAAAAATAAATGATTATTAAACTAAAAATGGTTTACATAGTCCCACAGAAACAGTCATACAAACCGCAGTGTGGTCACTTCTGTAACGTACGGGGTGGATCAATATCACATTTTGTGTCCGGTACGATATCGATATCACAACCTTGAGTATCTATAGATACTATGATCAGTCAAACCATCTTAGCTGTTAATAAGACATTTGTGCTGATGCAGTTACCACCTATACTGAGCTATAATCGGCCATTTCAAAACACAACACTCTCACTTCATGGCAGACATTTGCAGCTCTTACTCACATTCTTATCACGTAACGGTGACATCTCTCTTTACAGCATGTTCCCTGCGGTTACTCATAATGTCATATTTAGTGTTTTCAGATTGTATCAGACTTTTTTTTTTTTCAATATCCAATCCACTGATTTTGGTCAGTGTCACACCAATGCCTATACTGAGTATCATATCTTAAATCTATATACTTTCTTCAATAAAGCAGCTTTTTTTTTTGCACCATCCCTGGGTATAATGTGAGTATTTTTGTATCCGGGTTTCTGAATAGGAAATAAATCATCAGAGCAGCATTGAGCCCAGTGACTTGCATCTTTGTTTTACATTCAGAACATAATATACTTCCACCCAGCGGCACCATTAACATCGACAGCTGAGCACAGCCCTTGTCTCGCTGTGACAAAACTTCCTCTTTTAGCCATTGCCATTGTCAGTTAGCGTGTGTGTCTTTGCAGGGAAACTGGGAGCCCGGTTCTGAGCTGAGATCAATAACCTAACCTTCTCCCTGGCTCGCACATAGACAGACAGATGAACAGACATGATAAGGATGGACAGTGGAGCGGTGATGGATGAGCACTGTGATTATACGAGCTGCTCTGTCACAGTGGGGAGATGGGTGGGGGAGGTTAGCCAAACAGATGTTCAACTCTTGACGGTCTCCGCGGGTCGCTTAGCAGGATCTTTGATAAAAATGAGGATGAGGTGCAGAAATGCGTCTCATCCATGTAATAGCTTGTTACAACTTTCTTTCACTTCTGTGGCCATAAAGCAAAAATTTATCGAGGGCAGGGGGCAGACTTAAACGCTGCCCAGAGACGGCGGTGTTCCTGTTCAGGCCATAAATATTAAGGCAAACATTGCAGTGTTGTCTAATGAAAGCCAAAATGGTCCTTCTTATTTTTATTCCTCTGCACTGCACTCATGAATATTGAGAGTCACCTTCCAACTCTTGAATGCAGCATTTAAACCTAACCCATGGTAAAGTTATATAAGGCCACGAACTGGAAAACGTTGCTCTTTATTGCTCTTTATTTTGAGAGGACTTTCACTCATCAGTTTTACATAAAATAGACAACCTTTTCCATAACAGTGATACATAAGGGCTCATGCCATAATCCAAGTCAATTTCTGCAACAAGGATATAGGCTTTTAAGTGACGTTCTGATGACCAACCTTAAGTGAACCTTATCTGTGTGGTCACAAAAATCCAATCATCAATTTCAAATTTCAAATCAGATTTGTGTTATTTAAATATGTGGTCCTAGATCAGCTATCCAATATCTGTTCATGCAAGATGAGTGAGAACCTCATCAGAATCCATGCCGCTTTTCATCATATAAGGTTAATCTCATTTTACCCATCTCCCCTTTCAAAACCAAGTGGTCTTGCGAATATGACGTTTTATGATGACGAATGGATGCGTGTGTGTCGATTGAGATGACAGTCACGTTCAGATACAAGACAAATCTGATCTGAAATTAATCTGAACGATGTAGTTGGCAATCTGAACAAAGCCTTACAGTGAGGGAGGCTAAAGCAGCCAAGCGAGGATGTGCATCTCTGGTGTGTTTGGTGATACAATCTTCTTCACCTTCCATTCAGGTCCACGATGATTGTTGTTGTATGACGGTATGTAAGAGGCAGGCACATGGAACCATTACCCAATTACCCTGTGGCATGTGCTGACTCAGACCAACGAATATGAATTAAATACAAAAATAGAAGAAGAAAAAGCTGAATCACTGAAAAACATCTAATTAAATATTCTGCTGTTTCTACGGTATACTTACGGCTATATTATATATTGGTGTTTCCATCATGGTACAGTCCAGTTTGGTACAGTACAGTACAGTTTGGAATGGTAAAACCCTGGGTGCATTACATTGCAGTACCTTTACTTGGCCACATGAGTGCGATACATAGTGTGACCCCTTCATACAGCGATGAACATCGACATCGAACACAACAACAAGACAACGGCCAATTATGGAGGACATCCAGCATCTTTTTTTTTTCCTTTTTGTAGCCGTTTGTCTAAACAAAACGTCAAGTTTGTATGAGAATAGACTGCAGCACATTGGAGAAACACCAGTCGCATGGGAGTAAGGATTTTCAATGTTACTGACCAATCAGCTGATTGTGCTCCACCCACGACTTTACCCCAAGGGAAATTTCTCAGATTGGGGAAGTTCCACTAGCTATAAGGAAAAAAGGCAGGTCTACTGTACATAGCCCTACTCTGTCCTGTTATTCTCCTGCAAACAGCCTGTGCTTTGAGAGGAATCGGCACTATACCCACACAACGTTAATCCCGAACCTTTCAAAGTGTTTGAGTTATCTAAATAAGACACAAGTTTTAAGGCCTGAACTTGTGGCCAAGCTTCCACCAAAGGCTAATACACATGACCTTCACAAAGTCAATTCCTCGTGTATTTTTGGGGGGATGCAAATGAGATCATTAGTTAACTGTTAGCTTTTTTTAGCTTTTCACATATAGGACATGCTAAAAATGGTGTAATTAGCTAATAAAGGTCTAGCAGCCTGCAGCCAGTTACACCAGCCAGCTGAAAACAGACAGGCAGAGTGGCTCTGTTTCTTTTCTGTCGTCCATCCAGAGAGCTCTCAGCCGCTCGCCTGACAGCAGAACGACGCAGAGTGACACTCATTCTCTACAAAATACTGCATGGCTGCCTCCCCCTCCTTTTCCTGTCGGTGCCACCCTCGAGATATCATCCGCATGCTCCGCCCAAGTCCGCCCTTTTGTGACTATCTATAAAGCGGCCTTCCCCCAGCACTCCGCAACAGGCAGCTAATTTTCCGCATGCTGCCCACTTTCTTATTTGTCTGTCCAACTAAAATTCAGTCATGCATTTCACAGAGTAAACAAATTGTCGCCTCACTCTCCGTTTCTATATAATATGAATTCATGCGTTGCACTTTACTGCAAAAAAATGATATTACCGGTTCCATTTTCATTTCTCTTTTCATTTCCACAGTAGAATACTAATATGTGTTGCTGTAATGAGCATGGGTACAACAGGTCTGCCCATGTCTTTCATTTACATGTAAAAATGACACAAACCTGCAACACCTCATTAACGTCAACACCCTCTCTGACCTCTGTGCTCCGCTCTGCCCCACTTCCACATCACTCACCGAGGGGCCTCTTCTGATTTTTGTCATTGCTGCCTCTCCGAGCAGCTTTCTGGCCAGGTGAATGTGGCTTTTAATTTACATGATGAAGGGATTCAACAGACTCTGGTGACATCACAGACCAACATGTAAGATTGGATCCACACCATGGCACGGGCTGTTCTTTTAGCCAGTGTCCCTGCTGTTTGGGTCTGACAGGTCTTTTAGCTGCTGTGACTGGCTGCTCTCCTTCTCTCTTGTCTCTCTCTCTTCTGCCTTCCACTTAAGTGGTGCTGGTATGTTTTAGTGTGTGTGTGCAGTGAATACCGATTAGCTTCTTCACCAGGGTGTGTAATTGTGTGGTCTGCTGAACTGCCATACCACTGTTGCCTGCTTGGGACGAGGTACAACCCCAGTCTCCCCAAGGTTCTCCCCAACTGCTATTAGTATCCATGGATGGACCACTCAGTGACCCCATTCAGACCTGATATTTACATCTAGCCTGTGTCCTCCATTTTTGCTGAAAACAAAACACTACCTGCATATTTTGGGTGTGCATTTCAGAGTGTCCTAATGAACATGTCTGTGACATGCTTTGGTCAAAATACCATAAGGATGAAGCACCACAGCAGTTCAATTACCCTGCCAAAACAGCCCTGTTCAGAACACTCAGTTTAGTGATCATTTGCAGGCTCTAGCAGGCACATTGCCGTCATATATAACATGTATCCACTGGACAGATAAATCCTCTGATGCTGACAGTTTGTGTAGAACTCTGTGCTGCACTGTGGAGCCAAGAATATAACTTTTTTGCAGACTTTCGGTTTTCAGATGCCGCTGCCCTCGTCAGCACTCTCGAGTTTTTTAGGGACAAAGCGGAGCTCCGCGAGACAACAATTCCAGGAATTTACCGCATTGTGACGTCCCAGTGAGTGCAGAAGTCAACATCTCGTGTCTATCTCCTGTACTTAGACTGAGGAGGACCACAAAAACATGAGTGAGTCATCTTTTTTCACACTTGACCGACTGATAGGACCTCCAGAGTCCAAAATATAAGGATTTAAATGATTAAAAAGTTGATTTTGCATAATATGGGACCTTTAAGTCTAAGCTATGCTCACAGGGACCTCTGCTGGACAATGCAGTAACTACTTCAGACACCCTGATTTGCTTTCAGGCTGTATATTCTGAGCAGCTATCTGAATTTCAGAGAAGCGACAGACCTAAAATGCATGCACACATGATCGTATTTGGCTTTACTTGCGCGATAATCAAATAAACACTTGACGGCGTGTCTGTTCGGATTAACAAAAAAGACTGTACAGATGTGTCTGCTGTCGGTGTGTTTGTGTGCCCAAGTGACAGGTAGTGAATATTGAGTGGATCAAGGCTCGTCTCGACACAAAAAGAGATTTAAACATGTAGAAAAACAAAAATCTGGTTTGTTCTGAGTGACAATATTTGAATTAGTTTGACCAAATCCATTTGTTCTTCCTTCAACTGTCAGCTTTTTCAACCACTGGAGACATTTATTCTGTGAATGCTATTAATATTGTTTTTTTCAAGGCAGTTTCCACTTATATTTTTGATTCATTCTTGTATTTTCACTCATGTGAGTGTGGTAAGACGATGGCAAACACACAAAGTGGCACCGAAGCTGCTTTTTTACGAAAAAAGATTGCATCTTTTCCAAAGATTGTAATCTTATATCTTTGAGCTGGAAAGGTGGTCCAGGGACTGTGTGTGCCGTCTGCTACTCTTGCCCTCAGTGTGGGGGAAATTAATATATGCTTGGCTGCTCTTAGTGCTTTAATCCATTTAATGCTCCCTGGCCAAAGGAGAGCGAGAAATATGTAGCTTGCTGAGGTGCACATAAAAGAGCTTGACTGTTGCATTGAAGCAGATCCTTTGCTTGCATTTGTTGTGGTTGCCACTGTAATGGTTGATGTGTTTGTTAGCATTGGTCAGGGTGTTCAATACTTAAAAATAACAATGCCATAATATCTTACAAAGAGTAAATTAGTGTGTAGTCATCTTCTCTTTGCAAAGGCACAGCTTTTTATCAAATGTATTTGTCATTGATGTCCTTCATGATATAACATTATTGTATCAACACAAGTTTTGCCTGTTGCTTCAGTGGTGACAACATTTACACTTCGTTTTTATTATCTATTTGGCAGATGGAGTTCTCCCCATGTGTGCGTGGGTTTTCTCCAGGTTCTTCAGTTTCCTCCCTCAGTCCAAAATCATGCAGATTTGGGGATTAGGCAAATCGAACACTCTAAGTTGACCGTAGGCGTGAGTGTGAGAGTGGATGCTTGTTTGTCTCTATTTGGCCGTGTGATGGCCTGGCAACCTGTTGCCCTATGTCAGCTGGGATTGGCATCAATTACCCTCATGTGGAGGATAAAGAAGTAGAAGTTGGATGGATGTATTTGGTAGAAGTTCAAAAAGCACTTTGATAGGGAGGACAGTTGATTTTTCTGAAGAGAGCATTTTTTTCTTCTTCCTTTTGTTGTGTTGGACAATATGCACCCAACCACACCAGCTTTGTTTGAAAAGTGTCAAGTAGCATCTCAGAGTCTCTTTTTTATGTGATAATAAACTCTGAATTAATTTTATAGGAGGAACCCGGTGTAAAAAGCAAGCCTCTAAAGGCAGTTAATTCACTATGCAAATGTAGGTGCCACTGACTGTGGGAACCAGGCTGCAGACATGCACTTTTATCCTTGTTGATGGGTAATCAATAATGTAACTCTGTATCAACAATCATGGAGTGATAACTGAGTACGAGGAGGGAGGGAACCACATGATAATAATCGATGCGAATGTGAAGATATTATATTGCAGGTAATGCTCCGGGTGCTTTGTCATATCGAACCTTTCTGCGGGAGCATTTGATGGGAACAATCAGTAACATCATCTCTACCGAGCTGAGAGCGGGGCGTTGCACCTTCAGTGCACTAAAGGGAGCATTTGTGTCATGGTATTAAACATGAGAAGAGGAGAAAATATGTGCCGAGTCACAGTTATACAAGACAAATATATGTGGAAGTAATTGCAGCTATTTTGCGCTATTCTTTTTGCCACGTTCTTATGCCGGCAGATTTTTCTCAAGCATGAAACACAGCATTCAATCCAATCATTTCTTTTATTTATTTCAAAATGGGTTCCTATTTATGTTAACATTCTTCTTCATATGATGGGAGGACTGTGTCTGCATAGTTATTCCAACATGGGCCAACACATTATTTTTCTCAAATTCATTAGTTTGGTGATTTCAAGTTTCCAGTTTTTCTCTGAGCTAGTGCAAATAAGAGTTAAGTGTGTCAGGATCAGATGGGTAAATCATAAGACCTTGTGTGATTGGCAGAGGCGAGCTTGTGAACAGGCAAGGCAGGCAACTGCTTGGGGCCCCAAGCTTATAGGGGGCCCCCAACACTCGGAGCCTGAGGGCTGTTTTTACTGAAATGTGCAGTGACCAGCCGCATCCCAGTCCCCTTAAAAAACAATGGGCGATCACTTTAACCTGTGTGAAGTTATCGTTCTGCAGTGTAATGCATATCTTTTTTACTCGGTTTATATATGTTTTTTTCAGTTATTTACAGTATTTTATTGTTCTATATATTTATATTGTTTGATAATGTGGGTTCTTTACAGTGTAATGTATTTTTTTTTACTAAGTTTATATAGTTTTTTAAAAAGCTATTTACAGTATTTTATTGTTATTTATATTTATATTTTTCACATACTTTTTAAATACAAGGTTTTTCCATGTTATTTAATTCATTTCGAAAAAAATATATATTTTGAAGTCATACATTTCTCGTTTGTGTCAGATTATTTATAACATAATGGTGATGAACACCTGGTGAGTGGTTTAGTGGGAAGCGACATAGGAGGTTGAGCATGTACAAAGACATGGGACAAACGTGTGTGTAAGCTTATTGACAAACGTGTGTGTAAGCTTATTAACAGACTGATCTGAATGACATTTCTTTTCGAGTGCGCTGCAAAGGCAGCTCACTAAAGAGAGGTCAAACACTGGCTACAAGGAGAAACGTGTTTATTAACAAGTCACGGTAGTAAGGTCAGGCGCGGCAGAGAAGACACAAGCTCTCCACAGTGTCCACATGTGAATTTGTCTTTGAGGCTGTAGAGTCTGGATCATCCTGAAAGCTTTAACTCCTCGTCTCTCCTGAGAACTGATCATACATTCAAGTCAAATGATTAAATTATCAGATAAAGAAAATTCAGTTTCAACTCTTAATATGTCTGATGTGGCCTTGCAGCCGACATGAAGGGAGGAACATGTATTTGCCTGAAGAATTGAGCCTTTAAGTCTGCACACTGCACTTTTTTTTTTTTTTTGTATAGTTTTGGGATTTTTCTACTTTGACTAAGAGAGAGGGACTTGTGCAGTCGACTTGTGTAGAGTCAGTCAGTCAGTCAGGACGTGGGAAGGCAGGTGCTGAGCACTGATATGTGTCTTATCGTTACGCTGCCTCTTCTTGGCTCATCACAGTCCACAGCACATCAAGGACATGCACAAACACACAAATGCACGCATCACACACCCTTGGGTGTGATATAGAGGTTGATGAAGTGGAGGGAGGAGGAGGAGGAGGAGGAGGAGGAGGAGGAGGAGGAGGAGAGTCTATTTACCTGTGAGGAAAAGAGACTCTTGGGAAAAATGGTCTGTATTTTGACAGTTCATACTCGGCACGTGAGCAATTTATTTTCACTGTGACAATAATAAAAAAAAAAAAAAACACAATTCCATTCTTATCTCCAGTCTATCTTTTGTGATTGCAAAATAATGAATAACCTGCCACTGTTGCTGCGAAGCCCGTCACTCACAATGTCTTATTAAGTGCATGGTGCAAGTGTTGCATTAGTCAAATTCTGCCTCTACATTTTTCATTTTGGAGCCATGACCAGGAGGAAGGACTATAACATTAGCCAGAGGCTTTGAGGTGACATTTGCGATTTCAAGATTAGAGCTGCATGTACTTAATTAAGAAATAGCAGGGGATGCCAGTCACTCTCTTCTTCACCGTTCCCAAAGAAAGCTTATTTCACGCTTCAAGTCTTTACATCTCACATGTGTCCATGCCTGTTTATGTGGTGAAGAACATGGACCAACAGTCTTTCAGCTTGTACAAATTGCTTCACATTTTCCTGATATTACAGTTATGTTTTTGTTCTTGCAATCTATCTGGTGCCATAGTCTGCTCACCTTTTCAACTGTAGTGACAAAAAAAAACCTTTCAAAAGGCGTGAAACATGACAAATGGATGTTACGTACACTTTTTTTTTCCGAGCAGGGGTTTGTGTGATCCAGAGTGCCATTTAATACCTCTTTCGCATTTTTTTTTCTAAAGTACCTGTGGACTCAGTGGGCTGGGATTTACATATTCCTCAGGTCAGTTATCACCATAGCAACCCGTGAACGCGAGGAGTCATCTCTACAGTTCAGCAGCGATAAGCCTGAGGGCTGAGGAATGCAGAGAGGTTATGAGTAAGAGGACACACTGTTCAAACCCCTGAGACTACATCCGCATCTACATCCTTGTATCCTTGCAAGTATTTAATGAAAGCTCTTTCTCGCCCCTCTCCTGCTTATCCTGTCTTTTATCTCGCCTTACTGTCTCGTTGAACATGCCTGCAGGTCTTCAAATCAATGTTTATTAGAAATGAGGAAATGACTGTTGTGTAATAGGATTTGTACTGAGTTTGCAGAAATCTAATTCATGAGTTTATACAGTGTGCACAGGTATGCATATAGTGATATATGAGAAGTGAGACAGGCTGGTATTGCTCCACTCATCTTATTACCGCCACTCGTGTCTCTCAAGAAATACTATCATGATTCATTGTTTCCTCTAGAAGTTGTTTTGTTTTGTTCATGAGTATGCGGCCCCAGTGTGGCCCATATTCATGCAAGTCAAAATAGTTTCAAACTAAATGGCCTGACAATGACTTTAGATATAACTATGACATTATAAAGTTATTACAGTTTGTCTTATTTTGTATTAATTTAAAGATGTTGACATTTATCTGTAAAAATTCATATTAGAAAATGAAAAGCCACTACATGCAGAGAACTCACACCACTGATTGAAAATTTAAATTCAACAGTGCCTACAGAGTGAAGTAACCTTTGGTAAACTCTCGCTGCTGTCCTCGTGCTGCTGTCTTGCTTCGAATTCTTCCCTCTTCCCTCCCAGACCGGGTTTTTTCCCGGTCTGGGAAACTGTGATAAACAACATCTGAACTGCATTTTGACTCAATTATACGTTCAGTAGTGAGCTGTAGGCACTTGGATTTGCTTGAGATAAGTCAGAGGCTTCTTCAGGTCTGACTATCTGGTGGAAAAGTCCTGGTATTTAAGCCACGTCCAGACAGAAAAGTTACAAAATGTAAACAATCTTTTTCTTTGCCGTTTTAACAAGGTTCCCCATAAAGACGGCAATGTTTCAGGAAATATCTCTGTCTACCTGAAACAACTCAAAACACTGTAGTGATGTAACATTACACCGAAAAAACGCCTCTGGAGGATGCCTTTCTAGAGAGTTGTTGCGTTAAACAATGCACTTCGTTCATCGCCCTGACACAGTTTCAGATTTCATTGAGTCAAGGTGTGAATTAGGGTCATTAGGGTCACCTGAGAGACAGAGCCTGCTGTTGTGTGAGTGTTGGCGTTCACCTTTGTTGTTCTATGTTGACAAAGGACAAACTCCAACCCAGGGCTCTGCAATAATATGTGAAAAAAATCTTATCACATTATATGTCATTCGACATATCCATCCATCCATCCATTATCTACCGCTTTTTCCTCCACCAGAGGGTCACGGGGGGTGCTGTGCCTATCTCAGCAGACATTGGGTGATAGGCAGGGTACACCCTGGACAGTTCGCCAGTCCATCACAGGGCCACATAGAGACAAACAACCATTCACTCACACCTACGGTCAATTTAGAGTGACCAATTCACCTAATCCCCATATCGCATGTTTTTGGACTGTGGGAGAAAGCCGGAGAACCCGGAGAAAACCCACGCACACACGGGGAGAACATGCAAACTCCTTGCAGAAAGGCCCTTGTTCCGAAGTTGTTCCAAACGTGGGCTCGAACACAGGTCTTCTTGCTGCAAAGGCAAGAGTGCTAACCACTACACCAACCGTGGGCCCCATTCGACATATATGTAAATCAAATAAATATTTCTGTCAAGCTTAAAGGTAAGGCCGGGGTGATATGGCTTATGAATAATATCTCAGAACAATGAAATTGTCTATTATTATGGTCAAATTGGGCTGTATAATTTAATATTTTTTTCCCTCAAATGTATTCAGTATAGTAATAATGTGAGGATAAATGCAACATCCTCACACATATCTTATGATGATCCAAACTCTAAGTTCATATATTGCTCAGCCTTAGTGCAACAGTCACGCAATAGCAGGCTGTTTTTACGTGAATAGAAATGTGTTAATGTACTGTGTGCGCGGATGTGCTTGTTTGCTATCAAACCACACTTCAAAGCTGTGAAATACAAGATGAAAATCACATATGGCAGGTCAGAGTGTCATGGCAACTGTGGATCGACTGAGTTTTATAATGACTAGTTTTGGCAACACGTTGACTTATGATTTATTTGACTTTTTCTTATACACAAGTGTCAACAATCTCTTAGATCAAGAGTTACATAATGTAAGATTTACAGGATACACAGGATACCGTTTGAAAAATACCTCATCCGTGCTCTATCCAGCTCTTGAACTACATGTGAATAAACAGGCAGTCTTTTTATTACTGCACCACTGAGATCGTTCGTAGAGATTAGAATATAATTGCGTTTTAATCACTGGTCCTCATTGAGAATGCTGCACATTATACTGGTTGTTTTACAGGAATGTGCAGCATTCAGTCGTATAAAAGTCCTGACAAAAGCAAAGAGACAGAGCTCTTGTACTTGGGATGAGCCATAATTCATGGAAAATCTGTTTAGTTCAGTACATAGAAATTACAGAGCTTTAGGCCTAAATGTAAAGTGACTTCATGAAGTGTAATCCATGAACCCAATTCTTAAGCCACACAGTTAGATACTTGGACAGTATACTGTAATCTCCAGGGCATTATAGTATAATATACTATAATACTATGAATTTCATTTTGCATCTTGTATTTGACTCCATCACAGTTTCAAGAGAATCTGTCACATATGGCATGCTAAAATGTATTTCTTTTAACATAATTTAATGTTACATACAGTAATTTGTTCCTTCCTATGTGGATTTGCATGTTCTGTCAGTTTTCTCTGACTTCCTCCCACAGTCCTACCTGCAGATTGGGGTTAAGTTAACTGGAGACTCCACATTTCCTATGTGTTTGAATGTGAGGGTGAATGGTCCAGAATTTTCCCTGCCCAGTCTATTGTCAGCTGAGATTGGCTCAAGCTCTCCTCGTGACCCTTAAAGGATAAGTGGTATAGATGATGGATGGACTGAATTTAAGAGATGAATAGAAGGGAAATTACATAAATACTTACAGAAAATTGACTACTTTCCCTCCGATGGAGAGCCACATTTCACTTTTGCTAATCTAATCTCACCACATTGCGTTTAAACCTAAAACTTGTCCTGTACTTCTGTATCAATCTTTCCTTCGGTGGGAACAAGGAGGTCTCGATGAAACTTTCAGAATACATAATGACTTCATTAGTGGTCCTTCTTTGTCATTAATTAGAGGGCCATGTCACCCAGTGTGGCAGAGCTACTCATTGCAGACAGTGTTGTGACAGGAGACAAGTACTGTTGATGAGAGTGAAGATTATCACACACACACGAAACAAGTGAAATTACACACAATTATACTCATCTAGCCCTCCAAATATGATTAAAAAAAAATAGAACAGAACAAGACCAGTGAATCACTGAATTTTATATAGAATATTTGCTATAGTGTTTTGATATATTAAAGTTGACATTGGTCCAGATAATTTACCTAAGCCACTCTCCTGCTTCTCCCATTTTGAGGGTGGTGGGGGGAGCAGGAGTCGATCTTAGCAGACACTGGACACTGGAGACACCTACAGACACTTTAGAGTATCCAATTCAACGAAATGCCGTTCTGCACGTCTTTGCGTTCTGAAAATAATCCAGAGTACTTGGGCGGGGAACATGCTCCACAACCCCACACAGAAAGCAACAGACTGAACTGAGATTCTTACCGAAAACAACAATGAACAATGTTTATTTTCACAGTGAAATCTAAAACCCATATAAAGTTGCGTAATTGTAATTTTTTAATCTGCATGGAAGCGCACGCACTATAACTACTCTACCTTCTTCATGGTTAATATACAATTAAGTTGTTTCACCTCCTCCACTGCTGTTAATCAGAAAACACCATGCACATTGAATGTGTCTATGAATTACTTCATAATACAGAAGAGGTGGCTACCAAAGCACTAAGGCACATTTATGAACACGTAAAAGCAGTACAGCATCATTTATAACTGTGCTATAGTTTATAAGTGCTGTGGTTGTGCTGGTAACATTAATATTGCTTTCAGTTGGATTTCTTTAATGTTGCTATCACAAGGAGTGACTTATTTCCATGACTAATATATGTACTACATCTTCGTCCTCAATATGTTCACTGAACAAAGATACTGAAAAATACTAGGTGAGTGAAACCAGTGGAAAGCTCAGGTGTCTGCCGCAATTTGCGTTTTTCGCAGTAACAACTAAAGCCTGTTAGATTTCTACAGCGATTCTGCTCAAAGAGATAGTTTGGAAATGCTCAGTGGGTCTCTTCAGGTGAGTCACTCTGTACTATACTGCAGAGCCGTCAACAGAGACTACATGTGGAAACACTTGTAACCATGGTAATACACAAAGACGATGACTGTGTATGCGCTAACACATTTCTTTGCCAAAAGATGGACAGAAACTACAGCAGAACCATCTGCTGAAAGTAACACTGCTCAGGTCACGAGGTCACGAAAAGAACGTGTTGAAAACTAAAGAGAACCAGAAAAAGTTGAGATATGGAGTTGAATAATAATACGTGTTTTTGGAGAAGATAATGTGTGACCTTGGACCATGTAGATATAAAAGGTCAACACTTTATTGTTTTATCTTAATAGACATTTTGTTGAATGTTGTCATATTTATGATTTGGAGCCAAAAGCATGTTCTCTTTGGTCACAGTGACCTTTGGCACCCAAAATCCAAACAGTCCATGAAAAGTACACTATTGAGGCAAAGATGATTAAATTCTCTCATGGTTTTCCATATAATGCACTCATAAGAGCAGTGATTTCAGATAAATAACAAATGAACTGTTGCCTGGCGCGGCACAACAACATGTATCGAGGAGAAGTTGAGAAAGCAAGAACAAATCTCCAGGTGCATGAAAGACTTTGGGGTGTAGGTGTCCAGATGAGACAAATCAACCTGAGGCTGAAATCACCATGTACATTTTGAACTGATAAATGCTTTGTCTGACTGATCTTGACTCTTACAGCTTTAAACCGGTTGTCGGGAGTTGGTGCAAAGAGCTCCGATCGTCAGACAGACAGATCTCCACAGTGTAAAGTCAAACGACAGACTTTAATTGAATCGGTTTGATCAATATAATTTAACCAGGTCAGCTTGCATGTCTGTGGCACGTAGGGGAATCTAGATCTCTTAATCAAAGGGATCACTATTTGGGGCCTGAGACTCAGCAATAAATTGTTTGTAAAGGATTTGATACAGGTTTAGGGAAATTCTGTAACTTAACCCATTTTCTAATTGTTTAAATCTGATTTCATGTTACAGCAGCATGAGTAGTGCTTTGATTCACTCAAGCTCTCCTTTATTTTGTTACTCACATGGACATGCACACACACATAAGGAAAAAGTACCCTTAATGTGACTGTGAAAAGTGTTGTGCATGAAAAACTGTTTTTTTTTTTTTTAACTCTGGTTTCTTCTCCTAAATTTTTAGTGTATTTATGTTTTGTTTTTTCCGATAATTGTTTTGTGTAAGAGCAAGACTGGCACAATACAAATGTCATTGCATAGTCAAAACTACAGGGTTTTCTTTTACTGTGCATATGACAATACAGTCAGACTTGTTACTACATAATTTCGTTTTTTTTGTGAATGGACATGATGCTGGTGTGTATTTGAATAGTATAATATATTTGAACTTTAATGCCAGTTGTGAACAGGTGTACTTTCACATTTATTCCAGAATCAGCATGAGTTCATGGATCACTTGGAAATAAATGAGTTGCAGAGAGTCTAAGACGAAAGTCAAATAAAATCCACTCAGGTACTTTAGCTACTGATTATGTAACACTGACTTATCTGTACTTTCTGCACTTTAAAATATCTGAAGTATCAGCCTGAGTTAATCACCACGACTATGAACTCGGACATTATTCAGGGCCGAGCAACAGATCACAAGAGAAACTTCCAGAAAAAACACTATATGGTACGTATATACTACACAAAATACGATGCAGGTTATACACGTCGTTTAGTCCACTATCAGTGCTCTGTTGTTGGCCTTGAGATGTTGCAGGAGTGGCATTTTATATTTTTCCACTAGAAAATAAGTAGGAGAAATAGGTTTGGTCAGCTTGTCAGTCGGCCACCTTTGTCCAAACTAAAATATGGATGCATTATAATATTTTATCCACAGCTGCACTTTGTGTCTAGCGTTAATTGGCAAATGTCGGCACGCTTGTAAAGGGTAAAAACAAGCAAAATCTGTCCACGTGCCAGCATGCATGCTAAAGTTAAAACCTGTGTTGTGCTGTGAAAAACTGGGTTTATTCAACACGTTATATATATATATATATATATATATATATATATATATATATGTATATATATATATATATGTATATTTACATACATATATGTATATATGTATGTATGTATGTATATATGTATATGTATGTATGTATATATGTATATGTATGTGTATATATATATATATATGTATATATGTGTATATATATGTATATATATACACATATGTATTCTAAACTAATAATAAATTATGAACTTGAATTTAAATAGAACACACTTTTAGGTTGAAACATTATGTACATGGTAAGTCCTCAGAAGCATCAGTGGGTATAAGTCACAATACGTTTCATAAGCAAAAACTTCTGATTATCAAAGTTTTTTTTTTTATGTAAAAGAAAAAAATGGAGTATTACACAACACATAATGAAGAGTGAATGCTTTGGTTTGTTAATAGTTCCTTGTACGAACAGAAATAGTCATGATAGCATTATTACAGCATAGACAGTACTTTTCCACACAATCCGTAATGACTGCAGCAAATGTGATTACTGTACCGACTGCAGATTTACTCTGCAGCATTATAAAACTCCCTCACATATATCCTGTTATGACATTAGCAGCTGGCTGATTTACCTGACTCTAATAGACAACCCACCACTCTACACTGGCGCTTTGCTCACTGGCATGGAATCAATGCAGGATTGCAGATGTGAGCAAAACGCTGCAGTGGACGGACACTTAGAAACCGCAGCCGCGTGTGCGACCACCTTTTTTTTTGCTGCAATATCCTAATAGTGGAGGCTCGACACAAAAACGTAACCACGGATGGTATTAAGTTATGTTTGATAAAGAGATGTTTAGGGGGTATACAGCACTGAGGAAAAAAAATATACATTAATAATTTTTAATTTCTCATTAATGCAAAATGATCCGTTTACAAGGAAGAGGTTATGCATTTAAGCAAAATTTGTCTTTAGAACTTTTGCCAGTGGCTCGCTGTGATAAGGAATTTAGCATTCAATCCTTTTAAGATAAGGTTTAATGTGCATTTATTAGATCAAACTGAAAGCGGAGTAGTTTCAAAGTGTTATACATATGATTCACGCCTTGTATAGTCGTTAATTTAGCTTTGAACTGGGTTTTATTTTATTTACAACAGCCTCACAGTGGGATGTTATGCAATATTACTTCATTGCTTAGGTTGAGGAAAGGCAAAGAGAATAAGGAAATGTACTCACGATCTTTGAATGCTGACTGGTGGATGGGAGGTTCCTTTTCTAAGCGTGTATCTCCCACAAACACTCACTCACTCACACATGCAGGTGCCTGGGTGGTGGAGTGTGTACCTGTAAAGACACACAAAAAGGACAACGTTGGAGCTTGACGCACCAGTTGTTGCTGACTAATTCACTGATGCTCAGTCAAAGCCTTGACATGGATAACGTAAAAAAACATGATGTCATCTAAATGATGCACAACAGAGCAGTTGGAAAAAAAGTGGTTTGTGTTATAAAACAGCGATGAATGACAGGTGTGACGTTCTTCTTTCAGACGCAGTTCAGCAACGACACTGTTCACTGTTTACTGTATCAATGTACTGTGGAAAAGAATGTACTGTCATACGGCTGCACAGTGAACTGCTGGTGGCATAGACATAAATCAACATTTTTTTTTTTAGGAAAGATTTTAATATTTTCATTAACTTCACAACAATGACACAGCAGTTTGGACGAAATTCATATTCACGCTGTGCTGCGGCTTTCACCTGGTTTTGCACTCTATTCTCTGAAAACCCTGATAGCTTGAGTGTAAGTGATGTCTGAGCGATATTTTCTGTTTTGCATGAGAGTCTAATAAACTAAAGGGCAAAATATCAATCAACAATCATACTTTGTGCTTGAAACCTGAAATGTTTGCAAAGCTTTTACACTCTGGGCACTGATTGGTGTCAGGGCATTCATTTCTTGTTTACCCTATAAGAATTATTTATTTTCTGATTTTTTTTTCCATTACTTTGTATCGCAGTACACCCTTTCAAGTCACAGGCAGTAAGCTAAAGAAAAGAACCCAAGAAAAAAGAAAAACAAGTCCATTAATGATTAAGCATTAAATCAAGATGCTTTGGTTACTGACCATCTCACATTTACCATGTGATCAGGCGCCTGGAGCCCTTGAATCTAATTCATCCTTTACTCTTTGTTTGTCCAAGTAGCTATTGTGTCCCTCCCTCCTTCTGTCTTCTCTCTATCTCCGGTTGTTGCCACAGTTATATTTTGCTTTACATTATACCTACTGTATACCTATACCATTACCTATACCCATACCAGTACTTTAACTATACCTACTATATACCATTACCTATATCCATACCAGTACCAGTACCAGTACCTGTACTTATACCAGTACCTATACCAATACAATACCTATACCTATAAAATACCAATACCATTACCATGACCAATACCTACAACAGTACTTATACCAGTACCTATACCTATACCAACTGTATACCTATACCAATACAATATTAATACCGATACCTATACAGACTGTATACCTATACAAATACCAATACCAGTACTTATACCAGTACCTATGTATACCAATAACGATACCTATACCGACTCGACTGTATAACTATAGCAATACCAATACCAATACCAATACCTACTGTATACCAGTACAGTACCTACTGTACCTACACCTATACCTATACATATAGTACCTATACCTGTACCTGTGCCTAGTTTTGGTTGGAGTTTTTTTTTTATGAATCCAATTAAATACTTAATAGTTATATAGCAAAAAAGGAACATGTACTTCTGCATCATCTCTAAAGTATTAAATAAGTATCTGTTGACAGAAATAGAATATACTATGTTTGCATTCACTTTAAAAACATTTTCTTTTTTGAAGTAGAAGCGTTTTATATGTACTTAAAGTGAGGGCCTTGCAGCTTAATGGAGGCCACAGTGGTTCCTGACACACTTGGGGAAAAGGAGGGCTGAGCGGAGGAGTCAAGTGGTAAATGGTAGTGGCGTCTTCGATGAGAATTTGAACATGCTGCACATAGATTTGCTGTATGCAAGTGTGAGTGAATGGCAAAACTGTAGCATAAAGCAGCTTTGAGTTGTCATCGAGACGAGAAAAGCGTTAACTAAATGACAGTCACACTGGTGTTAACTCATATGCCAGACTAAATTGTACATAGGATAGGACATACAGAGGATTGCATCATGTTATGCACATTTTCTCATATATCTCCATACTTATTTTAGCAGCCAGCTCCTCAGTGGATATTCAATATATTCCCACTTCCCAATTGACCACACAGAGGAAACCGCAGGACTCATCCCAAGCTGTTTCATTACAAACACACTGATGGTTCTTCCCATCAATAAAACCGTTGAATATTGTGCTTTTTATAACTAATCAAACTGTTGCATAACTAACAAAATTACTCGAATTAAGTAATTATTAATTGATCCTGGCAGGATAACAGCTTTTGTTAGCTTAAGTGTCTTGAATTTGTGTGGAAATCAGCTATTGAATGATCATAAAAATTCACTCCCTCCTGATCATTCCTGGATGGCAAAGGATTAAATGCACCTGAAACTATACTCGTACTACTATACTAAGAAATAGCCATAACCAAAATAACTGACACCCATTAGACCAACTTGTTAAGGATCTGCTCAAGTCCTGCTGTCATTGATTCTATTGATTCTGTTTACCTAATGCTTAAACCACAGCGTGACACAGCATGACACCATTTTTGACTCGCCTAATCACCCTCATCTGATGCACTGACCTCCTCCTAATTGGCACAACTATCTTGTTGTCTGACACCAGCGTAATGAATGAGTGCAGGTCAAACTTTCTCTCAGGTTTGGCTGCACAAGAGCATCAATAGTGTCATTTGAGTTTGACACATAATGATGTTTATTTAATGCCTTAGGTTACACAGAGTGACAGTGATGTCCCTGCACTGGTTATATATATATATAAGTGCCACTGTGTGCATTTTAATTATTATTATCGCACTCTCTTCACCACTCTTCCACAGTGTCTCCATCATCATGTCTTGATTTGGTCATGCTATCTTATATTATGTATAGATCTCTTGGCACATCATTGAACAAACTAAGGACACTCCAGTCAGTGCTATAATTTAATATTTATTCACACTTTTCCACAAACAGGCGCACCACAGAAACACCCTGCTCCTGATGAGCATAGTGTTCCTGTTTTAATTGGCTCAATAACATCCACATTCATTCATAATTGCTCTAATGACACGTTTCAAAAAGAGGCTGCCTGCAGCTTTGATCACAGGAGGAAATAAGAGCTGAAGATTCACTGGAACCTGGAGAACTCATACAGAGCTGTCTCCCACTGCTCCATTTGTCACAGCATGAATGTCGAATCCCAGCTAAGAATTTGATCTGACATAAAAGTGGGAGGATATTAATTAGCACCAACAAAGCCCAGTGGTAGTTTCTGTAATAATAAGGATAAACGTTTCATTAGCTCGCACATAGCAGGGACCAGCTGCTCGTGCACTGGCGCCTCGGTGGACTCTCTAAACAGCTGCGGACTCCGAAGCTGATGTGTTTGTCTCGAAACACTGAGGCTTTTTTATCTGCAAAGTTCAAACGAACACTCGCACAAAGCAGAGACAAAGACAAAAGCGTGGAAAGACTGAATGGAAATTGTGGAAGGAAGACAGTTATTTCACAGTATAGGGCTGAACAATTTCAGGTGAAATATCTCATTTATTTGACATAGTGTTTATTTAGAATGGGATTTGTGTTGCAGAATAACTTTTAGAATCAACCTTCAGAACAATATTCAAGATGCAGCATTAATGAGAGACCATCAAAATGTGAACGACTATAATCTCAATGCAAGCGCTTAAAGTTAAAGCTGCACATTGCTATTTGCATTTTGAAGTGGCAAAGAACATATAATCATACATGCAATCAAAACTAGATTGTTTGAAATGCAGCCTTTGCTCTTCGCTGTTCGTGTTTCAGATTACAATATAGGTTACTTTAAATCTTTAGCTGAAGTCACAAATCCTGAAAGAGCCTTGCTCGAGCAGAGGAGGGTGAAGTCGAATAAAATAAGGACTTATAGTTGCAGAAGGGTGAAAAGCATCAAGTATGAGCCAAAAACAGTTTTTGCATGTGTTGAAACGCGCTCTAAAGCTCTGTCAAGCTAACAATAAAGCAACAAATTCCCTTTATGATGGGATGTATATTTTTTCAGTAAGTTTACCTTTCACAGTGTGAACTCATTTATCAGTGGATGCATTCTTATAAAATATTGACCATGAATTCTAACCTGCCTTAAAGTGTGGATGGTCTGTAAGGAAGGCTTTTTTTGTGTGTGTGTATTGAAATGTGAAAAAACACTTTTGCATATTTTTCACTGCGTTATCAGAAATAGGCAGACATCTATAAAACATCATTGCATTGTGAGGCAACTGAGACATAAGATTCATAAAATTATCATGTGTCGAGTGAAATTGCATCATAGTTACTACTGAAAAAAGTCTCTTGTTCACCCTCACCATGAAATTCAGCATACACAGTCAGAGCTTTTAGTGGATTATAATTGATTCCTGTTTGGTTGTTGTTAATTGTTTATCCTGTGACAAATGTCAACAACATGGTTAAGTTTGTACTTCTCTAAAAGCAATGGTCTTTGTCTGGTGTGTGTGTGTAAATGTCATGGGGTTCTGTTTCAAATGTGTCAAAAATGTACACACAAAAAAATCAAAACAACAACAACAAACAAAAATGATAACAATATAAAAAATAAACTGCATGATAACAACTGATGCATGATTTATACAGTATGCCTGCTTCCGGAGATGTAGTGCAGCGGTGGAAACAGATTCACCACAGGTACATAAAAAATTTAATATAAAGAAAAACAAAAATGACTTTGAAGAAAAGTCTATTAAAAAATCAGTCTGTTGCATCACCAGAGCGAGTTCCTCAGCGTACTCAGCCATCCATTTTGTTTTCACAAAACTCTCTTCTATCTAAATCAGGACTGGCTTCTCATGAGCCTCTTATAAACAGTCAGCCCAGCCAGGCTTAATATTTAAATGAGTAAGACTTTTATTCGCCTGCAAACACCCATAAGATATTTTACAAAAGTAAGTCATTTCATTTTCATAAGCAGTTTCCTTAAAAAACCCCCCCCAAAAAACACGTAGTTCATGAGACGACAAAGGCACAGAAGATCCAACTGTACAACAGAAAAACTTGTTTTGCCAAATATATTAATGTGAGTGGTGGTGCAACTATTGTTGGACTGTAAAGTTATGTGCATAGATTAGTTGATAAAAAAAAAATCATAACTGAAGAGGAAATCAACTTTTTACAGAAAGGTGGGAGATACTTCTCTCTTTTGTTTTGTTCCAGTCGAGTGAACTGAACTTGAGTTTCTGCAGGTTTAAACCGCTGATTGTTGATAGTTCATACCTTTCACCACTTGGTGCCATGAGTTAATATCATCATGTCCTTTCACTTACTGTCCCTTCATCTCGTTCCTTTCTTACCCGTTTCTTCAATTCAATTCAGGTGAATGATGTGTATTTCTCTCTCCTCACTCCCCTTCCTGTCCTTCTGCACTCCATTCATCACCCAACTGTATTCACCAACCAGAACCTGACCCTTTTTTAAACCTTTACCAATCACATCCAGACTATTTTCGTGAAGAAAACTTCCTCACAGCTCATCCCGTCTCTACACACCTATTGTCAATGTTGTGTTCTTTGCAAACAACAACTGTCTGTACAGTCTCTTCTTTGCTTGCTTTGCTTACAAGCATGTCATGTGTATGTATATAGTAGGCATGCTATATTTTATATATATATATATATATATATATATATATATATATATGTATTTTATATTGTATGATATTATATTTTATATATTTTTTATTTAACCTTTATTTTACTAGGATAATCCCACTGAGCTTACAAATCTATTTTCCAAGGGCGTCCTGGCCAAGAGACAAATACACACATCCCATGTTACCGTGGGCTGCAGTCTTTTTTTTCTTCTTTTGTTTGTTTTTGTAATGAAGCAGACATGCACACAAATTAGCAATAAACACACTAACAAAACTAAACTGAAGAGCATAATATGGGCACTGTAGTGTATACCACATTCTATGTAAAATCCCGAAAACAATACTACATGTGTATAAGACTGGCACTTGCCTTGTTACTATTGTACTGTCATGACATGGACACGTTCTGTAATTGTAGGTTCTGAATGTTAGTTTATAAACAAAGGAACATAAAGAAAAAATCACTTTGGTAAAGGGGATGTGAAGAAGACTGGGAAACGATTTCAGCACCATGGACAGCAACTGTTTAACAAAAGGATTATTGTTGTTATGTGATTTTTAATGCCAATGAATGAACAGATCATAACATGGCTTGAACACTAGACCTGTCACAACCTCATCAGTTACCTACAACGACCTGTAGACTGACTTACACAAAGTTTTTTTTTAGGTTAATATCAGTGGCTGACTTCCACCCACTGTTCTCAAAGCAGTAGTGAGTTATAGTTTGAATAGGAATGGAGTCTGCTCATATCAACAAAGGACCGACTCCCAGCACAACACTGACTCCAACAGAAAATTCACAAAAGAATAAAAAGCAACAGACATCAGTTGGCCAAACAGAACTCTGCCGAGGGAAAACTGGAGTGTTGCTACTTCATCAGTGTGCGTCTTGTGATAAAAAAAAATAGAATAATGCAGTATACTTGTGTACGTATACTTGTGACTGTTGTGATCCCCCATAAGTGCGAGGATAACGATGAGGCAGCAGTTCAGTTCTGGCCAAATGTGTCATTATGATTAACTGTTTGGAACGTACGTTAAACCCCTTTTAAGAGCACAGGTTTGTCTCTGCCAAATGCAGACTATGTAGTACAATAGAGAGAAGCGATACCAAAGATGAGGTGTTTTGAATAAAAAAAAACAAAAACAAAAGAAAAACAAGCATCCTGTGCTCCAAGAGTTGATTTGCAGTCTACTGCTGCTGAGGCCATTCCCTGTGGAATTTGCTCGATGTACTTTGTATGCACAAACTAAATGGCAACTAAATCAACACATTTCCATTATTGATCTTCATTTCTGATACAATTAGACTGGGAAAAAGAACCCAGTATATTTCTTGCAATTGTAATTTAGAAAGAAATTGAAACCATCTGGTGTTCTGCTTTCTTTTAGAAGTTAGCACATTACTTCTTCCCCCTCACCTACGTTTCCCAGTGGCCTTTCTTAAATTGTAGTCCACTGGTTGTGCTCACTAATGGAAGCATTAAATGGACTATTGAAGAGGAAAATTATGGTTAAACAATACAGACATATTTAACAAACCTCTTAGCCATTTCATTTTCTGCATTAAGAGTAGTGCCTCAATTGGCACAGCTGAGCTAAGGTGTCGGCTAAAAGCCCATAATGAAGCAGACTGTTTGTCTGTTCGGGAAGATAAGGCCTTTAATTGCACATGTGTAGTGTCAATATGTATCCCAGTCCCCCACCAAAGCTCTGTAATTATAAGAGTGTGTGCTTTGCTTTTCTCTAAGATAACTCACGGTCATGACTAAAGAAGCAAATGTGATGCATTTGAACAAAGACATTGAAAGTTATTAGAATATGGATATCCACAAAGCTGCTGCAGTGGCCAGGCTTAGTAGCATCCCAGTGGTTCAGCTGTTTATGTAAATGGTTCCTGTTTAATTCAAATGAGTTTGTACGATGTGTGTCCGCGGTCTACACTCGCACACACGTTTGTGCTAAATGTGTGTGTGTGTTCGTAAAGTACAAAGTGCATATTGATCTGCGTGTTGTGCCTTCGATCAGTCCACCGTTAGATGCTCATGCTGGTTCCTAAGCTTCTAATGGTGTTGGCCTTTTCCCTCTAAGTAAGGAAGTTAGTCTCCCATTTTTGGCTCCCTGGGAATGAGAGAATTGCTCACCACAAGGGTCAAGGTACAGATGTGTATTTGCATTCACTTTTGCAGCAGCTGAAGCAAATACAATGGAGTAATACAAATAACAAAAAACACTCATATTAATATATTTAATATGCCACTCAGATTTTTACCATAAATATTTTTATTGTCAGACATTTTTAGAAAACTAAATTGATTCACACTTGAGGGAGATGATTAAATTGTTGTAATAAAAGTATTTATTAGTACTGGAAACAGGTGTTATGTTGTCTTTAAAGGTCCGGTGTGGAACCTGAAGGGGGATTTATTGACAGAAATTCAATATACTGCCCATAAATATGTTTGTATACCATTAAAAATAAAACCTGTTAGGATTTCACAGCCTTAGAATGAACCTTAGAGCCTCATCGTCCAGATCACAACTGTAAAAACAACATCCTTTCTGGTATGTGATGGTCACTGCAGTTCCTTGACAGGGACGAGTGGAGTCCTCTGTTTGTTACAGCCTGTCGTCTCACCATTTGAGGTCACTAATGCAGATTTACTCGATCTTAGAATAAGGAATCCAGGACTCTATTGCTCCCAGTTCATGAGATATGAGCCAAAACATTAAGCAATTTACAAATGGACAAAATGCTTATTACAAGATCTGATAAAGTAGTTCTTGATAAAGCCCTGCTTGCCAAGAGACAAACAGTGTAAACAAGATAAACTTAATGTCCTCAGTGTCCTCTCATCCTTTGCTGCAGCAGTGGTGCAAACGTTCCTCCGCTGCACTCGCCAGTGTTTTAAACAAGCGATCAACAACGACTGAACAACGTCAAAACATTAACATGTAAGTCCCATTTACTGCTTGAAAGTGAAATGTCAAACATTCCAGCGGCTCACAAAGTTAGCTTGATAGCAGTTTATGTCCTTTTTTCTCTTTGCTCTCAACATCACAAATCAGGTAAAGACCACAGCTGTCTCTTTCAGAAGACACATTGACAGTTACAGCCCCTTTGGCATTCTCTTTTCTTACAATGTGGACTGTTTGCCCTTTATATACCTTGTACTGAGGAATAACATGAATAATGCCCACCAGTAACCAGAGGTTTGCAATCCGGTCACATGACGAGACCTTTTGTGACCTCCAAAATATTATATATTATGCAAAATCAAGTTTTTAATCATTTAAATCCTTATATTTGGGACTCTGGAGGCCCTATCAGTCGACAAAGTGTGAAAAAAGATGTTTTTGTACTTCCTCAGTCTAAGCACAGGAGATAAAACACACAATGTTTGACTCATTGGGACGTTACAAGATGCGCAAATTTTTTGGAATTGTTGTCTTGACTAACTCCGCTTTGTCCATAAAACACGCGAGAGTGCTGGCGAGGGCAACGGTATCCGAAAACCGGAAGTCCTCGAAAAAGTATAAACTATTCTTGGCTCCACAGTGCAGCACAGAGTCCTACACAAACTTCCAGCCTCAGAGGATTTATCTGTCCAGTGGATACATGTTATATATGACAGCAATGTGCCTGCTAGAGCAAAATGATGCAAATGATCACTTTTCCAAATGCTAATTGCTGTTAGCTCCTAGTAGCCTCTGTGAATGATGTCATTTCCTGTCCCTTTAGTTTCGTTTTTTTTTTTTTGTAAAGAGATACTAGTAGAGATACAGTGTTCTGAACAGGGCTGTTTTGTCAGGGTGATTGAACTGCTGTGGTGCTTCATCCTTATGGTATTTTGACCAAAGCATGTCACAGACATGTTCATTAGAACACCAGGGAACTAGTTTAACCTTAAATAGGATATAATATGGGACTTTTAAAATAGTATTTTCGAAGTGGCTGCAAAGTACTCAACCCTGCACTCAACTAATGTGTGCAGTCGCCTTTGGCCATTTATTGAAATTTCGCTCACTGCTCAGCTGACATCTCATATCTTTGTGTCACCATAACATCTGCTCTTAATTCCTCACGGCGCTGCCGTCACCGTGGTTACCACAGATTCTTGAGGAGCAAATGCAAAACAACAACATCCACAGGGTCCTGTAACCACAGTATATGCTGAACCCATGCAAATCTCACTCTGGTGAATTATTATATTATGACTTGTTTAGGATTCAAAATTCAAATTTTTAGGACTTAGGACTCAGGACTTATGTGGAACACTGTGACTTTACTTTCCAGAAGCTATACTGAGATTTTCCCCCCAAAGTGCCACTTGCACAGACCCTAATAAGCTCATAATGATGATTTACTTTTCAATTTTATGTTTACACCCCAGGATCACCGTATATACTATTACCCACTGAATACAGAAGGAAAATGAGCCCAAAGAGATAAGCAAATAGGCGGGCGGGGAACAGGAATATACTTCTTTCTCAGAATTATGATTTAGTCAGAGTGTGTGGTGGTGCTTATGGGGATTTGTCGGATGATCACCAGTTTTTAATTCCCTGCACATCTCAGAGATGTGGTGGTCACATAGGCTGCATTTTCAGGACACCTAATATGTGCTTGTTTTTGGAATTATAGAAATGACTAAGTCATTGTTGGCTTCACACGGGCGAACACATTTTTGTAATGTGGACTAATGGAATTGAAGCAGCTGAGGTATATTAACACCAACATAAACTGAAATATATGAAAGATGTCCTTTTAAAATCTGACTTTTGTCAGCCTTTAAACTTCATGTCAGTGAAAACTACATTGTTTTGAACCTGAGTAAGAAGCCAAGCCTTTGGTCCTTTAACCTTCAATATGGAAAATATTGGATTAAAAAAAGGATGATTATGACTTTAAACATATCTGGTTATAAGTTTTTCAGACTAACCCTTTATCAAAACAGCTCATCTCATCACTCCATAATTCACTGTAATTTTTTAGTGCACTTACAAAAGCCATTACATCATTAAATAGATTTTCTATTAGGATAGTGTGCGATCAATCATGGTCCCATAAAAACAAATGTAGGGTTATTGCTTTTATTGATTTCTAAAAAGTTTGTTTTGCTTTTAAAAGCAGCCTTTGCCCAGCAGCCAGCATTCTGTTACATTGATCTGCTGTTTCACACAGAGCAAACGCAGTAGTTAAATGTAGAGGGAAAGATGAAGTACTTTTCATATACCAAGTATGAACTTAAATAAAATGGCCGGGAGCATGTTCTGTGAAATGATAAATGCAGGCATATCTAATACTATTCCCCACCTGTTCATTTGGATCTCAGTGAGGAGTATATTTTTCATCCCACTTACCTCAGCACTGACACCTGTCCTTTATTACATGAATGCTCAGGAGTTTACGTCAGTGTCTATGACTAACTGTCTTTGTCACTGTACCCAATGTCAAACACTGGCCGAAATACCCAAAATACCCACCCACGTTTCCACCACTTAGATACAGTAAAGAAGCCAGAACTGTGATAATGAAAACACGTCAGTGGCACAGGTACAGGTTTTTGTTTATTCCAAATGAGTGTTTCCAAACTGATGGTTTAGTTCAGCTGCAGACTATTTGCTTAAACTCAAGCAAACACCAACGACAAAAGTGGCAGAGTGGCACCCGGTGTTGTCTTCAGCTGCTGTAGCTCTTCAGTGTCAGGGTTCAACATGTTGTATGTTCAGAGATGGTCTTCATACCTTCGTTCTAACTCGTAACTAGTTGAGTTTACTGGAGTTGCTATTTCCTCTCTACAATAGTAAACCACTCTCCTCTGACATCTTTTTTGCAATTTTGTCCTGAGAATTTCCTTTTTTGGACCATTCTCTGTCAACACTTGAGATGTTTGTGAATGAAAGTACACTCTTAGAAATAACTGTGCTAAGTAGAACCATATAAGGTTCTTCGGCTTGTCCTCATAGGACCCTTTTTGAGGGTTCCACCAAGAACCCTTTTAAAACCCTTGGTAACGCTTTCTTTTACAGTCCCCTAATTACCTGGTATTTAGCTGGTAAATTCATGGTAACACTAAAGTGTTGCTAGGTAATTACCAAGGGTAATAAGATAAGTAAATACAGTGAAACCGTTGCCAAAATACTGGGTAATGCACGGTAATGTACTCGGTAAGTAAAGAAAACTGTACTGTAAAAGAAAGCCAAGCTTGTTTCCATGTAATTACACACATTTTTAGGGTTAGGTTTGTTAGATTACCCCTTGGGTAAATAGCTAGTAATTAGGTACCTGCTTATTACCAGTTTATAACCCAATAATACACTTACATTTACCATAGTTTTGCCATAGTTTAGCTGTACATACCTTCTTATTAACAGCAGTAATAACACGCTATAATTAACTATATAGTTACCAGGTAAATGCCCAGTATTTTGGCAACAGTTTCACTGTATTTACTTTCTTATTACCATTGGTAATTACCTAGTAACACTTTGGTGTTACCATGAATTTACCAGGTAAATACCTGGTAATTAGGGGACTGTAAAAGAAAGCGTTACCAAACCCTTTATTCAGGAAAGGGCTTTAAAGGGTTCTCTGGATCAAAATTCCAGGTAGAACCTCAGCCCTGCTAGAAGAACCCTTTTGAAACCCTTATTTCTAAGAGTGTAGATCAGTCGTTTTGTTCTGCTCTCCATTCTGATGCTCAGTGTGAACAGGTTATATTTATCATGACAAAAACCAGTGAGTTGTTGCCATGCAGATGGTTTATTAGATACTGTATGTGTACGAACCAGCAGTTGCGCAATTGTACCTAATAAAGTGATGGCGTTATGTAGATTTAAACAAGGCGATCGATACGAACACCTCCCCTAGGCTCCCGTTGCAGCCTCACAGCTAAATCTGTAGCATCAAAGGGAAGCGACAGCAGCGTTCTCTCAGCAGCTTATCCTTCGCTGTTTGGCAGAAACAGAAGTAATAGATCAATGTGTATGCTTTCCTTTGCGTCTGTATATTCAGCTCTAAAATTGTATATCTGTGGGAAACACTTCCTATTCAGTGTTTGCTTCATATTTGCATCCACAGTTGGCTGCTGTTATAAAAAGTTCAGTGTCCGTCTAATGGCAAAGGTCCACAATGGCTGGTCGTTATTCATCCCTTGAATGACGAGACGTTTACTGCTCCTCGAGTCTCATATTAAATATGTACGTACATGGAGTACAGAGAGCTTTACAGCACTCTATCGGCTGAAATCCTGTATATTGTTGTCTTGAGCAGACAATTATAGCTGTAACACAGACTGTCAGAGGCTCTACCTTGAACTCTTTAACAGGCAAATCTCAGGGGAAAGCAGTAAAAGCATTGCATCACAACAACTTTGGCCTCGCAGAGCTTGAGGCCACACAGTCTGCTACTTGTCCCAAGAAAGCTATTACACAGAGAGGGTCACAGGAACACAGTAGGTACATAATAGGACTACTGTCCTTGTCCCAAAATACACCCGCTAACAACACTTGATTTAATCTGTTTATTAAATGAAGTGTGTTCACCTCTGCTGCACTAGGTGGCGATATACCGCTGTTCCAGATTGTTAGTAATAAGTAATACAGTTTCTGGTTTAGCTGGTGGCTAGTTTTTCTACCATCCATGAACTTAAGTAAAATTGAATTATTTAAGTTAAGAAAACATCAATCCATTCTCTTCTCCAACTGATTTACTGGACTGGATTTTTTTCTTTCCTTTGTCTCTTTCCTTTCCGCTGGCTTGGTTCATTCAGCTTCTGTAATTGTTTACATTACATTGTAACATAATACATAAAAAAAACAACAACAACACATGCTATATCTGCATGCTCATCATCTTCTTCTCTGTTTTTGGTGTTGTTACAGCTCCACCTACAGGCCTGGCATATGTACTACAGCATTTATAGTCATTTTGGGTGTTTAATGTGGACGTAAAACAATGCTGTGTTTAAGGAGAGCTTTTTCAGAACGATAAAGAAATGGAAACATTTAATTCCATTTCCATTTGGATAGGGCCTTAATCATGTAAAAGAAGTTCTGTTCCTAGAGTGTAACCTGCTATAAATTCACATTTACCTATACGTTTATTCCAATAGAATCAAATGCAGTACAATGAGCAAATCTATAAAGAGAATTATGCAAATTACGTACAACAACTGTTACAACACAGTAATAAAAATATGAAGCCTTTGCTTTCCATTTCAGGAAATTGTTCCCAATTCAATGAGATGATGTATCGCTTGTTCACTCTTGATATGCTTATGCACTGCGAGGACTCGATGACTCAAACAGCGCTGTGCTGAATTTAAAATAAAACATTTTGTGCTGAGAGAGTCTCGTCAATAACAGATAATGATCAGGGGGATGTGTAACCATTGCCTTGCTCACAGGTTAAGATTCAAGCCATGTAAGATCTCTTCTTTTTTTAATATCAGAAAATTAGCTCGGTTTGTTTGAGTTTAATGACTGGCTGTTCCCGTTTCATCAGATGATTAAACAGTGTCACCACACCCTCTTGACTACAGGAAATAATTAGCTGTAAAGCTGGATGAAGCAGATCAGGTTGATCTGAACTGCAACAAAATTATAATTTGCTGCATATTTGTACTGAGGAAACCAAAATGTAATTCATGATCATATGATTTCAAAAAGTATATATATATATATTTCTGTGTGTGTGTTTTTTCCCCCCTTAATTCAGACAGATTTATTAAATCCTGAACAGCCTCATGTCCTGACTCATTCAGCTATAGAGAAGCATGGATTAAATCATGGATCTTCTCTGGCTTGTACCTGTAGTTCATCCAGTCACAGGCCATTGAACAAATCCATGATCCATGCCGTTAATTCCGAGGGGTGATGGGTAAAATGCAAAATAGTTTGGCCTCTGTTCTTCACGAACCATACATTTGCTGGGCAAAGCTCACGAGGGCTGTGATTAGGTAAAGGAGGTGGTGGTGCTGTGATGCTGCGCACCATATCCTTTCGCCTCCTCAGCATTCTGCTCACGCATCTTAAACATCACGCTCTACGTAGCGCCGTAAAAACTAAGACCATTAAAAAGTACCTGCATTGGGTCTGTAAAGCTCACCTCTCATTTGAACAAAAGACAGCGCAGTCACAAAACACACGAGCACACAAACATCCTGCACCAGTCTGGACATATTGAAGGTTGAGATGAACATTAATCAATGGCAGCAGACCAGGTTATGCCCCCACTCTGCATCAATACATCAGAGTTGCCCTTTTACTCTGTGCAGTTCCAGTTGTGACTGCAAATCTGCAGCTGTCAGGTGTGTGTATGTATTCAGTGATGAAATACTTGACCTTATACTGTATGGCTGAAATACTATATACAGACATCTGTATGATCTTTACATGTGAGCAAAATAATATTGATTGCAAATGTGACGGTGCATTGGTAACTGCATCAGTGTATATACAGCATTTCAATCAGTAGAGACTAATAAATGAAAAATATAGTTTATTTAGAACGAAATGATGTGGTGATGGTCTTTGGTGCTTGGACTCGATGGGGGGAGATATCCAAGCTTAGAGTGCCTGCTGCTTCTGAGCCACCACGAGGTCCAGTCACTGGTGGTGATGGTGGTTGTTGAACTTGTGAGACTGATGATGGATGGAGAATGACGGTTTAGTTGAGACTGCGAAGACTCGGTGGCAATGGAGAGGTGGAGGGTGCACATGACAGAAGTGTGAGGGAACTACGGCAGAAAGAGAAAGCATATTTAAAATGAATGCAACAAGACGATTGGCTAACGGGTCAGGTACAGTATATTGTAGCACTATTGGGACAGATAAGAGCAGCTGATGATACCATTGACAACCTAGGAAATGGCAGCTTGGAACTAAGAGTTGGCATAATTAAGAAAACAAGAAAACAGGAAGAATCAAACTGTGTCAAGAATTTTTTTTTATATATATATATATTTAATTACTTTTAATAGCTGAAGGTAATTGTTGTCAGTTATAACGTCCCATATATTGAGAGCAATCATTCTTTCTTAAATCACATCATGCAAATTACAACAAGTTAAGTTTGGTATAAGTAAGTTAATCTGAATAATTTATGATTCAAATATATTTACTCTGAAAAGAAAATGGAAATAAAACCTAAAGCTTTAAGCTTTACATAATTGTAGTGCTATTTTATAAAGCGATTGGTAATGAGCACAGTTAAACAGTATAGGAAGTAATTCATTTTAAAATGAGTGTGATGAAAAAAAACAAAAAAACAATTCCCCTGTTCTGCTCCACAAAATGCAGTGCTCTGATTTATTTAGCTGTTTTGCCAAAAAGCGTCTACCATTAAGAAATCCAACATTTCCCTCTGCAGTGCTGTGACCTTTTTCTGAATTATACACATTTCTTAACCCGACTAACGACTGTGGCGTATGGGTCTGTGCTGGAGATGGACGAGGCTGTGCATGCTGCTCTGCTCTAAGATGCATTCAGGGCTGGCTGTAATCACGCTGTACAAAAACCATCATGAAAAAAGATTATAGAATGCTAAATTCTTGTAATTTGGTAATAATACCTGATCCCCAGTAAAGAAAAATACTTTCTGATACATCATTAGTTGCTGACATGTTGGATTTATAAATGTGAGCATGGGTTTCCAAATGACATTTCTTACTGCACTTGTTATTCGAAAACTATTATTTGATAGGGACCATGCACATTCATGAACATTGTATTTAAAAACACCATAAATACGCCAGAGTTCGTAAAAAAACAAAATTTTTTCATCTGCAGTCCCTAGGCAAGTGACATAGAACACATAGAAATAGCCAGCTGTCATACAGCACTATTACATTAAAAAAGAGAGAAGACAATAAACAGAACATACAAACAAAACAAAACAGAAATACTGGTTGACGAGGACATTCATCCATCTCTATAGGGCATTCAATGTGAAAGTATATGTGTGATGAAATGTGTGGTAGTTAAAAATGAGTGCATCGCTGGTCATCTAGGAGCCACTGTTTGTGTGTGTGTTTTAAGTGTTGAATGTAGGAAACTCTCTTATTGGGAGGGGCAAGCTATTCCAAAGTTTACCTCTTATTACTGACCACACATTCTGCCCAAAAGTTGTGCGTCTGAAAGGTATAACCCGTCCCCACTGCATTGACTTCCATTCATTCAGACAGCCTAATCAAAGCCTTATGCTTAACCTCAACCATAACCAGTTAATGCCTAACCCTAAACTTAACCTAACCACAATTCTAATTTAGGCCCTAAACGTAACTATTCTGCCTTATTAAAACTAGGATTGAGTCCCCACAAAGACTACTGGTCCTGACATGATAAGGGTTTATACCAGAAAAGGTGTACAGACGCACTTACTCATAAACTCAAAAATTTACTGTTTTCAAGGCATTTCCCATCTCTGTATAGCCTTGTGGCCTCCTCTGAAAGCCAAGACTGTAGGCAGTTAGTCACATTAAGGCTGCCTGCTCCATGCATCACTCCATGGCAGCCATCTCATCAGCCAGAGCCTGAAAAAGGTGTTAAAGCCCTCACCTTTTCCCCCTCAAGATACCAGCAGAGGAGCACTCACTAACCGAACCCCTGAAACTGTCACAGAGTGAATGAGTCGACGTGATGAATGCTGACTGCTCTGTGTACTCTTTTCAAACCAGTGTCACATTAGTTGGATTTTGGGACAACCGGGCCTTGTTTCCTCTGTGTAATTCAGTTTCACCTTGGCCCGTGCTTTTGGTAATCACTTGCTCAAGTTATCCTCGCCCAACTGCTGTGGAGGATTTAGGTAGGAAGGTGGAGATTAAACGTTCCTCTGAAGTTTCTCCTTTTCAAAAAAAAAAAAAATAGCCTCCTCTCTGCCAGCAGCCTTATCCCCCTCTCTCTTATCTCAGCGGGCTTTGAAAATTGCAGGAAAAACAGAGAAAATAATTTGGTTGGTCTGCTCGGATTTTTCCCCTGCATAAACTTCAAACGGCCTCAGTGACAGATATAAAAATAGAAACTGTCATGAATGCATTAATCATTTAACTCTGTGTGACTCCAATCAGCTAGGTCTCGACTGTACTGTGCATAAAGTACTCCCTAGGTACACGCTGTAGAGGGAGCATAATCACAGGAGACAGCTTTTGTTCTCACAGCCATGTTCTACGCCGAGATCGTTATCTGAAGAGGAACATCTGTCTGTTGCGGAGCTGTCGGTTTTTGACGAAAAACAAGGCTCCAGCATCCGCCTCGGAAAGCAAACTACTTCACAAGCGCGCATGCACACACGGACACACGCTCTGTGTCGGCACAATCTGATATACAAATATACATCAGAATCAAGTGGAAACCAAAGGAATGTGTATCAGTTACTGCCTTATGCTCTGACAAAGACTAACAGAGGAGCTGCATTCAAAGTAATTTCTGTTTTCGGTGAAAGAGTGCTCCCTTTGGATGGAAGGTGTGCGTCTCATCTGTCCCCACATTATAAATTACCAATTTGGGCTTTTTGCAAAGCACTGTGTATTTTTTTTTTTGTTTGAGAATATGCCCAAACGTCGTCATCTGCGCACGTATTTTCACAAAGCAATGAAATTCTCAGGCTGAGGCGAAAACCTGCAGGATGGCATTAGGTATAAAGAGCTCCACGCTGATTTACTGTCTGCCAGACTGATGAGCCTGAGAGGCGAGCGGTTACTGGCCTCAGCCACATTACCCATATGTGAGAGACGTTACAGATTTTCTCTTTCGCCGAGAGCGAGAATAGACACTGGAAACATGTTCCGCTGCCAGATAAGATTCATCAAATCATAAACTACTTGAGTCAAATTCTGAATGGAAAGGTGTGTTTCAACATGATATATTGCGTTATTATATTCTGAAACGACAGTGTACTGAAACAACAATGTACAATATATAGCGGTGACACTTGCACCTTTCCCTGCAGTGTTCTCCCGTCAAACGGTGTTGTTGTTACAGACTTAATGGAGTTTTCTTTCCTCCATCTCGCTGCTGTTCTCTGCAGCTCTTTCTCTCCCCACTCTCTCACAGCAAGGCTCCTCTAACTGTCTTTCTCCCTCCCTTGTCTCATGTGATTTTGGACATAAAGGTGGTTCAGGGAGCAGGAAATCAGCGCCGCATGAGCTCCTTTCTCTTGGGCTGCGCAGTTAGGGTAAGGGTTTTCTGGAACTCGAACAAGAAGTATTATGTCACGTCTAAGCGATCGCAGAAATGCACAGATTCTTCTCAATGTGAGACAGGTGGGGTGGTTCCTCAAGGGCCCCCTTATTGTTGAGCACCACTTTTGAACTATACATTTATTCTTTCATGTTTGTTTTACGTGCTTACTCGCTCTACAACCCGCTTCTGAGCAGAGACATTAAAATGTGCCTGTTTAAAAATCAAGCCATCTAAAAACCACGTTCTCAAATATCATAACACCAGATGGACAGATCGAGCTGCTCTGTGGCTGCAGCCATATGTAGATCCCAAATGCCCTCCCACCAACACACCGGCTTCTGAAGTTTTGTTGTGACAAGCCGACGTGTCCATATGTTCAACATACATCACCGCTGACTTATTCTGCTCTGTGGGAGATGAATTAATGATTCATGTCAAGAGACGTCAGTGGTCACTGGACATGTAAATGTAGGAAACATATGGAAACATAGTACTTTCTCTGCATGATAGGGTCCATGTAAGGAAAGAGATTCCATAGAGATAGTATGTATTTTTATTTGCAGAGAGCAATACAAAAATATACATATTTCTTTGTCTACGTCAGTTTCGTCTCTTGATGACATTATGACTCAGCACCGAATTCAAGTGACTAGTCTAAGAATCGCATATTCTCTTGTTTTCATTTTATTGAAAAACACACATTAAAATGACTATTGTGTGGGCAAATCTGTGCGAAACAAAGACGTTGAAGACAATAGTGAATCTAACTGGTATTTCAATACTAATTTTATCTTGGATAAACATTGTTCCTCTTGCGATTTGAACACTGCAGTAAGCCATATTGTGATTTTATTGAGATTCTGATTAATTGTTAACAGCCTTTTTCTCTTGTTTTTGAATTGAACTTTCCTCCCTGAGAAGAATCTTCTCCACCACTTGGTCTGAAAACCACTGGTCAAAGCATCTCTAAGCAACTTCTATTCTATTCTATTTGTGTTACTGAGCCTGCAGCACAGTGTGGGACCAAACATCTCCTCTATCTTATTATTGTTCCCATTAATGAACTACATAGGAGAACAATTTGGATGGTTTTTATAGGCCTATTAATAAAAAAACCTCATTTCAGTAATGCGTAGAGAGGGAATCCCTGCAGCAGCTGTGCTTTAGGAGATTAGAGTCACCTTTCTTTGGCGTAGAAAAACATATTTTACAGAATTTGAATTCAACAGTATATGTTTGCACTTAATCTTGAATTGGGAAAAAGTTCACTGTCTGCTAGAAAACGCTTTGACATTAAACTGGTGTTTGCACCAGTGCTGATTAACTGATTCACTCATTTGTGACTAAAAGCCAAAAGTGACTTTTGCATCTGTAGTCATCTGAAAAAGCAAACAAAAAAACAGTTATTTGTTTTTTATTTTTATATCCTGAAACTCCCAAAAACTTACGACATAAAGCCTGCAGTGTGATCATCACCGTCTGACTAGTCAGTGTTTAAAACAGCATCGGCATGGATCATTAACTCACCAATCACAGGCATTTGCAATATAGCTTGATGGAATGAGGGTATTAAGATCATGGTTCTAAAGGTTTAATGAGAATTCAACCAAACAGTGTTGTTGATAGATCAGCGCTAACCCATATCTATATTGACTGTGTTGGATGACACACAACATAAACCACTTATGTGAATATTTTGCTAATGCAGCCTTATGCTTATCTGGTTTACCACTAAAATCTAAAATGGTGTTTCCTTTGGCCAGAATCCTTGAGATATTTCATCCAAATCTGTCTCTTACATTTTGAGTTATGTTGCTCTCAGACGGAAAGACAAACATGGCCAAAAGCATAACTTCCTTGGCAGAGGTAATTCATTTGTTAAAACGCTCACACCGTCTCTTTGGCTTCATACCCTTAAAAAGCAACATAAACCTCCTGTTCAGCAACACTGCTGAGAGAATCTTTGTCCCAGAATTAGATGCAACATCCTTCTCTGTGATGCTAGAGCAAAGTCTAAAAACTGATTACACTTAACTCATTCAAATTGAGCCTTTATATGCACATATCCCAGCAGGCTTTTGCATGAAGATTGTCTTATTTTGTCTTTTCCTCTTCATTAGCAAATGCATTATTCATGCTGGGCCGTTGTTGTGCAGGCGTGTTGTCAGCATTTTTGTCAAGAAGATATACACTCTGCAATGTAATTTACAAAACCAGTGTTTACTGTATCCCCAGAAGGATGGGGCAGACCATTAGCAAAGGATTTGTCTGCATCCAGACCTAGGAGATCATGTCTGAATGAAACGTGCGAGGCAAAGCAAATGTATCTGTGTTGCACTCCTCACTGAAGCACACGTCTTCATCAACATGGAGATTATAAGCAACGTTATCCTCTGCCAATTCTCATGTTTGCACTCCACTTGAAAACAGCACGGATACATGACAACCTGTGGCTTCACTGCAGCGCAACGTTTCAGTAAACCATCGGAGAACAATCTGTTTTACTCTGACGGAACTCGGGTGACTTTTAATCATGGCTGTGCTCTCCTGGCAGGTGGTCTAAGTGCCCTTCATTACGGGGCTGATGCTTCTCCAGAGAGCGAGCTCCGCTGCCGTTGAAGATGCCCACATTACCTGCAGACCATTAATTAACCAGATGAGAGCATCTTCTCAGCAGTGGCCCTCAGCTGTGAAAACCACTTTGAGTTAAAGGCTGTAAAATTTCTGGGCAGGATCGATGACGCCTCTGTTTATGTATACAGTAAGTCAAACTAAAAGGCATCCAGCTCGGCAGGAACCATCAGCTAATGTCAGGAGGGAGAAGAAATCAGACGAGGTTGACCTTAATGTCTCTCCCTCTCTCGCTTTCTAATAATCACTATTGCACAACAAATAAGTGATCGTTTCTGTGCCTGTTTATTGAATTTCTTTAATTTACCAAGCTAATTACAATTATTTTAGTATGTCAGGAAAACCTATGAAATGTTCCACTGCAAAACAAAACATGTGACATCATGAAGAGATAGTGATGCAAACAGTGAACAGGAGACGTGGGTGGCCTAGGTTATTATCAAACATACTATAAATACTATTTAATATTTCACTGGCATCACAAAATACAAATTAGTCCATCTTCTAGTATTTTTTTAATTATTACTATTGTTGATAAAAATAAAAATAAAAATAAAAATGCCCTGGGGGCCAGTGAACTTCTAGTCTGGTCAGGAGGGGGCCGGTCACGTGAAAAAACATTTGGGATAAATTAAAGGTGCATTATGTAATAAATCTAAAGCAACTGGCCATAAAATCCTCCTAATATGTCACAGAGACTCAGGAATAATGTTCATATAACAAACTGAACTCACCAACAACAACAGTACAGCCAAAATATTTGCATTAAAAAAAATATTTTGCAGACTGCAAATCATGTTTTGAAATCATGTTTTGGCATGTGGCGCCACCTACCGCCGTCTACCAATCATTGCAGTGAGTAGAGTCTCAGCTGCCGAGCAACCACGGGTTGCCAGTTACGTCACAAAACAAAACCTAAAAGACCTCGGTATTTTGAATTTGAATGTAGTAACCGTTTTTGGCCACATTCTTACATATGGCACCTTTTAGTCAGTGATTTGAAATGATATCTTGCAAATTAGAAATAGTCATCATAATAGTGCACACAATTTCAAAATAAAGTGTTTGTTTTGATATATAATTCACAAAAAAGAGCATAACAATGATGCAAACTTAATCCATAAACAACAAAAGACTGTTATTGATAATAACATGTAGACAATTGGAATTAAAACACTAGACAAGCTTCTATATAATTAATAATTAATTTGATAAATGTAACCTAATGCATTATTATATTATTATTATTAAAAAAATATTGTTGACGGGCCAGTTGTCAGTATAACTTTAAAATAAGTGTAGGGAAAACCCAAAAAGAACAGGTAGGTTTTCTCATTAAATCAGCCATTCATGCTTGACAGAGTGCTATATATTTGGGGACATGTTCTGCATAATACCACTTTTAGTACGTCCAATTACATTAAATGTTCTTATTGAGCTGCACCTGTCCCTGGGGTTTTTCAGAAATTTAAAAGGTGGGATGCGGGTGAGGGGGTTATGAGCATTCACAGAAGCCACTTCTCTATTTTCCTCCGAGAGACTGAATCCATTAAAAATTCAAATTAGACGAGAATGAATGTACCCCCGCACAATCATGGAGTGTGTGTGTGTGTGTGTAGTGGGCTGCTCTATCTGAGAACTTACAAAGGCTAACAGACCTGTGGGCTGAAAGCTACAATCACTGAAACTGTCTGTGGATGAATATGATCCATGTCTGTACATGTGAACTCTGGACAGAGCATTTAATTGTGGTGGCTAATTCTTTAATATATAAAGAGATGTCTGTTACATTCAAACCATTGTCACACATGGACTGATTTGTTCTGTGTTAAATTGGCGAGCGAGTGAAGCCAGACCGCTGCAAACAGGTTGGAGTATTTCTTATAACCCAAATAAAAAAAAGTTTTAGAGGTGAATTCTCTGTTCACCAAGACCAAACAAATGCACAATATTAACACCAACAGTTACACGCTGTATCTTTAAAGAAGCAGTCTGATTAGTCTCATGAGTTGTCTTGATTAAAGGACCCATATTATACACTATTTCTCCAAGTTAACCTAGTTCCCTGGTGTCCTAATGAACATGTCTGTGACATGCTTTGCTCAAAATACCTTAAGGATGAAGCAACACAGCAGTTCAATCACCCTGCCAAAACAGCCATGTTCAGAAGGCTCGCTTTAGTAGTATCTCTTTTTTAAAAAAGTAACAAAACTTAAGGGACAGGAAATGACATCAGCCACAGAAGCTACTGGGAGCTAACAGCATTTAGCATTTGGAAAAGTGATAATTTGCAGGCTCTAGCAGGCACATTGCCGTCATATATAACATGTATCCACTGGACAGATAAATCCTCTGAGGCTGGAAGTTTGTGTCGGACTCTGTGCTGCACTGTGGAGACAAGAATAGAAAGTTTTGTGGACTTCCGGTTTTCAGATACCGTTGCCCTTTTTTCACACTTTACCAAATGATAGGGCCTCCAGAGTCCCAAATATAAGGATTAAAATTATTAAAATGTTGATTTTGCATAATATGGGACCTTTAATCCTCCTGTGCAGTAAAGCCTGTTTTATGTCACTGTTTTGCTAAAGCACCACCCAATTGAACCTATGAGGAAAGTACACAACTGGTAAAAAAAAAAAAAAAAAAAAAAATCCCTTGTGTAGAATCGCAATTTATTTTTGTCATGGACTGTCACAGTCTATTCGTCGCACTTCTTCTTCTACCCCGCTGTTACTTTCATTATAAAGATATTAAAGAATATTCAGCGAAACGACCAGTTAATACTTTCCTTAGTGCAAAACACAGCGTGATATAAACAAAATTCACAGGAATATGTTAGTGCATTTGGAGCTTGACTCGATTATTTCCTGATTATTAAATGACGATGTGTGCCATAAAATAATAGTATGTGTGTCTGTCTCCCTGTGTGTGTGTGTGTGTGTCTGTGAGTGAGTGAGATCACATGACACTGTGAACACACTAACCCTGTTAACTAGGATGGTGCAATGGTTTTGCAGTGATCACAGTTTGAAGGAAACATAATTGGGACCCCCCCATTGTGACCAATGTTGTTCATTTATTTTCTGCAGTGGGAGACACAGGTGCATTGTTTCACTTTAGGTTAAAATGATTGAATTGTACTTTTCAAAAAAAACAAAAGTGACATATAATCCGCAATGCCGAGCTTGTTCGACAACCGTAATGTTTACAATAGTGATTCAGTTTGAAACAGGTTGAAATTAGAGTCTCAGACCTTGTGGCTTTAATCTAATTTACGTTTTTTCTTATTTTCTTACTTTCAGTTATTGGGGCAACATACTGTGGTTACATCCACACACACACAGACAAACAAACACACCTGTAAACGCTGACAGTGTGTCAAAGTGTTTAGTTTGCACACCTTTGAAGTGAAGTTCTCTGTAATAAGAGGTTTTATCCGTTGTGAGCAAAGCTTCAGAGCAGCAGCACACGCGTCAAAAAACATCATATCGCTCCCAAATCTCCACCAAAGCAAAATCGAGAGATTAATTCTACAACTTATTTTCTCCACCCAGGAGAGATTTCCTCCTCATGTTGTTTTATTGTAACTCTTAAAAATCGAAGCATGACTACAATAGCTTCGTCATTGAGCAAACAGCAGAGGTAACGAGCTTCAATGAATGTCTGTTTATCATTTTATTTGGACACAAATTACATCAACACCAGAACAAACTGTCTAAATGTTGCTCCGTGATGCTTTGCATTTATAATCACATCTGTGTATTCAGGAGAAATGACTGACCGTGGATCACTCTCACAACAAAAACCCTTAAATTAACTTTAATTTGAGTGTATTTCTGCACCAAGAGCAGAGACAGAGAAGCAGTGATGCAACTGGAAATAATCAGAGCTCATTTGTGTTGTCGTTGGTCACTCGTAGATTTCATTATAGTGGATTTAAGATAATTAACTTAAAATGTACTTGAAAACTCATCTTAAAGCAGATAAGTCTGGTTACAGTGGGGTCGAATTTTAAGTTTGTATCGCCTCTTTTTTTTCTTTTCTTCTCTTTAGTTGTGCATGATAGATGAAGCTATAGCTGATGTCATCCTTCACTCTGTTCACAAGCCCACGGTGGCTGTACTATCCATTTTGTGACACAACACAGTCATACATTTAATAAAGTTGAAGTTTTGAGTGTTGGGAGATTAGCAAGACTTAACATATTTCACAAAGATTAATGAAAGGCAACCCGAGACTGAAAGATTGTATAAGAAATAAAATAGAACACTTTTTCTAAACATAAATGGTTCAGCTTTGTCCACAAGAAAATGCTTTGTCTGATTTCCAAAAAAAAAAATAGAAAAACTGCTGTGAAATTCCTCAGTTCATGACTGCTCTTGTTGCAATTTATATCACAGTTTGTGTTTCTGTTTGATCTTCTGAACAAAGATCCCTCCATTATGAACGACTCAAAGACTTGCGCCAGACGGAAATTTGTCTTTTATTCCCGTCTTCCAAAATAAAACGGTGATGTCATGTGAGTGGAGCAGCAGGGCCACTGAAGGCTGTGATGCAGAGGAATCCGTACGAGCTAATGTGGTGGTTCCACTTCACAGAGCTGTATCTGCTTTAAGAGAGAAGCAATTCAGTTTGTGACAGCTTTTTAGCAAATGCCCCACTTTCACTGATGATCATTATTAGTTAGTGTGTCCTGAGAACTTCCACCTGTGAGACACTTGTGAGTCTTCAGAAAGAAAGAGGCTGTTTGTGTGTTTGTGTGTTTGTGTGTTCACGCCAAAGCAGTTTTGTTGTAAGTAAGGAATAACACTGCAATTGTCAAAGTGCTCTGACTATTGTCCAGAATGTTTTGTCTGCCCCGTGTTATCTTTAAGATATTCTATCTACTTTATGATATGATTACAGATCCTCAATTTTTTAAAAGGTCCCATATTATGCAAAATCAACTTTTTAATCATTTAAATCCTTATATTTGGGACTCTGGAGGCCCTATCATTTGGTAAAGTGTGAAAAAAAGATGGCTCACTCGTGTTTTTGTGGTCCTCCTCAGTCTAAATACAGCAGATGAAACACGCAATGTTGACTTCCACACTCATTGGGACGTCACAATGCGCTGAATCCCTGGAATTGTTGTCTCACGGAGCTTCGCTTTGTCCGTAAAACACGCGAGAGTGCTGGTGAGGGCAACGGTATCCGGAAAACCGGAAGTTCTATTCTTGTCTCCACAGTGCAGCACAGAGTTCTACACAAACTTCCAGCCTCAGAGGATTCATCTGTCCAGTGGATACATGTCATATATGACGGCAATGTGCCTGCTTGAGCCTGCAAATGATCCCTTTTCCAAATGCTAACTGCTGTTAGCTCCCAGTAGCCTCTGTGGCTGATGTCATTTCCTGTCCCTTAAGTTTTGTTTTACTTTTTTTTAAGGTGGACCTAAAGAGATACTACTAAACAGAGCGTTCTGAACAGGGCTGTTTTGGCAGGGTGATTGAACTGCTGTGGTGCTTCATCCTTGTGGTGCTTCATCCTTATGGTATTTTGATCAAAGCATGTCACAGACATGTTCATTAGGACACCAAGGAACTAGGTTAACTTGTAGAAATAGGGTATAATATGAGTCCTTTAAAGTTTAAAAGTTAACCTTTAAATATAATTTTGAAATTATATTTTAAATATATTTACAGCAAACTACTGATTTAATGACATTCACCAAAAAAAAATAACCAACTAAATCTGCTCGTGATGCCTTCCGCATTAGTTGTGAGATGAGTATAGATTTACTGCCTATAGCAGTTGGTTTTTATTTTACGTCAATCCCCTCTTTGGTGTCTCTTCAGGTTTTTGGTGGTTTTGTAGCCTCAGGGCTCCTCGCGTGAAAATACTAGTCATGTTTTCTCTCTGCAGATTCATATTTGAAATGTGTCCAAATATCAACCGAAATTTGTTGCAGTCATGTCCTTTTACCCTTCGCCATATGATATCCCATCTTTTACAGTCATAGCTTTTATATCCATGGCTATGTGCAGTCTATTGCCTTGCGTTCAGTGTGATTAGGACTATGCTGCATCACTAGATTTGAGCGGTCAGGAAGAAAATGTACAGCTAAGGCGTCTGAAGGAATTTTAAATAGTTGTATCGCTTGAAGAAAGCGGTGTGTAATGCTGTCCTCAGTCTGCTGTAAATCCAACTTCTTTCTGACAGTGTCGCCTTTCTGTCTCACTGCGCTGGATGAGCTATAGCACGCAGTCACATTATTAAGTTAACAACACGGCTGAAAGATCCATCGTCTGTCACGTCCAAGATATATCGACTTTCATGAATATCATATGCTATTTATTTTTCCTCTGTCCAGGTACTCTGGCTGTTGTTCTATTATGTAATAATACTATGTGATAAAATAGTAACATGAACTTCTCCTCAACTCCACTGACTCCATTATCGACACAAAAACTACATCAGATGTTGAAACCTTCCACGTGAGCCTTCCACTTGAGTGACTTATCAATATTGAACACTGTGGTACTTAATGGAGCGACCTGATCAAAGGACACATTTGGCACTTTTCCACTATACAGTTCTCACTTGACTCTATTTGGTTTATTTTGCTTTTCCATTAGCGATAGTACCTGCTGCTTCTTTTTAGTACCTGCTCTGGTGAGGTGAGCCGATACTAAAATATAACGTTGAAAGTAGAGCTGCAACTAACGATTATTTACGTAATCGATTAATCTGTCGATTATTTTCTTGATTAATCGATGACTCGTTCGGTCCATAAAATGTCAGAGAATGTTAAAAAACAGTTGATCAGTGTTTGTCAAAGCTGGAAATGATGATGTTCTCGAAAGTCTTGTTTGTTCACAAACCAAAATGATTCGGTTTTAAAGATTTCTTTGTTATGTGGAGCAAAGAAACCAAGGAAATATTCACATTTAAGAAGCTAAAACGATCAGAAATCTTGCTTCAAACCGATTATCAAAATAGTTGGCGATTAATTTAGTAATCGATTAATAATCAATTCATGACAGACTGCCGGTCACTGATTGGTCAGATTCATAAGAATCAAACCGGACAATGCCGAAATGTAGATCAATTAAAAAGACTTAGGAATCCTGAAAACGTGCATTAATCTCCAACATTTAGCAAGGAAATGTCTAAAATCTCAACATTTAACAGCAGAGTCTGGTGTATTTAGCGACAGCACTGGTGAAAGCCGATGATCATGAGCCAAATCACAACCCTGAACTAATCTTTTTAATTAACTGATTCTTATGATTCAGTTCGTTAGTTAGTTAGTCAGTACTCAATAGTTTGTGTGTTTGTGTCGCATATTAAACGACTTCACTGCAGTTTCGTGCAGCCGTGCTGTGATGACCGAGCCCATATTGCATAGGTACTATAGAAATGGAAAATGACGTGCCTCATACCCAAACCGTGCCGAGTCAGAGTTGAGTCATTGCTAGAACTGTATAGTGGAAAAGCGCCAATTGTATATAACCTGCAGGCCAAGGTTACGCTTGACCTTCTTCCTCAGTCTCCTTTGCATTTAGCACAGGAGGGTTTGTGTCACAGTCTAGTCTATTTCAGAGTGGCAGGCTGATGCACACTGATCTGTATATATTAGACCAAGGGTGGCTGTATGATCTAAAAATAGAATCAGTATAAATGCCATGGTGAATTCGTATACAAACCATTTAGATGCAAAGAAAACTGAAGACCATATAATAAAAGAGTGAGAGAATCAGAGAGGGAGAAATCCATTAGATTGTTTTGAAATATTAAGCAAACATTTTCACCACTTTTAAAGTAGATGTTCCACTATGCTGCAAAATGTAGTTCATTCTGGATTCATTTCAAAGTGTGGACAGAGAGAGAAGATAGAGCGAGAGGCCACTGATGGCTCTTGTGTCCTACAGTCATCTCCAATAGTAGCACTTTCTCTGCCCACTACTTCTCCTTCTGTGTGCAGCTTAGCCCTGTGGCTGTTTTTCTAAAACTGTCTCACATATAAAATGTAAATGGGATTTTTTTTTTTCTCCATAGCACATTTAAAACTTGTGTGTGTTTTTTTTTCTGCCGTTGACAATGGAAAGTGCTTAAAGGCAAACCTAATACGATAAAATCCTCAGAATAAAGAGAGAGTTTGGGTGTGAGCTGAACCTGCAGAAAGCAGTGCAGTCATCTGTTGTTTATGTGGCCACAGAAAGACTCGCGCCTTCGAAGGCGAGGCTGCATTTTTGTCATTCCCAACCATGAAATGGTACAGATTCTTTGAAACAGCCTTTGGAAACTGTGACAGAGGAGGAAATAATAATATAAAAAATACAGTTAATAATGTAATAAGCTTTACAGCCCTCAGCTATGTTTGTACCCAGTAAAACAAAAACAGAAAAGTCATCAATGTGATCCAAGCATTAGAGATTGTGCTTTTATTTTGTGTTAAGTGTGTGTTTGTGTGTCGAGCTTGCAAAAAAAGCAGAGTTGTGTAGACGAGAGCGGATGCAAATATTCTCCAAAGATTGCACACATCTCTCCAAATGATTCATGACCCTGAGCATTTTCAGCTCTGGATGTGACTGTACTGTGCATGTTGAAGCCTCCATTTTTGGCCTGAGTGCTTTTGAAGCTGGAGTGGGATTTTGTTCCATGATGTTTTATGTTAATCCATTCAAGCATTCCCTGCTCCGTGCATTAACAGTTAAAATGGAGCGCTGCTGGATGTGTTATAATCGGACCTGGGTTTTGTTCAGAGAGACTGTCGCCTGAAGACACGCGACAGCATCAGTTGTTTCAGCAGTGTCCTCAAAACATCCTATATTTACCTGGAAAGGTGACAAACACTTTTTTGCAGTTCTAAGTGTTTTTCACAGTGGGAAAGAAGGAAGTCAGAAAGACAACTGTTGATTTTCTTTATTTTTATCAAGCACAACTGTGATTGTAAATGTCCACATATGATGGCAATTGTCCACCCGACCTTAACAAAGTTCTCATCTTACTTTCATTTCTAACCGAGCTATTTTACAGTTTACCGCCTCTGCATCTTCATCACATCTCATCTCAAACTGCCATATTCTCTCCGATCATTTTCCATCTGGTGAACTGTGAACTACTGACGTTATACATTGTAATCTTTTGGTAATTGTATTGTTCTATTGTTTTATGGCTAATTTCATTGTTCAGTTGTCTAATGCGCACTGTTGACCTCAGGTGTAGTGGAAGGCTCCTATGGATAAAAAGCATTATAAATTATTATTAGTTTTGGAAATTGTGTTCATAATGGACTGACAATTCTACGATTCAGACTTTATTCCTGCATGAAAATGCTATCCCAATGTTACTTAGGCAGAGGGGGGGTGCCAATACCAAAGGGCTCTAGCACAAACTGGCACAAAAGTTGAACTTGGCAGCGTTAGCTTACGTCATCCATCAAGACATCGATCTTACAAGAGCACAGATTCCTGATAGGCGTCTCATGTGAATTATACTTTTTAGATAAGCATTGTTATAACTTTCTATGTGATAAGCTTTTATTCTCATGTGATAATCAAGCGGGACCTTCCTGAATGATAATTCATGTCTCACTATTTCCTGAGGCAACAACCCCCTTAAGTGTTTGGTCTAAACTTTAAGAGCCCACGGTGATTCTAACAAACATCATCCCTGAGAGCGTTATCATTTGTGCAGGTATTTATTATTAATCCAAAGTCTGTCCTTGAGGTAGTATTTGATAACAAAAAAAAAGAAAATCAGGATATTGCATCCCTTAGAGAGCATGGATGTGTGTTTCCATGGCAATTTGCCTGTCAGCTGTTGGACTGACTGACTACCCAACAAGCACATGTTTAAAAAGCACACTCACACATCACCACGCGCCGTTTTCACACAACTTTGTGTCTAATATCCGGCCATTTGGGTCTGGACATTCCCCCAGAGTTTGCTGCTCACGTAATGATAAATGCAGCAGGTCATCACAACAGCAGGAGTTTCGCCTTGCTGCATTCTCACATGAGCTCACATGGACTTTCACCAGAGATTAGAGATTAGGGAGCTGGCATGAGAATCTCTGGATCAGCTTTTTGCATTCACACCGTGGTCCTCATTTGTTTCTCCTGTTCTTTGCCACTTGGAACTAAGTTTCAAGCGGTAGTGGTTCAAATTCAGTCCTCCAAAATCCCATAAGAGGTTGCAGCATGATTTTGCTGGAGATTACAATACTCACTTGTCTGAATCAAGGTGGAGACACCTGGGAATACAAGTGGACCGATTTTATGGAATGTACAAGAGACTGCAAATCAGTTTTCTGTGGTTAGCTCTACGACAGCAACATTAGTTTCCTTGAATTTGGTTTTACTGGGAAATATCTCACAGTCCTCCATTAGAAGTGGGCGCCAAATTATGTGGACGCCATACTTCTACACATGAACATGTGAAAAAATGGACGGGTAGAGGTGAGTAAAAAGGAAAAGTATTGCAATGGGATTGAGCCCAGCAGCTGCTCTGAACAATCTCCAGAGAATCTCCAGAGGTCAGTGTGTGTCTGAAAGCAGCCACACACACACACACACACACACACTGGACCCTCCAGTGTCAAACGTGTAGTTTTATTTATGCTGCAAGTGTTTTCCTTCCCCCCCCCCACTTCATTGATTGGGATCCCTGCCAAGTAAGGTAACAACTTCACACTGCATTGCTCATCTGCGGAGCCCCAAGCGTGACTCTCAGAAATGTGCTGGCACAAAATGCCAATTAATATGCATGTTGTTACTCAGATATTTATCGCCCCAGTAACGCTGTCAGTTCATTACTGTGGTGGCTTTATTGTTTTTATCTTCTTTGTGTGTGTGTCTGAGGTGTGGGCTCCAGCTTGGCCAGATGGGTCCTTGGATACAGCAGCAAAAACAGCTGGTTGTCAGGGGAAGAAGAGACTGAGCGAATTTAAGACAGAGAAAGTCTTTTACAGTTTTCTAAGTGGCTACTGTTTTTGCTCATGGTGTGTGAGCTCCTGCCAGATGTCCAGATCTAATCTAGTATTTCTAGTTTGACAGTTATGAGTATTTTACTGTAATTCAATGTTTGAGCTTCATGCAGCCACGCATGTGAGAGCACATGAGAACACCTCTAAAATAACATTTAAAATACCATTACTTTGACTGACAAGCTGTGACAAAATGTCCAAAGTAGAGTATCCTGAAATAATTACATGGCTTTTTAATCTCAGCGCCTCTGCTTTGTGCTGGGCTGACATCATTTAGTATGTGCACTGTCATGTGATCTTATTTTACTCTGCCCAGAGAGATAAACTGCATCACCCATGCTCAATATAGTGGAGGCACAATCTGCATTACATTATACAGTTACACATATTAGTATTCCAGCATTAATTCATTGTTGGTTTCTTCGTGAGATTCATTGGTTAAAATATTATGTAAAACATAATGTGCCTTGTGCACATAATGATTACATAAATCCTGCTGAGTTTAAGAAGCTGTACAATAATCATAGAGCCAAACGAAAGCAAAGGTAGATATTAGTGGATAAGGGGAAAACTCTAAGAAATAGAGTGGATCTATGTGTATGTCAAATAATGCTCACGTGTTCGGGAAGCTTAAATAAGCCTGTTGTTCCCCATATTTAATCTGGGGGTTGTACCCTACCTGGTGTGATTTTATAATGTGCTACAGAGTTGTCAGCCCATGCCAACTGCCTGTCCTTATGTGCATCAGTCAGTGCCGCGCTGACGCTGATTGGATTCTGAAAGCATCCAGGACTGGGATTTGTCAGTCGTCGTCCTGTTATGCAGTTATGTCTCGATGAGCCGTGTTATGAGGGACTGGTGTATCACAAGCTGCATTACTTTGTTGCACCCCAACAACCTTGGGCCTGTTCTGTCCTCTCTAATGACTAAGCAAAAGTGAGAGGGAAGATAAAGCAGCAGCTGTGCATCGATGTACCATATACATTATGATCACAGACAAAATATTTAATTACTGTAATGTGATTTTGATCATACGTGTCCATTATTGAATGTAATTTCTGACATCATCTGGTAACTTTTTGTCCTCCCTCAGTGATGCTTATATATATAGATATACCCGTATGAATTCTCTTCTAAAGAACACCCAATCAGCCTCAGACAGCCTGTCCATCAAACGCCAGCCAAACTGAGTCAGTCGGTCTGAGTGGCATCTATAGATGTTGCAATATGCCGTTCAAATCAACCCTCAAATCAGCCACCACCCACTCTGAAACACACTTTATAATGGGACATATTGATATGTTTTGCATATGCTGAATGCACCACCTGTAGAAGAATTCATTACAGCATTGAAGAATGTGCTCTCTCATCATCTAACTGCCGCTCTGCCTCTGTGCCCTTCTTGCTTCATTCTCTCCATTTGCCTCTGTTCAGTGCCTCTTTAACTTACTCAGCCACATAATGAGATCAGAGAAGCATAGTCATCTAAGTAATGTCTTTCTTTTTGTTGATTCCTCCTGGGTCCATGGCCCTCTATTCAGTGATGTATGCTCCATGCAACAGCAGTGGACAGTTCATCTCTCAGCCACAGGCACCTCTGAATGAGCACATCCACCCTGGACCAATCTCAGAAATGCACTTTGGGGCTCCTTCTGTCCTTGTCATAGATAGCCACAGAACAAGTGAAGCACACTACAACCATTTTAGTGTCACGTGATGAGACTTAACAATGTTTGTGGTGGATTATGGGGAGAAAGCTTCCATTGGCAAGATGTAAACTGACCATTTCCCTTTATTGCAGGGACAGTCACAGGGAAGTCTCAGTGCTGCAATAGCAAAATTACATTACATCATAGCCAGTTTTTTCATCTGTATGAACTTTTCAATGCTGCGTGTGTGTGTTTTCTCAGTGTGCGAAGGTTCACATGCCATTTTCTTCTCTGTCCCCAGGCTTTTAGCCCAACATAGATACTGGCTTGGCTTGGCTTGGCTTGGCGTACCTCCCCACCAGCACCCATCCTGCTCTCCAGCTCAGGTAAGCACCTCTTCAACAAAGTCCTTGTTGGCATTTTTCCAACCACTTCCAAACCAATGTGGAATGTGAAGTGAATATATGAATCATAAATAAAAAACACACTTCATGAAGGAAAAACAAAAGCAAATCTAGCACTCATCTAAAACAACAGAATCCAAGAATATGGCTCCCATGTAAATCATCATGAAATGCCACAGACTCATCCTGTGTCTCATTCTTTTTTGCCTTCTCCTGTTACCTCGCTGTTCATTCCCCTCGTCATTCCCAAGACATCTGATGGATATTGGACCATGTCTTCCTAGAGACATGTTCCATTATCATTCTGCCACAGTGCACATCCACAGACCCGTCTATCTTCTAATCAATAGCCATGCAGCACAGCACACGAGCATAAACAACGCGCATATTGCAAAAACCTTCATTTAATAATCACAACAGATGAGCGCAGATGAGAGTGAAAGGTACAAAGTCATTTATGCGTTAGGCATTACACAGCCGAATCCTTCACATCTACACAGATTGATATGGATGGAAAATAAAACAGAACAGCCACAGCTGTGTTGCCTCTTACCTGTGCGTCTCTGTGGTGGTCCTTTTCACTGTGGCTGTGTTTCATGAAGACCCTCAGTCTACACAGCCATGCCCTCCTAAATGGGCATGTATCTGTGGGGCAGATCAGAGGTCTGTCTGATCGGTCAGCCCAGAGAAAAAGAGGAATGAGGGATCAGAGAGAGTCCTCCCAACAGGCTATCCCATCAAGCACATCTCCTTGTGTCTCCTGCTCTCCCGGGTCATTCCAAGCCTGCCCCTCAGCAACTGCAGAGTCAGGGAGCGATCGTTCAGGGGGGATGGGAGGTACTTAGAAGACTCGAACGGACATGGAGCGGCAAGCAGAGCACCTCCTCCTACATGTCTGACTGCAGCCAGTGAACCTACTACAGCTGGAGCCTCTGCGCGCCTCCCATTTTCGTCCTGTGGATGTGTGTGAGTATGCGTGTGTGCGCGTTTTTTTGTGTGCGCTTGCTCATCAGTGCTGGCTCCACTCTGCACTGTTTGAGGATACGCGCTCTCTTCTCCGGCTGTTACTGCTGCCAGTGGCACTGAGATGCTGAGGCAGAGTGAGAGAGGTAGAGAGGGAGGGGGAGAGAGAGAGGTGTGTGTGTGTGTGGAGCAGGGAGAGAAGAATGGCACAGGAGGGTGTTGGAATGGTTTCCCTCTGATCAGAATGTGTTGTATGTGTGTTTGCATGTTTACAGTGTAAACCTATATTTCTGTAAGCCATTAGTATGTTGACAAACTGAGACATCTATAGCCTTCTATCTACACACATGAGCAGCATGAATTCACATGCAGTCTGACAAACACAGAGAGGAACACCTTGTTATATGTAGCAGCTTCTCTTTTTTATCAATCTATAACAAACCCCCGGGAACCTACAGAATTGACAGTCGACTGCCTCCCCGAATGTCCACGGGGGAATACATATCCTTGTCACTGCAGAGGATCCACTGGAGAGGAGAATGAATTTAAAGGCCCCCGCAATGAAACGCCCGTCCTAAAGGAGCTAAATGGAGAGAAATAAACCCCAAGACGAAAAGGAGAAAGACAAGGGGTGAAATGTTGAGGCTGACTTTCACTGACAGTGTTTTGTTCCGAGAGCTGTCTGTCTGTTCAGCTTTCACTGCCTCAAGAAGCAAAGAAGAGACGGAGGCAGAAATTGACAGAATAGATAGGAATAAAGATGAGCAGACAGGAGAAAGGGATTGCAAAATTGACAGTGGAAGAAACAGAGAGAAGTCTAGGCACTAAGAATTTTTCCATCAGATAAAAAACCAGGGACGTTTACAAAGCACAAGGAGAGCATACTAAACAACCCTCTTCATCTTGTCCCTTGTTCTTTTTTCTATGTTAGAAAAGTCTTTCCTTATCTTTGCTGCCTCTGTATACCTTTGTCTTGGGTGGGATACTGTATTTCCTCTCTGTCTGGCAATGATTTAAGTAAGCCCTCTGTTCAGCTTGAAACTGGGATGCATGTAGAAATAGCATAAAAGTTAAAAAAAAAGCAGAGGTTCCCCATCAATGTGACAGAGAAGGCGATCAACAGTTTCCTGGCCCAGCCAAAGTAAAAATGTCTAGACGCACATACAGTGAAAAGACTTTCTTCTTTGGCAGGATGCTCAGGCCTGCAGACAGCCGTGCTTGCAGCGTTATGTGACTGGAATGAGAGGACTGTCCAAAGAGACTGTAGTGCTGCTGTAGAGCACTTGCCGTACCGAGTCTCTTTCTGTGTTGTACATACTGAACTCTGTCACATGTAAATTCTTCTCTCAGATGCAATTCATGACCAATCGCAGCTCAAAAAGACAGATTTTTTTTTTTTGAATTTGCAGTGGCAAATACACATTCTGGAAAGGACTCCAAACATGAAAACCGAGTTATTGATGCGAAGTAAATGAATAACAGCAGTTTTCATTTCAATGTGTGTGGGCCATACTGTGGCACGATGTCTTACATTGTTAGTGTTTTGACCAATAGCCTTTCTATGTGGAGCTTGAATGTTCTCCCTGTATTTGCATGGCTTCTCTCCTAGTGCTTTCAGACAGGCACGGTTCTAGTTCTGGCTATGGTGCCATTCTGAAGCCTCAGATTCTTGGTGGTCACACCACTTTAAGAGGAACTAAAGTGGGAGGACATTAATCTGCATTGTTCAGGCAGAAGTAAAGACACTTTTTTTTTCACAACCCAGAATATGAAAAGCCCACTGGTGATGTCAGGGTTCACAGGGAAGAACCAGGTATTTCTTGGTTCCCTTGAGAACCAACTTTTCAGGTTCCGAACAACCGGAACCGGCACGGAGCCCTGCCGGTATAAAAGTCCTATCTGTGTAGTTTGGCTCCTTCCTCCCACTGTTAGGTTAAGTGAAAACTCTAAACGCACCATAGGTGTGAGTTGTTGTTAATCTCTGTATGTTGGCCCTGTGATGGACTGGTGACATGCCTGTTAGCTGTGATTAGCCCCAAAGTTTAGTATAGGCTTTCTGAATCCAGACCTAATCCCTCGGGCAAACTCAGGTTTTTCTAATGACCTGGCATCTGCTTTTAAATGAAATGCCTGGTGCTCTGCCCTGTTAATCTAAATCTGTAATCTGCTGCTAAATCAGGAGTGAGCCAAGGCAGTGACCACGGCAATCTCAGAGACAGCCTCCTGAAGTGTGTGTGTGGGTAATTATGCATGAGGAAGACACTTAGTGCTGCGTTGGATGTTGGCGATGAACTAACAGATGGTAATTCCCTCTCGCTTCTGCATTCCTGGAAGACCTCTAAATTTCAAATGCACTGGAACCAGCACATCACCTTCTCTCAGTCGTACAAATATGCTACAGCGCTGAATAAACCCTGGCTTTAGTGGGCATTTTGCTCTAATGCTAGTGTGCAACTGTTACATAATGCAGCTCCATCAGGATCATGCAAGCTAGTTGGACTTTTGGGAAGTTAAAAAAAAAAATGAAGATGGTGGACAAAACTTTACCCTGCAGCAGCCTGAGAGCTGTTTTGGTATCTCAATTGGATCTCAGAACTTGTGACTGTATAGAACTAAATACTGTGCAAAAGGACTTCATTCTGAGCAGAGGAAGAGCCACACCAGATCAAAACCTTGCGTCCTCTATAGAGTTTTTCCTGGCATAGAAAAAGTAAAATTAAGTGTTCAGGCTCTACCTCTTTTACACATTGTATTCTGCTAGCCTTGCACCTTCTGAAGAAAGAAGTGCGAGTATAATCACCTACCGTCAATATAAATTTAAGCACTTGTGCAACAATAACTCTATTAACAAGTATCAATCAGTTGGTTTGATTCATCACCAAAATCAGCAAATGCAGCATCAACAGTAATAGAGGTAGAGCAGTCTACATTATTCTGGGTGAATTCAAATCCTGACGTATCCATGTCCAAAGCTGTTTAAGACGTTGAGAAAAGCTTATTGAATGTAATAAATATAAATAATGACTATGTTGTTAATTCCCTGCAGCCATCAGGCCTTCATGTGTATATATTCTAATTTTAAAAAAGTGTCACACTAGAGTGTAGTGCCGTCACACACGTATAGTAATAAAATGCAAATGTCAACAGACCGCTATAACCACAAACCTCAACTCAAACCAGTTGTGGTCTATAACTTGGTTTTCTCGGTGTCTCTGTGGGAGATATCAGACAAACAGAGCTCATGAATCTGTTTTGCCATCGCCTTTTTGCTTTTTAGCAAAAATAACACGTAAAGTGTTTTACACCCTGTTGCTGTTGTCATATTTCAATGTCAAAATGAGACGCAGTAGAGTTATGGCCCAAGCAGATATATTATGTCCGCACATGATTCATTTGGAGTCAACCGCACCATCCATTCACCTAAAACCTTCCACTCTGCACTTGCACAATTAAAATAGGGCCTATTATGTGAGAGCCTCCTCTGGTAGTGTTATTCAAAATGTTACGCTGCCAGGTAACCTTGGACAGAGACGCTGAGGTTTAGGTCTTATGAATTTCTCTGGCATGGTTGTCAGTGCCTTGCTGCTGTCACTGTGAACATACAATGCTCCTCTGACTGGAAATGCCACCTGACACTCAGGCTCTTGACTCCTGGGAGATGTGGTTGCATGGTGATGAGAAATTATCCCAGCTGTTGATGGGAGGCATGTGACTGGTATCCCACTTGAGTGGGAAAATGTCCATGATCAGGATAATTGTGTTGTTGTTGAATCCCTTTCCTCTCTTTGTGGGATTTTAGGCCCTCGATGCCTCGTAATACTTTTTCTTCATCTCCATTCAGCAGCAACTGATATTGGCTTCAAAGCCAAATGGTTGCTTGCACAGACAAAGTCAAAAGCACAAAGTCTCCTCTTGTTCTAACTTCTTCTCTGGAGACCATGACTTCCTCCTTAACTCATGTCATATGCACTATAATTCGCTATAGTGTCCAAAAAGGCATATCTGCATAGTTGCCAGCTACACTCTTAGAAATAAAAGTGCTAAGTAGAACCATATAAGGTTCTTCGGCTTGTCCTCATAGGAGAACCCCTTTGGCTCCAGGTAGAACCTTTTTATAAAGGTTCCACCTATGTGTTCTCTGGATCAAAATGGTTCTTACTGGAAACATTAGTGTTACCAAGAATCCTTGGAAAAACCCTTTCTCTGGGAAATAGTTTTTCAGAAGCAAATGGTTCCAGGCAGAACCTCAGCCTTTGCAGAAGGACACTTTTGGAACCCTTCTAAGATTGTTGCTCCATCAAGGACAATCTACTACACATTATAAGTCAACCCTATTGTCAACTATTAACAGCCACACTGTAAACAAGCTGTTTGAGTAACTTACTATGTTTACTTTCGTTGGAGAAAGTTATATCTGTACCATCGGGAGTTGATGCTCTGCTCACAAGGCTGTGTGGGATCATAAAGAGAAGCCCCAGGAATTCCTCAGGACAAATAGGAGCTTGTTAGTGAGGGTAAAGTGAACTTCTGCAAAGTTGCAAGGAACAGAAGCCAGCAGTGGGTCAGGAATGATGATCCACAGCCAGTCATAGATGATGAAAATCATCCAGAACCAGATGAAGGTGGTGGCCTCCCTCACCCCAGCAGCACTGGGCCCAAAGTCTTGGATTTGTAAAGAGAGAAAAGCTTCACTGTGCTATGTTTTCTCTCTGCTGGGATGTGGACACTAACACACATATATATGCACCATTACACATTTACAGATAAGAGTCGTTCATATTTATTAACAAGGAGAGTGAACTTTGATTCTTAGTGTGATGATGCAAAGGACATGACTGTTAATTCTCAAAAGGAAGACACCAAATTTTGGGAATCTCTGAAAGGCACAGAGGTAAAAACAAGAAAAGAAAATTCTTTAGTAGTCTTAATGTGAAATATGTAATGTTCCAGCAGTGTAGATAGTTAAAATGTAAAGGTAATGGATAATAAACATGAAAGTATTAAATATTAAAAGTAATATTATTGTTTTTATACAACGTAAACAAGGTTAAACCAAATCAATATTTAACATGGGTCTGTACTATGTACAGAGCAAACAGGGAGGGGAATTGCACATGTAAGACATTCTGACATACTACATGTTAAATTGCAGTTACATGGATTAAGAGATGTGTTTCATGTGGTCTACTGAGAGCAGTGCTGGTTGTAAAAGCCTTTATTGTCCTTGTACAGAATATACAATGGAAATGAGTGCGCTGGAGCTGAAACGAGTGTCAAGGCAATAAAAACACAACACAAAAAAGATCAATCAGACAACAGCAGAACAAGCCACAGTACAGGCAACATAAACAATCATAACATGAAGATAACCCAGCTCAAAATAATTAAAAGATTAAGAATTGACAAAACAATTAATGCTGCACATGAATAAATCAATTTTGCACATATCTTATGATTATAAGTTTATCTGCCTGAGGCCCAATGGATAGAAGAGTCCTAAACCTTATGCTCATGTGTTTCCTGCCAGAGGGCAGGAGGGAGAACAGCGAGCTTTTTTTGATAATTCTCCTGGCTCCGTTTAGACACAGAGAAAGCTGGAGACTCCATGGATTTCTCTGCCATTTTCATTACCTTGTGAAGAGTTTTCCTGTCAGTGGCTTCACAGACAGAATACCACTCTGAGATGCAGTGTGTCAGCAGGGACGACATCTCCATCATGATGTAGGTATGTCTCGAACATTCATAAGCATTCACCCACACACGCTAACACACATATCGACAATAGGCGGTGTAACAAAGAGCCAGAAGTTGCTGGTTCTATAGAGACATTATGGTTGAGAACTCCAGTATGAAGCTGTGTGAATCTGGAAGTTCTCTTAATGTGAAGATGTTTATTATTGTATATGAATACATTTGGGGTGGATAAAGTAAAAACAACAAAAGTGAAATGTTATTGTCCTTTAGTTGATATTATCTGTTACCTACCAATTTCATAGTTTTTCTGTCCGATGCGACCATTATATTGCAGTGATTGCATTTCATTCCATTCACTGCACGTCACACTACTCTTTCAATCCTGTTTCAATGCATTCTTGTGATAATGCGGTGTTTACAGAGTCGGCTATATTTCCTCATTTTGACTGAGAGATCGTGTGCACTCGTGCATGTAAGCTGTACAAGCTTAGAAAATGAAAGTCAACATCAAATTGAGATCAGTAAATATTATATAATATGATGGGTTTTTTTTTTTCTTTTCATGAGTACACTTGGTTCAGATCATTTTAATAGCATGGATATCATGAATGGACATTCAAATTGTCTCTTAATCCTTTCAACATTTTATTCATACTCAATAAATACAAAATGTCTCCACTCTAATTTGTAGGCTTTAATCTAAATCTCAGCCTTCTACATTTTTTCCACGCAAGCGCAAACGGACAAATTTTGGAGACATACAGTTTGAATGACTGTTTACACTCGGCTTTCCTGCGTCAAGTGTTGATTTTAAATATTCAGATCACAGAATCTGTTAAGATTCACGCTCACAAATGCTGGTCTGCGACACAGGTACACACTGAAACACACAAAGTGTGTTAGTGATGAGCCTGCTCAGCGACATAACTATAGGCGGTGCTGCAGGTGCAGCCATACCGGGGCCCGTGTGGAGAGGCAGGAGAGGGATTTATAGTTTATGCTATGCTACAGAGTTTGTGTTTTACATTGGGGTCACCTGTCAATGAAAATTAAACTCCATGACTTGTCTCACATACATGTTGGAGCCTGTGTAGTGCATGAACAGTGGAATCTCCACGGCCCCATTGATGTGCAGCTGGAGAAGGACGTGTGTAAAGCTGCGTTCTTTTGGAGATAAATGCTGGAGCAACAAGTAAACTGTGGAATATTGCACAAAATGCCTTTTTGTCAGTGGTCATTTCAGCACTATGGTGATATTGGACAGCTCCTTTGCTCTGGCTCAGTGTTTTCACAGCTCAGCAGTGTTGCTGTCCAAGGTTCTGATCACTTCCTCTTTGACCTCTCTCTACTTTTCCAATACAGTAGCCAAAGTCAAATCCACATTCTATACACTGTGTGTGTGTGAGAGAGTGTGTTAATAGTAACTCCCCTGTACAAGATTCAAGATTCTTTTATTGTCATGTACTCTGTAACAAAGCAACGTTGTTACTAGTAGTGAAATCCTTTGTGCTCAGTGTAGCCTAACTTTACAGAGTAGTAAAGGACCCATGGTCATAAAAGCTTGCACTAGCACCCGCCGTTGCTTGTAGAAGGTGCTGATTGTGATTGTAAGACTTTAAAGTCTTTGTTCTCGACAGCATGGAGGCTTAGCATTGAATTAACATTTAACTTTTATCTCTTCTGGTCTCTGTGGTTTACGACTGTGTGGAGCTCATATGTGGAATACAGACATAGGGCGGAAGGTAGCTCAGTGGTAGAGCAAGTTGTCTTTCATTTCCAGGGTTGTGCATTTGATTCCTTGGTCCACTAGTCTACATGCCGATGTGTCCTTGGGCAAGACACTTAACCCCACGTTGCTCCTGACGGTTGTGAGTGTATGAAAGACAAAGTGAAAGTGTGAGTGAGTGAGTGAATGGCAAATCTGTAGTGAAGCAGCTTTGAGTGGTCATCAAGACTTCAAAAGCGATACATAAATATCGACAATTTACCATTTACGTGCATGCAGACGACTCACGGGCAGATTATGTGGCTCCATCATCTCCTTCATCAGTCACATCTGTGCTGCAGATGGATGTTCACACATGTCGATTGTCCTGATCATTTGCTGGGGTCAGGTGTTACACTGTTGGCAGCTCTGTGCATCTATTGGATTTCATGAGTAACTGAGCAATGAAAACAGAAAGAAATCAGACAGTTAATATCCACATTGACCTCAGGCTGAACCGACTCAGCTGTAGGTTATTGCCTAATGATATATTGACTGACTGCTTTGATTAGATGAAAACATACAGACCCCCCCGAAAAGGAAAACAACAGTCCTGTGTTCTTCACTCTAAATATAAGGGAGTGAATTTGTGATGGGAATACTGAGTTTGAGGATTTGCTGATTTTGCTTCGTACATTAAACGCCCCATTTATTTTCCTCTTACTTTCAATGCTAATTTTGTATTTAGGTTATTAAATTGGAAGCTGTAACTCTCATACTCATGGTGTTTTATATGCCCAACCTAGTGATGGGAAGTGCCTTCAGGAGTTGTTATTGCTTGAGCAGCTCATTATCAATTAAGGTGACTCGCAGAAAAAGTTGTTTTGCCCGAATGCCAGTTTTATTTGTGCAGATTCATTCAACATCAGAGGGACGCAGTGTGAAAAGATATTAACCCTTTAACACCTGAGCCTGGAAATAGGCTTTTGCCCATTTTTTCCAGAATAATTTATATACAAATTACTGCATGTTAAAATAGTGTACTGTATTAACAGAAATTATACTGTAATTGTACATGAACACCAGATTTTGTGTTTTAAATTTGAAATTTAAACAGTATGAAACAATGTACAGACATTTTTCTCACCTCTGTTGACAAGGACGCTGATCGCCGGCTTCCTGCATCAGCGTGAGTGAAATTACTGTAATAACCACACGTTGGCTTTGACGTGCAACTTCTCAGCTTTCAGAAACTGCTGGTATTTTTCCGAAGGCACAAACTGTTGCATTATTATGCCGTGATGCAACTTGTGCTTGGTAAATGTGTTGTGCGCGATACACTCGGTGTTAAAGGGTTAATGTTGAGATCCTAATTTAACACATCTATGGAATTCCATTTGTGGCCCTGGGAATTTGCAACAGGCTCCCCATTCAGCCTTTATTCTTTATGGGGAGGGAACAAACGGAGCTAAACACAAAACAAAACAAATATATAATGTACTGTGCCTTCATATACTGTCTCTGTGCTATGGAGAGGCAGGGCGCTTCCCCCTGAGCCTTTTTCATGCTTTTATAGTCATCCACCAAATCCCGACATGTCAGAAAGAACAGTCACACAGTGGTGTGGGCGTTTGTGTGTCTGATTTAGGTGAAACCAATCGTGCTGCACTAAAACAATAAAAGCACATAGCCAAGGGCACTGTCCTTTGAAAAGTAAAAGTCAGTGTATGCTGTTAACTTTAACAAACAAGACAATCTCCTCCTATAGGCCAAGCACCTCAAGGACTTGGCTCTTCTTGTTTCATGGGAATGGATCTAAAAATAGCTTCTGGGGCTTTAACCGGTCAGAGAGCAGCTCATCAGACAGACACAAAGCAGGCATGTTAGTACAGAACCATGGACTCCCTGGATCCTGAAATGGTCCCAGACCAATTTGAGGCACTTTTTTTGAAAACCAACACAGAACAATCTTGCACCTCCTCCCTTTTGTGACAACAATAGGAGGTCTGTTTATTACTGATTACAACTGACAGTCTTGCAGAACTGCAGGCTGGCAAATGCCAAACTTTGTCAGAGGATGAATCAGCTGCATTTACCAGCACTTGTAAAGGGACTACACAGGGTGTGGCCCCCTAAATGGCTTCACTAGCTTCTTATATAGTAGTCATTTGTTTAAGCTGACGAGACCACCAGATACATGTGGAGATTCCTGTATCAAATGTTTTTGATACTACACTATGTTCATTATGATCATGGTCAGTGTAGTGAAACTTTGTTTTACCGTGTGCAGTAACACAGTGTGGAGATACTATCGTATGAATAAAGTAATTTTCTCAAAAAGTGACTGTTTTTGAAAGAGTTTTTTTGTCTGACTATTAAACAGACAGCTTGCAAAAAGTTGAGTCTCGTTTCTGTCTACAGTATGACCTTGTGCACATGTCTTTGTTTCATTGGTTTGCTCTAATCTCGAGATCGTGACTTCATTATCCTGTTATCTCTTGATAAAAAAAATAAAAAAATTAATGGCTTTTCAAGGTCACAACTTCAACCTAATTGTTGCTACTCTAATGAAAAGCAAGTGTAGTAGACCAAGTAGTTAAGCCCCTCCGTTAGCAGACAGATTGAAGTGCAGAGAACAGACAGACGGAGAGATCACAACTGTTAATCATATTAGATTTCACATTTCTCAGCATTTAAATTCCAGACACAGTTCCACAACGTAGCAATTAAATTATAATGCACATTTTGTTCAATAAAGCAGCAAGATGACTAAAAAATGATCACAAGAACAGAGTTTGATTTAGATGTTTGATATTTTAATGAGGAGTTTTTGACTAGTGGTGCTGTAAATCATGTTTTGATGAGCTGGTCCTTGTGTGACAAGAAGTGAAATGTTGCAATTTTTCATTCACGTACTGAGGACATGCGTCATGTGCTTATGTGACAGTGCATGTCTGAAAACATTTTTCTATAAAGGGCTCTGCAGAGGAAAGAATAAATAGTTTTGAAAATAACTTGGCAGCGCACACTTACGTTCTCTTTGATGAACTGCTGTTGTATTCCTGTTAGGATTTCAGATGTGGCCGCCCTGTCCTGGGTTCTGATTGGATGCAGTAGCTTGAGTTATTGCAGACTCAGGTCAGACTTCCAGCATGGTGAAAATGAGGTTGGGCTCTGTGAAACATTGTGGATGTGTTGGCAGTTCTCCAAGGGCTGAGTCTAAAAATGTCACACTCGGTGACTGTCATGTGCTGATTAGCCGTGGCTTGCAGAACCTGTCAGTGACCACTTAGCTTTTATGATTTTCTATACAAAATCATGTTGTGTGAACAAGGTGAGGCATTTAATTTTTGTTCTATTGAAGTCATTTGGGCCCTGTGATGGACGGGCGACCTGTCCAGGGAGTACTTTCACCCTGTCTGCTGGGACTGGCACCAGTGCCCTCCTGCGACCCTCATGTGGAGGATAAAGTGGTAGAAGATGGATGGATAGATGTAGTCATTTGTTGGGTGCTCATGAGACATATTATGCAAAATCAACATTGGAATCATTTTAATACTTATATTTGGGACACTGCAGGCCCTCCAGAGTAAAGAAAGATGAGAAAAAGATGACTCACTCATGTTTTTGTGGTCAGCCTCAGTCTAAGTACAGGAGATAAAACACGCGATGTTGACTTCCGCACTCATTGCTACGTCGCAATGAGACATTCCTGGAATTGTTGTCTCGCGGAGCTCCTCTTTGTCCCTAAAAATGCGAGAGTGCAAGCGAGGGCACTAGTATCCTGAAGAGCGGAAGTTTGCAAAGTGTTCTATTCTTGGCTGCACAGTGCAGCACAGAGTTCTACACAAACCTCCAGCCTCAGAGGATTTAAGTGTCCAGTGGATACATTTCTATATGACTGCAATGGGCTGGCTCGTTGGCAAATGATGGCTTTTCCAAATGCTAACTGCTGTTAGCTGCCGGAGCCTCATTGACACTGACGTAGTTTCCTTTGTCTCATTTGCATTTAAAGAGACAGGCACTCAAAACTGAACGTTCTGAACAGAGCTGTTTTGGCAGAGTGATTGAACTGCTGTGGTGCTTCATCCTTAAGGTTTTTTGACCAAAGCATGTCACAGACATGTTCATTAGGACACCAGGGAACTAGGTTAACTTGTAGAAATAGGGTATAATATGTCTACTTTAGGCAGTGATGTATCCCAATAGTCGGTTTCATGATACTGTGAAAACACAAGCGTCTTGATGTCATTGTTCTTTCTGACATTTTAGAATTTGTCTTCGGTCTTCCGGGCAAAAACTGAAGCCTTCTTTCAGCTGCAGTAAGGGAAAGCCTGTAGAGACCATAATTCCATGCATACTGATTATTCCGTGTGCTCCACTCGGAGCCTCTGTAGTGAAAATGGTGCCAGTGTGGACTGTTGTATATGGTCTCCCTAAGCAAGCGAGAGTGGGCGAAGGAGGAGCAAAACGTTTCATGCGTGTAACTGATCCCATTACTGCAAGACCAGCTGTCTGCAATCAGAACGCATCTCACTCACCACTTATCATCATTGGAGTTGGACTCATTATCTCGATATAATCACATTGTGAGATTTAAATTTCATTGCATATAACACACATATAACAAATATGACATGTAACACACTTTTTTTTTTTATTAATTAAGCATAATTTAAGTCTTTGAGTGTCTGTGTGTGTGTGATTATATCACAACTATATTAAAGGCAGACATAATTTCACAATGTCAGTGTTTTCCAACATTGTGCAACAAAAAACATTTGAATCGTTTGATCGTTTTTCCCGATTCCCGTCCTTCAGCGTTCGCCATTTTTCTTCTGTGTTACAGTGATTACATCACATATTTGTGGGTTGTTTGGACTGTTTTTCATCAACCAATCAGCAAGCCAAACCTATCCAAACAGAAGTGCGAAAAATAAATTACAGTGACCCCAGGTGCACAGACGGCAAACAACACGGTGTAACACAATGCAAACATTGGCAAATGAATGAATCTGTCCATGCTTTTATCTCAAAATATTGAGCTCTGCATACTTACACAGGGGTTGAGTGGCTTGTGCTTGCAGAGCTCAGTGAGTCCGCGCAGCAGAGTTGGGTTTACATATCTGTTCAGATATTCTTCTGTCGCTTCTTTTGAAGGAATTGACTCAATTACAGCTGCAGAGAGAAATGTTGTTAGGTACAAAATGATGTGTGTATACAGCGTGTGTGTAGTTTCATTTTCACGCTATGTGTGTTTTACTTACAGTTTGGGAACATGAATTTGATCTCTCTCTCAGCTGTATGAAATGACTTGCTGCCATGGAGTGCATTTTTCAGGTCAGAAGTGCCATATTTTGCCCTAAGGCTGGGGGGGGGGGGGAAATAATAGTGTTCATACTCTTGTTTTCTACAATTTCCTTGGTTTTCCTGGGCACAAACATTTACTCTTCTACTTCAGACAATCAGTCCTAATATGCGCCAACTCGGAATGGTAATGGTAATACGTTTTTGTATTTAAAACAAGCAAACAAACAAACAAAAACACAACAACATGTTATAAATCATTAAACTGACCAGTCTGGATTAGTTTCTTTAGCCATATTGCTGTTGACTGGCCCTATAAGGGACTTCCACTGTGCAACAGCATTGTTGCAGGCCAGAATCAGGACAATGATGGGTCCAGAGCTCATAAAGGCGGTCAAGTCGGTAAAGAAGAACTTTCCATGCTGGTCTGCGTAGAAGTCGCTGCATTGCTCTAGACTTAGCTTCAGCCTCCGCTTCTGTCAGAGGGATGGATAAAAGTGAATCAGAATGATGCCAATATGTGAATCCTCCCAGAAGAGTTAATCTCAGGAACTGGGATTAAGAACACCTATCACTGAAAAGCATGCCAGAAACTAATAGAGGAAGAATTTTACACACTGGTATGAGGTTTCTTATTCACAGACAAATACAGAGAAACCGACAGTAACTATATTTAAAAAAACAACTTTTTTAAACAATGTTTTCTTTTAGTATTTTAGCATGTTCACAACAGCATTATCAGGGCTATTGCCTATAAAATCTTCAGCCAGATATGAAAAATTGGATTAACCCCTGCCTTACACAATACAACACACTGTAGATTAAACAAGTGTCCATGTTAGTCTCTCTTAACATTTTTAAATGAGAAAAATATCAAACCTACCTGCAGAACAGTGAATCCAGATTTTAGGATAATGTCTTCAATCTCCTCACTTTTGTGGATGGCATCTGGTTTAATGATGGCCAGGGTTCTCTCCACATGAATGTGGCGGTATACATTTTCCTCCATCTTTTCTTTGAGGGTTTTTATAGAAGATCTATAGACTTGCGTTGAATTAAATCATGCGACCCTCATGCGGGAGGACTATGTGGTAGACGATTAATGTACGATAAATTGGTTAAGTTATAGCAGCTAATATAATCTATAATATAAAAAAAGGGTTGAGAGGTTGGTTTACGGTTGGTTGGATTCCAGTTTTTCTAGTTCATAACAGATCAAAGGTTTCATTGGCTGATGTCAGCAATGAAGTCACCACAGAATCCGCATGTCACAGCTAGAGCGGTGATACAGATCAAAGCTCATCACTCTGTAATCACACTGATGGCAAACTCCCAATAAACACAAAGCAAAGTGCCCCAAGCTTTGTGTGTTGATAGTAGTATTGTGTTGCACATTCACTTTTCAGTCAACCTCGAGTCAGCCAAATTGCCCAGTCCCTTATACCGATCGTTTCTCTTCAAAGGAGTTCATCTCAGCGGTTAAATTATGGAACAACACATGCATGAGTAGAAAATAAAAAATAAATAAAAGGATAAATATAAAGGATGAAGAACAGCCGTAATGGAAATGGTTGTGTTTAAAGCCAGACATAATCTTGTTTTGTACTGAGAACATTTAGAACATTGTATAGAATACTGTAAATATGTAAATATTTGGTGATGGGATAAAGTAGTCCATAAATTGAGTTGTGGGTAATAGGAACGGGGTAGGTACATATAAATCTATACGTATGTCTGCCGACTCCTTTTCAAACATGTGACGAGTTGTAAATGTTGCATGTGTTTGAAGTAAAAAAAAAAAAAAATCTATCTATACATAAACCAATAGCAGTACATATCAGGTGACTGACAAATGCCCTTCCACAAAAGTAGCACATATAAGAACACTTTTTTAAAAATAAATAACATCATAATTATTGCTTCTTAAAGTGGTAATTCAAGGCAAGTTTTGCAGTGTACATCTAGCACTGCATTTCTGTTGTTTGATGCATTTGGCTTGGAAACTTATATCCCTCAGTTTCGGTGACAAACAACAAGCAGACTTACTGGCCTGTTGCAGTTTGTCAGGCTTCAACGCCCTCAGTCGATCTAAATCCCTCTGACTTGAGCCATCTGTCTGGAGCCAGCGAGTGGGACCATAACTGTTTACCTCAGGGCTCTACTCTTTGTTCCACTCAAACCAAGATGGTGATGTCGGTTGACCTTTATAGCTTGTGGAGTTTCCCGCAAGGCAGATGTTGCACTAAGACAACATTAATCCAAGGTCACTGAACCATCTTGAGGTACCAGTCAAGTCATCTATGAATAAATCACTGTGACAGGGCGGGGGACAGTCTGTCACAACAGTAGTTAGAAATGTGTGAATGTTTAAGTAGCGCCAAAGTGCACTGATATTTACTAAGAAGTGTGGTTAACGGCCAGAATGGAAGCCACTTAATGTAAAGCACTTCCAACAATAATTTTCAAGTGGTAGATGATGGTGCTTAGGCTTCGAGGACACCAAAGGGAAAGATGTCAGAGGGAGCAAATTAATTCACACGTCAGCAACAGAAGTGATGTATTATTCTAAAAATGATGAGGGGTCCATGGTTGTCCAGGCATATATAATATTGTTTTGTTACTCTGAATCGGTCTTTTATAACAAAACCAATGACATCATAGAATATCCAAGCACAGCAAATGGACAACAATGCCTATTTATTGCTCAAATGCCAGATGACCCATAGTATAACTCCTTGGTAGCATTTTCGTTTTTCCGCAAGAGAACAGTTCCAAAGGTCCAGCATGAATTATTGCGCACACAATGTTTTTTGGAGTGTTTGTCTGAGGTTTTGGGACAAAGTAATTATTGATTCCAACGAAATAACGGTCCAGTTTGTGAACTAGTGGCAAGATTGTAGATTTTGACAAACCTTTCCCAAGCGGTAACCACAGTGTTCTTCACATACCAGAAAGGATGTTGTTCTTCTTCATTTACATAGTTAGCTTTTCATTCAAAATGCAAATAACTCTCTGGCTGTTTTTTTTCATTTAGGTTGCCGTAGGAACATTGCAGTGCAAGATGGTGGCTTCGATAAAGAAAGGTCCTTGCCTAAAGTACATATCAAGGTCTTATTCCAAGATTATATTTATTGAGATATTATTTTAAAGCAATAATACACTTATAAAGCATTCCTTTGGGCAGTATATTCAGTTCCTGCCAATTATATGTTACACAAGGGACCTTTAAGGTTAACATTGTTGACTCCATGGAATATGTGGTGGGTGTATGTTCATGTCATCGCAGGGTTGGAGTGCATATTTGTTTGTGTGTGCTTCTCTGTGAGTGTCCTTGATTTTTTTGAACAGTCTCATTGCCCTATCATCACCATCAGCAGCAGCAGCCCTCTGCAAAATAATGTAAGTCAGTCTTCTGGGAGGGTAAGACATAATGTGCACAGTCATGTGCTCTGCTCTGCCGTTGTGTTGATGTGGTGGGAGGAAGTTTATCTTCATCTGTTCCAATTCTGCAGCATTTACCTGCGATTACTTTTCCTGTCCTTTATTCCTCAATATACAGTTTTCTACAGTCATCCAATTATCCTCCCGTCTCCTCACATCCTATTCCCTCCTCTCCTCTCATTAGCTGAGAAAACTGCCTTAGTTTAGGGTAACAAGCTGAGCATTTTGTGTTTATGTGCTTGTGTGTGTGTGTGTTTGTGCGTTCCTGTTTACATGTGTGAGCTGCTCCCTTGAGCTTTAGCCTGTTAGTTAGCCATGCAGTAGCGGGGTAGCATCTTAAAAGCAGCTCATTAGTGTGTCCACTTGGAGCGCAGACTCTCTCCTTTCTTCTGCAGCTGGTTCTGGACACATAAGGCCAACGATGCTCTCTCCCTCTAATGGAGCAGAACGATGTGAGCCAGCACTGAGCTGCTCATGGTAGCTCCCCTATTAATTATACTTCCCCAAAGTTAAACTCCTATAGTACCAAAAGCATACAAGAGATTTGTAAGGCTTTCTTTAACTTTCATATCACCTGCAGTGCATGCAACGGATCATCAGCACACACTGACTGCTACAACTTTTTATTGACAATCCTCTCATCCTTTCCTCTCCCTTCAGTCCTCGGTCACAAACATGAACGTGCCGACACTGTATCTCGCTGTAGGGAAAAAGGAAAAGCCTAATTATCCATAAGTGAAATAAAGTACATTGGTCTGGACGAGAGCTGAAACAATTACTGGATTATTGGATTAATGGATTACTAAATGAGTAGTCAACTATTTTGATCAGTTTAAAACTTTTTTCATTATTAAAGCAACATTTTTGATTGTTTCATTTTCTTAAAGCGGACCTAGACCGGAAGTTCCAATAAACGCTGTTTTTTAGTGTGTATCTGCATCATTACCTTGTTTAACAAGCCCTGACAGTTCAGCCACTGCTGAGAATGCTGTGTTTTATTGTAATCTCAGGCTCAGCGAGATCTCTGAAAAAACCCGGTCCGGTTACGTAAACAACGGTTCTCCTGAACAGCAGATCGTCCTGCTCCGGGCACTAGTACGGGTACATCCGGTTGCGTACATTGAACCGCAGAAGAAGAATAACGTCCGTTGTGGAGGTGTTTCACGAGCGACAGTGTCTTCTGACTCTTGGTCTGACTCCAGGTCAAAGTCATAAAAGGGACTGCGGCGGGGAGTCATGATAAAACTATTTTTAAACATTGTTAGAATATGTCACTTCCGTGTATTGGCCAATCACAAGACAGTTGGGAAGCTGGGGTGAGAGTTGAATCTGAAATATCGCGGCTGGGGAACATCGTCAGAAAAGAGGATTTCTATCGGCTCGTTTACAGCAACTAGGAGGTTTTTGACCATAAAAACAAGTTAATGTATGTAAATAGACCTCCATAACTAACATATATGTGCAACAGGACCACTCTATGAGCTTTAACTCATTGGCTGCCAATGACGTCTATAGACGTCAATTCAAATACAACCGTTCACTGCCAACGCCGTCTGATGAAAGAAGAGAGTCTACTCTTTCTTTTAGTAGTTTCGGTGTTTACATAATCATAGAACACACTGTTTTGTGGATCTTGGAAAATCAGTCAAAATTCTGTAAAACTCTTGGCACTTCTGCGCTGAAAATGGCTAGCAGCCAATGAGTTAAATGTGAATAGTTTCTTTGTTTCTTTGCTCAATGTAACAAAGAAATCCTTAAAAGTGAATCATTTTGGCTCGTGGACAAAACAAGACATTTGAGAACATCATAATTTCCAAGTTTGAGAAACACTGATCAACATTTGTTTATTGTCTGACATTTTGTGGACCAAACGATTACTCAATTAATCGAGGAACAAAATAATCAACAGATTAATCGATTATGAAAATAATCGTTAGTTGCAGCTCTAGTCTGGACTAATAAAGAAACCACACACACATTCTAGAGGTAAAACACATTCTAGAAACCATTATGGATGGTACCTTTAGGTCCATCCTTTGAAGCCCACAATGAAAACTGTATATTTTTCACTGATTGGAAATATAAGAGCGATTTGAAAGAAGCGGAGATGTTGCATATGGAGCAATATGGTAAATATTTGCTCTATTCATACTGGTAGCCGGACCATCAGTTTATCATCACTAGAATCACTCACAATCACCGTCACATAACCATCCAAGACCTTCAGAACTGTAAATAACATTTTTCCATTCATTTCCTCTTAGCTTTTAAGTTGACCTTTGTGCTATGTGCACCCCCAAGTATCTCTTTAGATGCAGGTGATGTATTTGAAAAATGCTGCTGCATTGCTTTACCCCTGTTAGAATGTTCAGGTCATTATCTGCACAAAAATTAAAACCTTTTCAAGTATGATTGTGACTTTCAAGCGTAAGCCTAAGACGTTTTTGCTCGGGCTGTCGTATTTCTATATACTGTACTTACTAATACTCCACTCTTTGAATGAATCAATACACGTTTAGAGCCACCAGGCTTTGCTTCACTCAAGTATATTTACCTGTGAGACTAAATGGCTGCCCCATTCTAGAGCTATGGAGGCTTGTGTTCGCTGGCTGTGTGTGCAAGTGCAACAAACAACAATATGATCATTTCTATTTTAAAGTCATTAAAATGAAGAAAAAAAAAGTATTACTTTGAGAGGTTGAAAGGTCTGGTCAACAAAGTGCACCTGTGACTACAATCACAATTCCAGAAGAAAAATGTGACTTACACGGAAGATAAACTTCATGGGAGCACTGTGGCAGCACTGAGTTTGTGATGTACATTAAAGGCTGAAACTGTGCCACGGGTTAGCTGGAGTGTGTGGTAAAAAGAGTCCTTTGCTTTGGTTTGTCTGCTGAAGAAAACAAACAAGACACATACTGTAAACCAACATGGAGCATCCATGTTCTATGTATGATTTATTAAAGCCACAGTGAGAGAGTTGAATATGTTTTTGTACTTTTTGAATTGAACTGTGCACGAGACTGTGATTGAGTTCCTCTCCAGTCAGACACTAATATGCTTATTTTTATTTCATATATATCTCACTCAAGTATCTCAAGTAGAATAAATGAACTTATAAACAATTCTTGTTGATGTTGCGTGTAGCAATGGCAGATTAAATCCAAAAAAAAGTATTTGCTGGGCGTCTGTGTAAAGTGCACAAACTATAAAATTATTTATATGGAGAGTGTGTAATTATTGAAATTAAAAAGTATTACTTTGAGAGATAAAAAGTAAAATATGTTGACACCGTTGAACCGTAATGTTTGTTCTTTAATCAGAGAACAATCTGTTTTCCTTTTTACTCCTAAATACAGCGAGAGAGACAGGGAATCATTTTTCATGGAGCTATTTGATTTGCACATTTGGTTTTCAAGGATTATCAGTGGCATGTGAAAAGCCATATTTCAGCAACTAAAAGCTCAGCATGAATAAATCAACAGTGTCAAAATGTTTATTTATTCATTTATGATTCTGTCCCACCGGTGCTCCTCTGCAGCATCTCTCAATGGCACTGAAAGATGTGCTTTTGATTAAGCGCATGCAAATTATTTGGCAAGTATCTGTTGATTTTTGAATGTGTTTTTATTTTGTATAAAAGTATTTGTTTTTTGTCTCGACATCCCTTTAAATGTTTTCAAATGTAATGCTACAAAACAAACTGATGTCTACTGGATCATGTAATGAATGAAAATAATCCAAACAGGAATCTTCTCTTGCTAGATAAGTGGATAGCGTTGGTTTTGGAGTTGTCATTCACTGGTTAAGGTTCCTCAATGTTTGAGCAGTTTTAATCTCAAGAAGGAAAACAAACCGTAATGGGAAACAACTGGTGAGTTTATTGGTGGATAAAGTGTGGAGTTCATGCAGGTCATGAGTGCTGGCAATATATTTTAGTGTGCAAAATCAGCACTGCCACAAAGCCTACAGCAAGCATAGCCATCTGCCAGCCTGCAGAGGTAACAGATGACAGCTCGTTTATGTGACAAGAGAAAAAGAGGCAACGTGACAGTTAAGTTAGTGGCTCATGCGGAAAATAGTCAACTACCTGTGCTTATGACAAAACAGGCATTTTCTGGCTGCCACAGTTTCACTGTGGAAGGCAATTTCTTTTAATTCATTTTTTTAGAAAGGCAAACTTACCAGCTCATTGCTGCCCAGCTGTAAGATTTGCCTTTCATTTTTAATTTTCTTCAGAGGTGATTGTGACACCTTGGACTTTGTAGTTTGGATTTAAGTATTTTCCCTACATAGTTCTTAGTATCTTGGGCATGCCTTAAAGATGATATATGTAAAATATGTACATATGCATTTGCCAAATTTGCCAAAATGTGTCAATAAAATGCTGCACTTATTCCCAGCATTACACTGTGCTGCACATACACGTCTACATGCATGACTTTCCAACTGTCTGTTTTATTTTTAATATTTATTTTTCATAAATAAATATAACTTTCAATTTATTTTTCAAATTGAAAGTGTGTCTGCTTCGAGGACGGAAAAAAAAACAATAATGGACCATACAAATATTACATACATTAAATATCCACTGACAACATTGCAGAGAGAAACAGCGTTAAGGCCACATTATACTTCTCCGACTGCGTAATGTGTTATCCGACTGCTTAACCACGGAGACACCTTGAGCCTTCATACTTCTGCGTCGTGGACGGATATGCAATGCAATTTCTCGCCCGATCAGTAGGGGTCGATGCGCAAGGTTGTTGTGCTTTTGGCTACAGTGAGCAATAAGATTAGTCCCTTATTAGTCCCGCAGTGGGGAAATTTCCAATTACTGCAACCGTGAATTAGTGAACACACACAGCACACAGTGAGGTGAAGTACACGCTAACCCGGAGCAGTGAGCTGCCTGCGTTCAGCGGCGCTCGGGGAGCAGTGAGGGGGTTGGGTGCCTTGCTCAGGGGCTTCCAATGGCGTCCTAGAGAAAAAGAGAAAGACTGTTGTTGTTGTTGAAACAGTGGCCGTTTCTCACTTTTTTGTGTCAAGGAACGCAGTTTGAAGACAATTTGAGGCGAGAAATTAGCCATTTAGAGTCTAAACATGTGGTTTGTGTATTAAGATATGACGTATTTATAGTTTGGCAGCGGCGTTGTCGGCGGTGATCAGCTCCGCCTCTGTGGCTGCTCGGTGCGCACTGTGAGCCGGCACAGAGCAGCTTAGCTCGGCCTGTCCTGAGGACCAATCGCAGCTCTTGCCGTCTCCGTTGTCCCTTGACGGATTGACGGACACTTACAAAATATTTCGTGCAGTCGGAGACGACCCAGAGGCTCCCTGACAGGCTCTATGTCGACGTAGAGCACTTTACGCAGGAGTATAAATTGGGCTTTAGTCTTGGCCAAATTTCCCGGGATGTCTGAAGTCTTCTGCTCTTCTTTTCCAGTGACCAATATTTTAACCCATTTCCACTGCAGATTCTTGTTTTTGTTCTCCTCTGGTCAAGGCATTTCTTCAAGGCGTTTCAGTGATAACACTATTATTTGTGTTAATATGATAAACTTTTCACACATAGCCCCTTAAACACTGATACTGATGACAATGATTCAAGACATCCAAGTGCTTTCTTCAGTGGTAGAGCTGTTTGGTAAATGTTGTTCAGGACACTTGCATTATCAAAGAAGCATTCCAGTCATGTTAACAGTTGCTTCATTTAAAATTTAAAATGATCATTACTTCTTCAAAATGTGTGTTCATTTTTGAACGTGATATAATGATAATGTCAACACTTTTGTAACTGTCTTAAGTGTGAACATGTCATGGCTTAAACCTTTTAAATAAAATACCAGTTCAGTTCAGGTGTGTAAGGTTGTCGACATCAGTGTGTGAGGCTCTGCATAGTTTTTCTTTATTACTCCACAACTGCTCTCTCTGGCCCTCACACTCACGCTTGACTTATTGTAAAGGAAATGGTAGGTCACTATATTGCTATAGGAATTCATTAGAGCACATCTCCTCTTTGGCTAAAACATTGCAACACATTGTTACACATTCACAGAGCCTTGACTCCCATTGAACTTCAAGGGTCTTCTAATAAAATCTGGGTTGTGTAAGAAAAAATAGAATAAAAACAAAAGCAATGAGGTGGTCTCATGTCTGTAATGTGTTGTGTTGCTTTTCCCTCAAATTTTTGTTTTTATAAGGGTGAAAACTCTGAGACGGCTGCTGCAAATTCTGACAACTAGTCTTTGTTAGATTTACATGTACAATGTTTATTTTGTTGAGAGATACTGTAGAAAGCACAGGGAATGATTTAAGAAGCATAGGCTGGCATTACACGACAACGCTCCCGGGTGAAACCGACAAAATATTTTATCAGATGTGCCTTTCGTTTAGACGGCGACGGCGTTTTTGGGGCTTAAAAACGCAAAGAAATGAACCCACCCTCCAGAGTGGAAATCTTAAAAACGCTCCGCCATCGCATTCCCGTCTAAAGGGTTGAAAACGCAAAAGTGTGCTCTGAGCTGCTCACGCTGGCTATCCTCCTGTACGCGTTGACGTCTGATCCATGTGCAGTACAGACAAACAACAACAAACATGTCGGATTATATCCATCAGACGGACATTCACGTTGCCTTAGCTGCTCTGATACCTATCCAGGAGTCATTTCAGCAATTACGCCGAGTTAATGTTTTGGTTTTCGACTGTGGGCTACTCAGCGCTACTAAAGAGAAGTAGACGGACGTTTCAGCGCTCCTGGTGTTGTTGTATGACAGTGCTTCACAGTGCCACCTAGCCACCTGGCATGCATACTACATCAAATTTCACACACTTTTGCGTCACTGTGTGCATGCAGATTTCCACCCAAAGACGCTCGTCTAAACGCAAAATAAAAAGTGTGAACGCAACGCCACTTTTGCGGTTTGTGTTCAGATCGTTGTCGTGTAAACACACACAGTTAGATTATTCACTTTTATGTTTTTTATTTTTTTTGTAATGTCTTGTGATTTATGTATTCTTTTGTACCATGTCCTGTTAAATGTCGAATGTACTGACCTGCCTTAGGACAACAGATGAAAACTAGCTATTGTGCCAACTCCGGCATATTTACATTGTTGCTCTATGCTGACACGTCGATGATTATGCATTGTCCTAATTTAAATAAAGAAATAAAGAAATAAATAAAGCTAGCCATAGTCAACGTTGTGAGTAATACAGTGCAGTACATAGAGCTCCTAGTTTGGATCAAGGAAACAAGCAACGAGTGGCAAAACATACTATAGGATTTGATACAGCAGTGAATAAGGAAGAGATTGTTATGGTTTTGCAGTGTCTCTGAGCTACAGTAAATAATGTCTGCCTGTGTGTATTTGTGTGTGTGCCTCCCTCGGTGTGTATGTTTAAAGAGACAGATTGTGACTGCTGTCTTCTCCCTGCCAACATGGCTGTTTACATCCCTGTGCCGATAATTACATCAACTATGCTTATTAGCACCGTAATGCAAATATACAACATATTTCCAACAAAATTCCACTACAAATATAAATAGACAAGTCAATGTGTATGTTAAACAGAGGCCAGGATCCCGAAAGCTGGCATACTGTAATGAGGGGAAGATAGAAATACTTTTATTCAACAACAGATCCAGGCACACAGACACACACATACACAAAGAAACAATACTGAAGCCTGTGAACACCTCAGAGACGAAGACCTATCACATTATCTCTCTTCTGTTTTCCCTGCAGGCACTACCAATAGCTTTGCTTTCAACATCTTGGCAGCCTAATCAAAGACACAAGGTCCATAGAGGGTTTAGAAATGTGCAGGTGGGAACAGACAGCACAGCACACTTCTCCTTACTTACAAGTGTTGTGTCTGACTGAAGGAATAAGAATATTTGCTCTAACACCTCACTGTCCTCTCAAGACAAAGTTATTCATATTGTTTTTTTTTACCCAAACCTGCAGATATATTGCTCACTGAAGTGTCAATTCCAAGGTTTTTTCAGATGATCCAAATCATGAAGCATAATAAAAGTTTCTCGGGCTCTAAACAACAGATTCATTGGGCCTGCTTCCAGAGATATTGTAAGGAAACTGAGGACATGTCAAGATTCATCAAGATGATGTATGTGATAAGTTTTTTTTTTGTCTGGAACAACCAGTGACTACCAGGGAAAGTCTGGTTGACTTCCAAGAATAGAGTGGTGACAGCTGGAGAGACAGCAAACAGCTCTGAGAGATGGCAAAGGGGCAGTGAGGGTTAGCAGCCCAACCTGCATCTTTCAAGAGGAATAAACCACAGCAAGCTGTGGATGACCCTACAGAATACCCCAAGGGATTCCCAAGAGGGTTGAGAATGGGAATCCCATTCAAACTTACTAAGCAGCACTGTCTAATGGCAAATGGAACGGGACAACAAGTAAATAATGTATTTGTGGCAAGGTCTCTAAGATCCTGCATTGGCTAAGATAAAATGTGTACAGATAGCATAAGTGCTGCAACAGCGTTCAGGCTTTAGCCCTGGTGAGAAGCCAGGCCTGGAGTCACCCCACAGTGCCTGGAGCCTACAGGCGACACATGTCTGTTATGACCCCAGCTCGTTGAGGAGGGGGAAATAACATAAAATAACCAGATGTTGTCGGTTTAGCAAAATTTAAGTTTTATTAATAAGGTAGGGTAAATTTAAACACAAATCAAACACTATAAACTAAACCAAAATACAAAAAAGGGAATATCTCCCCTATATCAGGCTCAGGGCCTTCAACGAGTGTAACATACAAACAAAAGGAACAACTCAAAAATCTGGCACGCAGGCCGAACTAAAATACGAATGCTTAAGCCGTAAAGACAGAGCGACAATGGGGCCAACTGCTCATGTGAAGCACAGTGCCAGAAGCAAGGGCTGGCACACATCATCTGCAGTGGTAACAGCCAAGGGCCGTGACAATGTCCCAGACCCACACCCAACATGCAAGGAGTGCCTCAAGTTTGACAATGCTGATACCATCTTGGAAGCAACAGTCAAGGGAGAGGCTGACCACTCGCTGCCTACAGGCAATGACGGCCATCACCGTCACTGATGAGTCAGAAATATGCAAGATCATTTAGAAGAAGCTTCTGACCTTGAGGAGGACCAAGTGGCATTAGAGATGGAGGAAGGGGAGGGCCAGGAAGCGAGCTCTCTTTCTAGCAAAATCATTTGGATTTATGAAACAGCTGCTGAGACAGAAGTGTTGTGGCCAGCTCACCTGTTTCAAAGCTGAGATAGCTCACCACCTCAGGAACACGTATGGAGATAAACTCATGGAGAACGATTTGGGCTCTTGTAAGTCCTTAATAAAGTCGAGAAACAAACTGGAAAGAGCCCACCTGGAAGGAGGCCCAGGAGGTGGTCAAGAAGACAAGATGAAGCTCAGCCCCAGGACCAAGTACCATATAAGGTAATCCAAGGTAATATAAGGTAATCCAAGGTTACTGCACAGGCTCTTGGGGATCATGAAGGTGAATCCCGAAGGTGCCGGGGTACATGGAGCACACATGGGCGGTTACTCAGCTGATCATGGAAGACTGGGGGAATAAGGGGGACTTGGTGGTGCTGTGGCTAAACCTGGGTCTATGAGCCCATACCTCCCAAGTTAGTCAACAAGGCAGTCAATTGTCACCACATCCCGGGCAAATTCAGAGACCTCATTCTCTCAAGGCCTTCATAGAATATGAGGTGATTCATGAAGGGCCTTGAGGAGCTGGGTCTGCTAGATCCCTGGTGCTATACAGAGATAAGAATTGGAAGTGGAAGGCAGCAGAGCCAGTTGATAGGGACCCTTGGGCATATTCTCAGCTGCTGTCCAAAAGCCCTAAGTGAGAAGTGCTACGGCTGGAGCCACAACCAATTCTTGAAGGCCCTAGTGAACACCATCTGCAGTGGAGTCAGCCACTGTAAGTGCCCCTGCCGAGAGAAGAAGCCCATCACCTTTGCAAGGGCTGGAGAGAAGCCTAGAGCAACAGACATGATCACCTCTTCTGGTCTTCTAGCAAAGGCAGAAGACTGGGAGCTGAAAGTTGATGTTGGGCAGCAATTTACGTTTTTCAGAATCCATAGCTGCAACCATGCGTAGGCCAGATTTGCTGCTGAGAAAAAGTGGACAAAATACATTGAGTTAGTGGAAGAGTATCGGAGCAACGGTTGGCAACCGTGGTGCAAAGCCATAGAAGCCATTAAAGCTTGTGTCTTTCGTTTAGGAGAAACCAAACCTTTACATGGTAATGATTACATATGCTTATTTAAATTAAACCAAAGCTGGGAAAACTGAACGATACTATTAAAATATGATGTAATGCACTAGTAATTACAGAACTTAATTTCCATTCTCCCCTCATTCACCGTCAATGTAATCACAGATTTTTCTTTTATTCTCCTCTGGGGATAGAGCGAGTCTCTGGAAAAGTCAATTATTAAGTGGAAGATACCAATCTTTAGCTCCACACGTGACCAGTCCCAATTCACTTTATTTCTATTTCTCTGAGCTATCTCTTTCTCTCTTTCCCTGCTTTCCACACTCTTCTTCTAACCTGTTATTAAAGCCTACTCTATACATTACCTTACTAAAAGTATAGTATTTCTCATAGTATTTTTCAAATTCATGAAATGTGAGACACAAAGAGGCTTTTGCGAGCTCATAGTGGACAAAGGCAAATGCAGAGCTTAACAGACTGAGAGATTAAAAAAGCTAATGTCCATTAATCATGACTCATGAAGACACGGAGGAGCGAGCAGTCACTCACCACAGATACATGTTAATTAAACATCATGCCCTTACACAAACGTGTGTTTGTGTGTCTGTGCACTGTGAAACCAAACATGACATCACTATAGTAATAGACGTTTCATGAGATTTTTCTCATTACAGGTAGGGAACTCTGACACTGAGTTGTAGCTGTGTGAGATGCTCAGTGACACAAGTCTTTAAGTCGCTAACACTGTGCTTCCAGCGGTGGAGAGAGGAAGGCGAAGACAGCTCCAACATTTAGAGAGTCTTTGACAATGAGCCTTGCACTGATTGGACAAAAGGGAAAGAGAGTACCACGGATGCAAGTGTGGATGATGTAAGCATGCTCATGCCCAACATACACTGGTTGTGGAACATTTGCGCTGCATCTCCGATCCTGCTTTGGAGTTGATACGGATCCATTCTAGTCAGTGTAGTAAAAAAAACAAAAAACGGCTGTGTGTCGGGTCCGCTTAGTTGCGGATGGTTGGAGTGGATGTGCAGCACTTCTATTGCAACAGGGCCACATACATTAACACATTTCAGTGCCAGTGGGAGAGGAAGTAGGGAAATAAAACATCCAGTTTACTTTTCAGAATATAACATCCCGTGTTGACGCCACATCTTTTTACTTTTGCTTTTACTTTTTTTTTACTTTTTTACTTCAATACATCACAGAAAGAATACTTGCAAGCCAGGCGTGCTCCTGTTTCATTGGTCAGTAGAAATACTGCTCTGTTTGTTGTGTTTACAACATATTCAGTGTATTTCTGTGTGAGAAGTACCACACAAAAATCTAGTCTCGCGACTCCAGCTGTGGGGAAGCGGGCGGACGTGAGACACAAGCAGTGCAGCCATTCTGCAGCACCTCTGTTCTGCAACCTGTGTATTTTGGGGATCCCTTGGGTATTCCTCAGGCATGTAAGCAAATTCATGTTGATCTGAAACAACCAATCAAATTTTCTGGCGTGAAAAGATTATTACTCATGTTTATTGCATCATTCCGATTCATTTGTAATGATTACTTCAAGATAGCTGCTTCCTCTAAAATGTCATAAAATGAATGGTGAAATATGTTATATTATTGTATGTTTGCTTCTCATAGCACTGTGCACTAAAACCAGTGGAAGCTCAGCTTCAGTATATCTCAATGAGACAGCACGGAATAGCTTTTCTTTGCTGCGGTGAGTGAGACGTGACTGGATAAATGCGGCACAACCGTCACCTCCAGGGAAGCTCAGCATCTCTGGGAGTCAATGGAGCAGTGAGTGGGCACGGACACTGGGCTGATGCATGGGCATTTGAGGAGCACTCTGAAAGGCAGAACCACTTTTTGATTGACAGCAATTGAGCCTTTTCTGTCTCAGTCCCATGTGGATTTTGTGAGTGAAGACTAGAAACAAATAGCAGCCAAGTGCGTGTTATTCGCTATATGGCGATATAGCCAATTTCCTTTTGTACATATACACTGTAAATGAAAACACTATTATAGCATTTCTTTGTTTCGGTTTTACATAATTATTGTGTTTCTTTGTTATGGTTGTTTATTTCTATCAGGATGTGAAGAGGGTTTAAATGAATAGGATAGACATTGAAGAAACCAATTACAGTCACCTAACAGCAACATAAATGTTTGTTTGTTGTAATTTTTAACTAAAGAACAAGTTATCTTTAGAGGAAAAACAGAGTATCTCTGAACTGTACCTTTCGAACCAATTTCTGCCACTGCAAAGCAGTTCTCACTGTGTCTATTGTTGCGTTCAAGTGGAAAGGCCCTCATGGCCTCAGAGCTTTTAGAAAACTTAGACTTAACAGGTCAGGACACGACAGGGAGGTTTTCAAATGACCTTGTCTCCAGAATACGGCAAATAACCTCATTTTAGAGTATTTTTACACGTCCAGCAGGAAAAGCGGAAGTTAATTTTTATTTTCCTGAAAAATGACTTAACAGTTAACTGATGCCATGTCATTTTTCCTCCCTGGGAGAGATACAATTTTGTGAAACAAAACAAGCTTCACCAGTGGAAAATAAAAGCAGCTTAATGATATAATTAAGTTTCCTCCCAACACGTCCAACAGCTCCTTTAACCTTTAATGTTTTTGACCTTCTTCACAGTAATGAATAGCTGTTTAATACAAAGTGGGAGAGGGTAGGATTAGAGGCGCCAACAGCAAGGAGTAAAAATTAAAAGATGTGATCGTGTTGCGACCATAGAACATCTGGGAATTCACAGATATCACCTGCAACTAGTCACCTGTTGAACAATACTAGCTATCAATCACACTGGTGTCCACTCAAATTTTAACATGGTTTATCATCTTTTGCTTTTCTAAATGAGGATATAACCATTAACTCCTCTAAGGAAAATGTCTACTGGCATAAATTAAGTAAGACATAGGCTCATTAAGTGTTTATTTAGACTAAATGTAAGACTATAATTGATGATTCAATGCAAAAGAAAGCCACGATTTGACATTACATATACCAACTGCACCAGAGAAGAAGAAAAACAAGAAAAACACTTAAAGACTGGAAAAGCACTGAGAGAGCGCAGACCTCCGCCAAGGCAGCTCAGCCCCCCACAAAGTAAAAATAGTGATAGCGTAAAAATTTCATCCAAATCCATCCGCAACTTTTCGAGTTATGTTGCTAACAGACAGACAGACAGACAAACAAACCCAATGCGAAAACATAACCTCCTGGCGGAGGTCAAAGATGGAGAGGAACCAGAAGAAATAATGGATGATATAATGCAAAAGAAGGCAGTTATGTCAAGTACTGTTAAACACCACCATCTATTGTTTGAATAGATATAAACAAGCAGGGTTTTTGCACTTGCATTTGGCCTCTTACAACCTTTTTTGGTATAAACACCGACCCTATCAGAACCAGTACTGGAGACCATAACCTGGTGGCAGAAAATGAGGCAGAACCTCATTAAAGTTTAGGGTTAAGATTAGGTTAAGGTTATAGGGTTAGGCATTAACCGGTTATCGTTGAGATTAGAGATTATGCTTTCTTGACGGTCCAAATGAATGGTCAATGTGGTGTCCTAGGAAGAAGAAGTGTGTGCGTGAGTGTGTGTATATTTGGGTGGATGTGTACACAGGGGAGGAGGATGTAGAAAGTAAGTTACACACTTTGACACCCTCTCCATCAGCTCTGTGAATTGTGAAAATGCATCAATCGTTGTGACAACGTCATTGTGTCTTGCTGAGCCCAGCTGGGGAGGAAGATAACGGCGATAACATATCTTGTTTCTCAGGAGAGCAGGCCTCTGTCTGTTCCCCTCTGCCTCAGGCTGTGCATCTCAACGGCTGAACGTGTATGAACGTGCTCTGTTTATGTCGGGCGGTTGTACAGTAATAGGTGGTGTCTCAGAGGTAATGCCACTGATAACAAAGTAAAAGCTGGTGTGTGTGCAAGAGATTTCCTGTGTTAAATATATTTTCTGCTGCAAACAAGCTGATAACAGAGCGAGGATTTACTGTCAGGTATTAAAGGTTTAAAATTTGAGGTAAGAATGTACACATACAGTACGTATACACAAACACACACACACACACACACACACACACACACCAGGTGGTATCATCTGTCTTTTATTGCACCGCAGTGAGAGGCGGTAACGTTGCAATGTGTTAGTCAAAGTCAACTCCAAGGTTAAATGTGTGCACGCCTTCGTATTTTGCCCCATCACAGTTGTGCTGATGAGAAATGAAGATATCCTGCTGCACTATTAGCAATTTTTCAGTTGCAGTTCGTTCAATGATGATATACTGATCATCATAATGTCCAAGCAGAGAGGTGAGAAGACGAGTAGAAGTCCAATGTGAACCGTCTTCACAGAAATAGAAAAGCAGAATATGACAAACACAACTGTACCTATGGCCCAGCATGATAAGACAACTGTAGTTTGTAATCTCAATCGGAATTAATGTCACATTCAAACTAATGATCAGATGAGTTTATTGAGGCTATCAGCGCCACAGGACTTTTTGTTCTCAAGGTTTTGTTCCTGTGTCTGTGGTGACACAGAGTGATGTATTTTGAAGGCCTAACAGCTATGCTAGGTAAGTGCAACTACAAGAGTTACCCCGGGTCTCTGAAACAAGAATGAGTGAACCAAATGAAGTATGGAGTCATCCTTTCAGAGAACTCCTCACCTGAGGAGTGGGGTAAGTTTGGGGTTGAAGAGACCCTAGCAGTATTTTGGCGACAGAAGTTACACACTGTTGCTTTAAGTTTATCAAACAAATCTCTAAAAAGTCTAACCAACCTCACTGGCAATAAATGTTTGCCTCATTATATTTGGATTTATACACATTTATACACACTTGCATTCCATGAAAACCTGATTGGCTTTCTGCATCTGACATTTTTTGTCTAATTCTATTTAAACGACCGTCTGACCTTAACTGGAGCAGAGTAACAATCACTTACCACCAATCGGCTGCTGGTTTCTGCTACCGCAAATTAAAATGGATGTGGCAAATGAGTCGGCTGACCTTTATATATTATAGTATTTATTTTAATTTCTTTATAGTCGATCGAAATACTCGAACCAGTGTGTGTAGCACATAAATGCTGGTTGATTTCGCTCATGTACCACTAGCCACCTTAGCCCGTGAGTCTCAAAGATAATTCCAGATGCTGCTTTCTCATTCATCTTTCCCTCTAATGTGCTTCTATATTCCTCACTGCTCATTTCAAACCAAAATCCCCATCTTTTAATCCTGTTTGCTTCTTGCTTTTCCTCCTGCTCTGCCCAGCATGCCCTTTCCTTTTTTGTCCAGTCCATGTCTCTCGTCTTCATCTTCACCCTTCCCTCCCAAATACGAAGCTCATTTCATTGTCAAGAAGAAAAATGAGAACACGAGACACTGAAGGACACTGAGTAGGCTTTTGACAGTAATGAGATTATTAGGTAGGGATTGAATATTTAATAATAATATTAAAAAAAAAAGCAGAGTGGTAATGCAAAATGTCAAATGGACATCAACACTTTATCAGAGTACAAGTCTTGCCGTGCACTGACTGGTATAAGAGATGACAGGCAAAACAGTAAAGGCTCTCCTGGTGTGTTAATTACTCCATTATGAGCCACTTTGTGCTGCTTGAATGAGAGATGAGAGAGTGAAAGAGGAAGCAGAACACTGGAGAAAGACATCCCACTCACTCACTCACTCCATCATCCAAAGCTAATATATTTGTTTACATTCCAGCAGCAACTCCCCGTGTACTGTATGTTTCTCTCTGTGTTTCTCTTTGACACACACACACACACACACACACACACACACACACACACACACACACACACACACACACACACACACACACACACACACACACACACACACACAAACACACACACACACACCCAAGCATGCATTTCCGTGCTTTCCTATCTTGACTGTGACGCAGACTGCCACCGCTATACAACCTCTTCACACAGAGGAATTCATCAAAATCCTGCTTTTTTTCATGAGCAGGAACACAAACAGTATGTTGCGCTGTCAGCTGTCCGTGGCTGTGCTTGTGTGTAACTGTGTTTATTCTGCAAGTCTTGATCTGGGACATGTAGGCCTGTTAGTTTAACCTTGTGCCCTGCATGCCTGCCCAGCAGATAATGGGCACCCACAGCAGGAGCCAGTTAGTTCCCTCTGACTCTGCTTCTGTCATGTTGCTCAGCCAAGTGTGAAGCCAATTTCTGGAGAGGACTGATGCACCTTCAGAGTGGTTACATTCACACACTCCTACATTTACCATTTTAAAACGTTTTTTTAGCTGCCGTGCATGTGTTCTTTGACGCTATCATGACTGTTGTTGCTGTCTTTAAAGGATCACATAGCAGACTTCAGAGCAGCAGCAGCAGCCTGGCACCGTGGAGCAGTGAAAGACTGTTGTTTAATCAAAGGGCCAGGCTCAAGCTGCTGTCAGATCCTGCAGTAAGACACTGAAACCCTTTTCCCTGAGGGGATGTATTTGGTTGGCTTTTTGGCTTGAAAACAAGATACTTGGTATTGCTTTTGACAAACTATCCCATCGAAGTGACAGTTTCTTGATGCTAGGGACATCAAGAGAATGATGGGGAGAATATTTATAATATAATTTCATATTATCACACTTCATGTGTTCTATTATTCACCAACAGGTATGATCTCAATACAAAATCAGTTTTAAAGGGGGACATATTATGCCAAATCAACTTTTTAATCATTTAAATCCTCATTTAAGTCCTGCCGATAGGACTCTGGAGGTCCTTTCGACAAAGTGTGAAAAAAGATGACTCACTCATGTTTAAATACAGGAGATAAAACATGCCATGCTGACTTCCGCACTCATTGGGACGTCACAATGTGCTAAATTCCTGGAATTGTTGTCTCGCGGAGCTCCGCTTTGTTCGTAAAACACGCGAGAGTGCAGGCGAGATCAACGGTATCCAGAAAACGGGAAGTCCACGAAGTCCGTGAAAAGTTCTATTCTTGGCTCCACAGTGCAGCACAGAGTCCTACACAATCTTCCAGCCTCAGAGGATTTATCTGTCCAGTGGATACATGTTATATGACAGCAATGTGCCTCCTAGAGCCTGCAAATGATCACTTTTATAAATGCTAACTGCTGTTAGCTCCCAGTAGCCTCTGTGGCTGATGTAATTTCCTGTCCCTTAAGTTTCGTTTTACTTTTTTTTAAGGTGGCCCGAAAGAGATACTAATAAACTGAGCATTGTGAACAGGGCTGTTTTGGCAGGGTGATAGAACTGCTGTGGTGCTTCATCCTTATGGTATTTTGATCATGTCACAGACATGTTCATTAGGACACCAGGGAACTAGGTTAACTTGGAGAAATAGGGTATAATATGTCCCCTTTAACTGATAGATGCCACACAATTAACTAGCTGCCAGTAGAATACAAGTTGTCCTTCAAGTGTTTCTAACCCCAATCCCTAAAGGAGGTTTCCAGTGTTATTAACCATCAGTGAACTACTTTACTGTAGGTTGCTTCAGCATCTTATTAGTTGACTATCTTCTGATTAGGATCATGTCAACATGTGATCACCTGTGTGATAAATTCATATTCTGATTATCTGTTGACAATAAGGTTAATTGTCAAGTAAACATCAAATCACGGATTAGTTGACAATTTGTCGCTTCTCTGTTCACAGTCAACTATCATATAGTCAGAGGTGGAAAAACTACTAAAATATTGTATTCAAGTAAAAGTACCAATACTTTGATGAAATATTAAGTAGAAGTAAAAAGTAGTTCATTTGAAATGTACTTTAAGTAAAAGTTACTTAGTTACTTTGCGTGGGGTGTGAGGGTAGTAGAAATATGACAAGGGGTCAGAAATCCAAAACTATTTTGGAGCTCACGCGCCCGGCGCGACACAGGATATTACGTCACTTTTGTGACACAAGTGTTACCTTTCATATTGTGTTTCCCAAAAGCAAAATATTAGATTTTAACAAACTTTCGTATGTACTGTTTTACAGCGGATACAGTATAGTCATTGTTATACAACATCTTATAGTTCAAATGAAGAATTCAATGCAAAATGTAATTTTAAACAAAATGTGAAATTGAGTGGAACACACTTTATTGAATTGATTATTGCATTGATTTGCTGGTTCACTGTCAGTCTCCAGAACAGCCTCAGTGTCTTGGCTTAGATTTCTAAATCTCTAATGAGGGTGATGAACTCCATTGTTTCTAAGTACAGAGTTCCTACACATTTTCCATTTCAAAATTCCATGCTTTTCCAGACTCAAATTTCCAGACTTCTCAGAGGATTTTACAGTCATGAAGCCAGCCCTCGGAAAACTTGCATCGACCCGTGACACTGTCACGGCCGACAATAGGTGGCTGGCTCGACGACATGTATAGAAAAAAAAAAAGTAATGGAGAATCGCAGTTGCACGGCAAACAGTAACCATGGTAACTCGACACCATTCTACAGCCAGCTCGATTTCATATCATCTACAGGTAGGCTATGTTGTGTTAGTAACTTGTTTTGATTTGTATAATAATATATTTAATTTTAGAAAGTGAGATAATAGTCTGGAAACAACACAAACATTTTTCCATACTTTTTCCCCTTTTCCATACTTCATCCAGACCTGGAAATTACTCAAACTAATATCCATACTTTTCCTTACTTTTCCATGCTGCGTAGGAACCCTGTTAGTAAATTCTGTCACTTGGTGGTTGGGGTGATGTGATGAGAGGTTTTGTCTTAATATTCTCAAAGCTGGGTTAGTAGTGGATACTTGTTTTTATTTTTTTCTCTTGTCTTTAAATCAATCTTGGACAAATATTTCTCCTTATATTGTGATGATCATTTATGATTTCATTGGATGTGCACTTACTGCACTCTGGTTAACTTGGCTCATGGGAAAACAATAGACGCTTTTTAAATCTTGCCTTTTACAGTAATATTGATCATTTACAAAGTCAGTTCAAACTGATGTGCAATTCCAGTGCATGTACTAAAATCTGTTTGTGTGTGTGTGCGTGCATGTGTGTGTGTGTGTGGGTATGTGAGAGCACAAACACACACGCTTCCTTTTGCCTATATGCTGAAGGCTCATGACAAGGGCTCCACGGTGAGCAAAATGATAAAAAGAGATTTTCTGTGATTAATACGCTTATCTTCCAGACTGTGGCAAAGTGAAGCCGATACTCAATCATCTCTTGAATCTATTAGAAGTTATTGATTTTGTAGGAAACAGACAGAGAGAGAAAATGAACGGTGGGGAGATATAGAAATGACAGAGATGAAGACAGAGACACAGATGAAGACAAACACTCAGACAGCAACGTGCACCAGCAATAAAGATGTCATTTCTCATCGGTAACTGGGAAATTTGATGTGAAGAAAGGGGTCAAACTTTGTTCCTATCTTGTTTTAAATGTGCAGGTTTCGTGACAGTTTGAGGAATGTAGTGTAAAGTTCATACAGTTTGTCTGTCTGTCATTTGTGCCGCGCTGTGGCAGTGAATGATGTAGGGAGGTAAGACTGGAGTGGTGAGAGTCGATTTCAAGCAAAAGCCATTCAGTGAACCCAACAACAATAAGGATGGACCAATACAGAAAGTCAGACATTGTGCTTAGAAATGTGTTTAGGTGTGTTTGGTTTTTGTCCTATCTGCCATTGTCCAATCTTTACAGATACAGTACAGTGGGTCACAAAAGACACAGGGGAAGCTTTGTGGAGAGATGGTGAAATCCATATCATGTCAACTCAAGTGCAAATTCAAGAAGTCAAAGTTTAGTGAAACAAATGGGAGGTGAGATAAAGCAGAGCTGCACCTTTGCCAGGCAGATCACAGCTACGGATGCAACTCAGATAGAGGATGTAGCAAAGCTCTACTGCCATGCTGCTACTCCTTGCCACCACCATTTTTCAAATACTGACGCAGAAACATAAGTCACTGACTGATGGAAAGTGAACATCAGTCACTGGTTGGCCATGTAACATTGGCCCAGTCCCATTTCTCTTTTTCCCTTACAATTGGCCCCTTGAAATGGAGTTATGGTTGATATTGCACCAAATACTGTACAATAGGACATCCCTCCAAGAGCGATATGTCGTCCTGTAAGAACACGCAACATGTTTTTGCACAGATTCAACATCAACCACATAACCAACAAACAAAAAATGCAGTGGTCAGCCGTTGGTGTATCGCTAACATGGGCTATTGAGGACGACAGACATGTTACTGCAGCACAGCAGAGACGTCAGAAATCTGGTGGACCAATTTATAGTATGTACAACAGACTGCAAACAAGTTTGGCTGTGGTTTGCATATAGCTACACAAAATGCCAACTATATTTTTAGAGATCAGGGGTGGATCAATAACGATTTGGTGATATATTGTTGTCCTTATCTTATAGTTTAAGTAATAAATTAAGGCGCTCTAAAGTAAACAGTCCCTGCCAGTTTCACTTGCTGGGCGTCACTACTTGATGTCTCCTCATGGTGGTGCTGCTCAAACGAATGAGTGAACCTTGGGCCAAAGAAGAGTATTCCATTAAAAAGTGACTCCAGTCGAAGTTGACTTACGTATTGCAAGTAGTTTATTTTAAAATGTACTACTCAAGTACTGAAAGTAAAAATAGAAGTATTGTTTTATGTAGTTTCTTCAAATGCAAGGGTGAATTTTTGAAGGCCATTATTTCACAATCTTTCAGGAGGCAGAGTAGCCATTTCATTCTATATGAATGGTCTTTTACGCCCACAAATGGAAACATGGACTATAAGTAGGGCCAGAGGGTCCTTCCTCAACACCACGATCACTCGAAGAAGTTGACGGTAGTGTTTCTGGTTCTTCTTCCATCTGGAAACAAACTAACAGGCAACTGAAGTGTTCTCCATGCAGACAGGCAGCAGAGTGAAAGGCGGAACGTCTTCTTATAGACAGCTTGATCGCTTGATTCGCTCAGTGATCAGCCAGCTTCATCAAACCTGGTGACAGAGCCATCTACAGCTCCGGCAGTGATAATGTGGGTTTGGAATGATTTGTAACAATTGTGTAATTGTAACGAGTAACAAGAAAATATGCAGTGAAGTAGGAGGGAAAAAACGGCAGGAAAGTACAGATACAGCATTTTAGTACATAATTACAGTAGTGAAGCAGTTCTACTTTGTTATTATATATGTCTGGAGTTTAAAGCGGGATAACGGCAGAGAAAGCAACAATAAGAGATGCCCCATCCACGTTCAACACGTGAATAAAATCAGAATTTTATCTTTTTACAGACAGTTTTGTTTTCTTCAGTTAGACAGATAGTGTGATGTAAAGCTATATGGTTGTCTTGCAATATATTGATTATCACATAATTTTGTATCGTGATATTATTGGTATTGTCGACCATGTGTTGTGTATCATATGGCTTGGTCCTCTGTGATTCCCACCCCTAATAGAGATGGCTGTGGTACATAGTATAGGCTTCTTATGTAGACAGTCTCCTATAATTAAACATTTGCTAGTTAGTCAAAGTAACATAAAGATCCTATTCTAAGCCACATGATCGTGTACTAGGTTGAGATTCTAATTGCGTCCCTAAGTACAGGAGTGTTCTTAGAGTCGCTCTGTATGCAGCATATATTACAATATTTTAAAACTAGCTGGATGACGAACCACCTGATATCTTACTACGGTATGAACAGTTCATGCCCATTTTGCCACTGGAGAGATTAATGAATGTACTGTGAGTATGACTAATGAGGGATTCATAAATGACTGATCATTAGTGGCAACATAACTGAAGGAGGAATGGTTACGAGTTGTGAGAAGGGGAGTGACAAATATGTCAGAATGACTGCTGTAGAACCACATAATGGCCCGGAATTGCTGTGAATTTTTTTTGCTTTGGTTTTAAGAGTTATGATGAGTTGTTCCTTTATTCGTTCTACAGGGGGACATTTGCAGTATTACAGCAGCTAAAAATCACAACAAGGTGGAAAGTAGAAATAAGCTAAGGAAAAAAAGAGTATAGAGTAACTGTAGCTCTGCTATATATAAAAGTAAACAGTGCACTCAGTTTTGGTGTGGTCTAAGTTTTGTTTTGTTGTTGTTGCTGCATTCTGTCTTATCTTTTGTTACATTGCAAAACAAAATGGCGATTAGAAATGAACCAGGATTATAGATTTGAGAATGATTCTACATGTTTGACAGCTCAAGATAACAGATACAGCGGGCTGCACAGCGTAAACCCATTTGATTTATATTGCACTTCGCAGTTGACAGCTTTGGATGTAAATGTTGATTAAACTCTGACATTTGGATCTGTTTACCATCCGTGCTGGGGACCGTCTGTGTCCATTCTGTAAGATATGCACAGTAAATACCCAAGTATGCATGTGTTGGGTGTTCCAAACGTTGATCTGGACAGGGTTACATACACTCAGACAGACACAAACACACTTATTGATATTTTTATTGACATACATTGCACTTTGCCTCAGGGTTTGGATAAGTGAAGAAAACCCCAGATGACATGAGGTGTCATTTACTTCCAAAAATAACTTAGAAAATATGTGAAAATGTTATACTGTATTTACTGAGATGAGTTTGACAGTGAAGTGACAACTGATATTGAAGCTCTGCTCACAGCAAATATCAAGAATAGTCCTTTCAGATCTATACTTCCCCCTGGCCCTGTGGTCTGTTATTGGGATTTCACAAGTGTCATAGCCAGATGGTGTGTGGGTGTGTGGCTGTGTGTGTGTGTGTGCATGTGTTGTGTGTGCATGTGTTGTGTGTATTGTTTTAAGAACAGGTGTGCCTCTTCATGCTCTGTGCGGTATTCAACGATTGCAAATCAACATTCGTCAACGTGCACAAGAAAGCCACGTTGAAAAGCACTAGTGCTGTGAATGTTCTCCTCATCCAGCCACTCTCTGCCTCCTTCCTCTCTGATAACAGCTCTCCTGGTGTGTAAATACCAGCCTGGTGATTAATGGCGGGATGAAAGTCCCGTTGTGTCTCTGTCACATAATCTATCATAGTGGCCATGATGACCAGTGGTGATGACAAGATGAATAGGCCTGATAACGCAGGTCTGTCGGCCTGTTACTTTACCAGCTAGCTGTTCACCTTTAAGGCTGCACATTGATTACTGCACAATTGCTGCTAGAAATGAACACGTGACTCCCAAACACAAAAATGAAGCATGGCTCTGTTTTGTCAGCTATGACTAAATTGCTTGTCACGTATGATTATTATGTGCATTTTGACCCACCCCCTAAGCTCTATTCACACATGGCAGAGTATTGGGAAGCACTGTTGTCTCACTGCCGTTTGCTCCCTTAGTCCAAAAACATGCAGAGGTTAATTGAACACTTTAAATTGATCATATGTGTGAACGTGAGAGTGAAAGTTTATTCGTCTATTGGCCCTGCGATGGACTGGCAACGTGTCCAGAGCATGGCCTACCCTTTGTGAGGGGCTGTGCTTTGCTGTTTGCCATGCTCTCACCTTCACAGTCTCAGGTTAGTCATTACCTGGACTGGTCTCCCTCCTGGTCTCCAGTGAGGACCTGACCTTCTTCGAAAGAGCAGAGTCACACCATTTTTAATAGTCAGCAAAAATGTCAGCAGTAATACACTCTATTTCTCACCTCTACTGGGGATCCCATGTCATGATTTGAATTATTTTTTCTCAACACAGAATATGATGAAGTAGTGCACCAAAACTCCATTATCCAGACAGAAGGTGATCCCTGAATTCTTGAAACCACAAAATGAAATATTCTTCAGGATGATATTGGTAAATATTCCACCTAAAACAAATATGGGTAATATGGGTACACCTCAACAAATGCTTGCTAATGCAAGGACCTGCTAAAGTTCACAATAAGCATCAGAGAATGTGTTTTCTGTGATCAAACAGTGATCAGTTAGAACGTCACCAAATGTATTTATACCTAACATTAGTCTCCGGTGTCCACATAAAGATCTGACCGATCACGGTCACCCCCCCCCCCCCCCCTCCCTTACATCACCTCCCCCTATGTGCGCTGCCATATCAACAACAACAACAATGACAATGTTAGCCACATGTGAAGTCACACTATTTTATGGACTCCACTGCTTTTCGAAGCAATGGAAGAAGTTGTCTTGAAAGCAGAGAAGGCTATGCAGTTTTGTTGCTGCTTTCATGTTCGCTGTACTCGGAGCCACCAATGTATTTCATTATGGAGACTTGTTGCATTTATACTTCTGTTCAATGTGGTCACCATGCATCTTTAACCAGCTCCCTAAGTGGTTTGGTAGAACTGATAACAATCCGTTCAGACGGTACCACATTGCAATCCGATCACAGAAAACGCATTTCAATGCCAGGTGTTAAGTGGGCCACAATGTAGAAGAAAAGGGATTTAAGTGACCTTGAACATGACATGGTCTTGCACAACAGTCTCTCTCTGGGCTGAAAAAGTGAAACTATGCAGTTAGCAACAGTTCTCTGGGTGAAAATTCCTTGTGGAGGTCAGAGGAGAATGACCAGACTTGCCCAAGATGATAGAAAGGCAGTAAAGCCAAGGAAAACAATCTCACATCAAACCTTAAAGCAGATGGGCTACACCAGTTACCCTCCCTGACAGGGAAGGTTGAAATAGCAGCTTTATAAAGATATGGGGCTTTGACTGTTGAGTGATTTGTGTCCCTCACCATATCATGTTGATTCAATAATATAGTTCTTGTATATCAGTTGTATTGTTATGATGATGATCACTGAAGTGCATCAGATCATTACATGTGAATGCAAATTCAGATATAATGAACTGAAATCATTTTCAATTATTTACTACAGGCACCAAATCTTACCTATGCGGTCAGCAAACCCTGGTGTTCACTGAGCCAGTGTTATTTGTTTTGAGTAATTGTGGACTCTCAGTCCCAGCAGTTAAAATCTAAGAAAAGACTTTTGTCATTTTGTCACACAGCTGGTGTATTTATGTTGAAGTGTCATCATCAGGTCCCCATTGTGCTTCTGGTGTCAGCATGAACTCTGCTGTTTCTATATACGACTGTCACGACCTGTTTGGACTCTTGATTTGAGCAGATGAGTGTGAATGTGATGTACTACACAGTTAGAAAGGTCTTATTATTTAAGCTCAGTTAACCACCAGTTCATTCACTCCACTAGAAGGGTAAAACACTGCAGCGTCACCTGTTTGTTTGCTTGTCTTTAGATTTAGTTTGTGCAGTAGGGCTGGACCAAAAACATGACCACAATATTTAAAAATAAATACATACAAAATCTTCCAATATGGATAGATTCATCTTAAATACCATCTTTTTTTTTTAAAGCTTTAGTATCCAACTTTTTAATAAAAATGGATACCTGTTAAATTCAAAGCAATGATTTTACACAATGTCTATTTCTCTCAGTGATCCGAAACCATGGCGTTATGTTTTCGTGTCACCACATACACATCATGGCTGACAGGGGGAAGGTGGAAGCATAGCTTAAAGAATTAACATTGGTCTTTTAAGAAAGCTCTGCAGACTCACCTGAGGCGTGGGGTGACAACACTGGCAGCGTTTTGGGCGACAGAAGTCACACATTGGAGCTTTAAAGATTGATTTTTGCTTCTAAGTAAAAGATCAGTTCATAAATTGAACTAAGCAGCTTTATGGACAGAAAACAACAATCACTCACTGACAAGGAACAGTTCAGACATCCAAAGTAAAACATTAATGGCACTTATCTGTGTTGCATCTCAAAGTGTGTTTGCACACTCCATAAAAATCACGTCGATAAACAATTCAAACCATTATGCTGCTTTTAATGAAAAGTATCGCACTAAATTTTCTTATTGAATTATTGTACATTCCTAATCTGTGGGGTTTTTAAGGGCCTCCTTTGTCTGCATGTGTCTGCACCTGCACTTCCTGCCAATATTCAGCCACATCCAGCCCTGTAGTCGCTCTGCAGTCTGAATCTTTGAAAGTGTAGTGCATAACTTTTGGTAATAAACACATTAAAGCCACTGCCAAATACGTCCACGGAGTGCTGATTAAATCAACACAGTGTAGGATGTCTGCCTTTAAATAATGTATACAGATAATTTTACAACAGGGAGAAAATCACCCTGTCAAAGCCTGAGTGGATCTGCATCACCTGCATTGGCACAGTGAGGCTTAGGGTTTTGGGTTGGCACCATGATGTCACCATGATGGCACAAAATAACTACAAACTTCTACTTTACGGCACACATCACTGTCTTCCCCCCTCCTCTCTTTCACTCAGAAGCAAATGAAGCGACAAAACTTACTCTGGTGTCATTATTAATTGAGTGGATGTTATGACATTAGGCAGTTTGATGGGATAAATGCTTCTTGGAACTGGGTAATGGTGTGGGAGTGGTGGAGGATCACCGAGACATATGCCACGTATGTGTTTTGGTAATTACACAACAATTATCAGGAAGGCAACAGTGAACCAAACCTTAATTGGATTGGAAATGTGTCGTATCTGGTACCTCAGCCTGTCCTGCTCCCACAGTCCCCACAGACCTAAGTTGGCCATCTTGCTCTGTTCAAACCCATTTTGCATAATAACCTGCCACTGTTGCATTTACATTTTTTGAAAAGTAAAAAAAAAAAAACAACAACAAAAAAAAAGAATTTCCATGAGCACTTCAAATAAAGCTCCATGAGAAAAATATAGAATTTCCCAATGGTTCTTCAAACTCAGTTACTTTACATGAAAGTAATCCTAACCTTTCTCAAACACAATTCGAATCTTAACCCTACGGGTCGCATGATAAAATCAAATACATTTTTTTTTCTATAAACCCAAATCACATTTTCTCAAGGTACTTTACTAAGGCAGAAACTCTACAATATTAAATGGAGAGGAGGAGAAAGAACTGACAGTTCACATAATGAGCAGGAAGAAATCTTTGGCAGAAGAAGACAGCCATCTGCTTTGGTTGGTTGGGGAAAATGGAAAAATGGGGAACAGAGGAGAGACGAGAAACAATAAAGGGGTAGAGGACGGAGACCAGGAGCAGATGTATAACAGCTGTATTAAGTTCTGTCAGCTGTGATATTTTTATTATAAAGATTAATCATAGCATAATAATGATGATGGCAATACTCCTTCTACTAATGATAATTATAGCCTTGCAACTATACTGTGTATATATATGTGTGTGTGTGTGTGTGTGTTTATGGCAGAAAAGATCCAAAAGAGCTAACAAATACTTATATTATAATATTGTTTTGTTTTTTTACATATTGTTTTGTATTTTTTTAAAAGGCTGATGGTGGATTACGATGCAGCAGAAATGAAGGGAGTAAGTTGGAATCACACAGAGTTGGAATCAATTCCCACTGACACATTACATCTTCCAGTGCATGTCCAAACCTTGCCATTATCTCAACCCAGAAATAATTTGAGTGTCAGATTTTTCATTAGGAAGCAGAAGTGATTTGACCTGTCAAAGACTATGGAGTTCAGGTACGAGTTGCAGTGAGAAGGTTAAATTTAGGCCTGTTATGGAAATTACAGTGATGATGGGGGAGATCTGACGAGGAAAATGAGACTCATGACTTATGGTTGTGCGGATCAGAAAATGTGATGTGTTATCCCAGTGTTGAGATAGTTACAGTTACAGGAAAGTCCTATTATCTCTGCTAATGACCTCATCCTTCAAAGTGAACAAGCTTTATTCATTCACCTCTTGATTTCCAGAACAAAAGGCCAAACTATAGAAGGAATTTTATTAGCCCACAGGAAGTCATCAACCAATCATGGCTAATTCTCTAGAGTGATTACAGTGGGAAGCACAATCACACAATCTTTTGATGTGGTTTGTAATTCAATCTAAACTTGACTAAAATAAAACGGTCAAACTTTCTGGAATGGGCATCCTTACTTAATGTGGTCACTGAGTCCTTGGAGAGTTTTTCAGAAGAGTGGCACTTATGGCCCAGTTAGTTTCCTTGAACAACGGCTTGATCAGTAACAGGAAATAGAGGGCTGTGACCTCGGTTTAGTTCAGAGGCATCTGTGCAATACTGGAGAAAATTTAAATCTCTCCAGCCACAGGTTAAAGGTTAATGAAATTCCACAGAGTAAACCAGACAGCTTGGCATTAACTTGTGCACACCTGCAGCTCTTGTGACAGACGAGAGCATTAAACCCTCAGCAATCAAACAACAGGCTCAATCACCTGTTTGCTCAGCATGGCGGTGAGCGAAAAAAGACTGCAGTATCTGATTAGACTGACTGACACCAGAACACAGGTGAGCTGACACACTGGGCACAGCCTGTTTACAAAGCTCCAGCTGCAGCCACGTAACCTGAATATTTCCAAGGTACAGTCGGCCAGAAACAATGGTCTCAGACAGTTCTGAGAGGATCAATAATTATTTACCCAAGAGGGTCAGGAATTCCACCAGGCTAATTACATTGCATTACTATGCAGAGGTGTAATTTGCACTGTATTCCTCTGACAGCAGTCATGGAGGAAACAGTGCATGTGTCCAGACCTGCCATTTTCCACCAGCAATATTCTGTGTTAACTGAGGGATGGATGGATTAATACCAAATGAACTCACAGACGATGAAAGTAACAAATCTGTTCTGTCTTACATCATCAGACTGCAGGAATCAGAACATAGAGAGAGAGATATTGCATTGCACGCTGATTGCTTCTGTCATATTTAACTATTGATAGCCTCAGGGTGTCATGCACAGTGATTCATTGAGTAAACATGCTGACTCTTGGTGTTCTGTATGTATGCCTAGAAAAACTCCCTGAATATTGATCTTTGTATATGTTTGTGAGGAAGCTTTGAGTAAATTTGGACAGTGTTACAGTTAGGTATGTGTCCATATATAACAGCACATTGGCTTCCAGGCCAGTCAAATATAATTGGGTGTTTTTGTGCAATTTATTTATTTATTTCTATGATTGGATTTTTTTGTGTGTGTCTAAATGGATCAAATACATTAACATACTGTATGTGTGGCATGTTCAGAAGCACACTGGCTTCAGTGCTGATGGATTTAAAGTCCTGCTTAATTGGATAGAGAGAATTGATGTTCTTCTCTCTCAGTCAGTGAGTGGGCAGCGCTCAACAACCTGAACTGCCCCCCCCCACACCCCCTTCTTCTCTTTCTCTCTGACATTTTAATGCAATGCGTTTTTCTTCCAAATGTCTTCTAAAAGTGCTGCTTTAATTGTGCTCTTCAACCTGCCCTCTGTCTTTCAGAGCCACAAATAAAATGCCACACACCAATTGCTGCATGTCAGGTTACCATGAAATAAGCTGTGTGGGTGGATAAACATTTTGTATATTTAGCTCTCTGCAAGAAAAACAAGATAGTTTCAGTGTCCATCACGAATATCTGCTTTGGTTTAGTTTTGCTGTACTTTTTTACTGTGTAAGAACAAGCTCTACACACAATGTCCATCAAATGCAGCACATTTAAGATTTTTTTCTGTTTTTTTTTTAAAGAGAATGTGGAAGGAGAAGACTGACACTGATTGAGGAGCAGACTGAAGCTGCAGAAAATCACATGAAATAAACAATGTTTTTTTCAGAGGATGAGGCTGACCAAAGACAACCTTGGTCTCTCTTTCCAACTTCTTTCTGAATGCAGTGATGGATTTAAATCATCTCTGTTTGTATGCGGATGTTGTGCAGAAGGAATGGCAGAGAGGAAATCAGATTGTGCAGAAGCTTTGAGGGGCAGATGTAAATGTTTCTAGGAAGGCCACATAGCTGAACCTCCTTGAGCTGATTGAAACAAGAACATAGTGAAGCACGTGGGCCCTACACATAACCAGGACTTCAATAATCTGCACATGATTTGTGCAGTGGAGTATGGTGATTGACATTCCTGCGGCTGTGACATCAGGGCCACAGCATTTAATTTAATACTTGCTGAATATACAACATCGACAGATGAATGGGAATTAGCCGTATTATTAGCCATGAAGGATGGAGAAATGGCTGACAGTCTTGATCAATAGAGGGGCAAACCAGAGGATTTCCAGTTCAGAACCTGCACCACAGTGCACCACCCATCATGGGTAACAGGGAATAGGTCATGATTCTTTATGATCAAATCCATAATGAGTGCACACACAGGTCAGCAGATCAAGACACTCAACATAACATGAAACCATGAAGAGTTCTCCATAGCCGTAGCTGGTTGTGACTGTATTATATTAAAGCGGACCTAGACCGGAAGTTCCAATTAACGCTGTATTTTAGTGTGTATCTGCGTCATTACCTTGTTTAAGAAGCCCTGAAGGTTCTAAACAAACAGTTCAGCCACTGCTGAGAACGCTACAACGTTATTGTAATCTCTGAAAAAACCCGGTCCGGTTACATAAACACCGGTTCTCTGGAACAGCAGATCCTCCTGCTCCGGGCACTAGTCCGGACACATCAGGTTTCGTACATTGAACCGCAGAAGAAGAATAACGTCCGTTGTGGAGGTGTTTCACGAGCAACAGTGTCTTCTGACTCTGGGTCTGACTCCGGGTCAAAGTCATAAAAGGGACTGAGGCGGGGAGTCGTGAAGAAGCTATTTTTAAACATTGTTAAAACAATGTTTTGATAATGAGTAGCAGTGCATCCACCGTTCCAGAGGGGGGAGCTGTGCTTCTGAGAGCGGGTGTGCTGAATATGTCACTTCCGGGTACTGGCCAATCACAAGACTCTGTCTTCTGGGTTAGAGATTGAGTCTCAAATCTTGCGTCTGGGAAACACCGTCAGAAAAGAGGATTTCTATCGGCTCGTTTGCAGCAACTAGGAGGTTTTTGACCATAAAAACAAGTTAATGTATGTAAGTAGACCTCCATAACTAACATATATGTGCAACAGGACCACTCGATGTGAGCTTTAAAAACCAACAATAGTCTGATGTTAAGAAATGGAAAGAGTTAGCGCGCTGCTACGCGTAACTGTGAGAAGATGAATTATGATGCAGGAGTTACAGTTTGATTAACGTGTCCATGACTTTAATGGCTTATCAGCTAAAACACAAAAGAGCAGTTCATACAATGAAACATGATTGTAAAACTCTCCAATGTAGTGACTGTTTTATCATTTTATTGATAGTGGAGTAAACTGAAGAAGTTAATGTCACAAATCTCATAAATACTTCAGTGAGCAGCAGCATTCTTTAACACATAGGCACGCAGAGCTGCAGAGAAGCCGAGCAGTTACTACTGATGATTCATCTTCTCTGGGAGGGCTTTCATTCCAAAATGAGATATTAAAAGCTGCACCCCACCACTACATCTCCTCACCACTGTGCATATAGATCAAGACGATTACAAGACAATCCACACACAAAAAAAGAGTGGATAAGTCACAATGTAATTTGCTTTTTGACTGGCTAATGCTGACACTGCTGAAGAAAAGTCAGTAGTTTTCAAACGCAGTGCTATAATGTCTCTGTGCTCATCTGTGCTTGTGGGTAATAATGTTTTCCATTATCGTACCTGGTCTCAGAACAATGGAAGCTGATGTACTTCCAATTTGCAGAAATCTAAAGAACTCTGCTCTGAGGTGACCTAGACTTTGTCAACAGAACACAGCCACAGCCACAATAATAACAGAAATAATGAAAAGCATTTGTTTCTTGGACAGAAAATTACGAAATGCACCAACAATATCAGCTCATGTGGGACAGATCACTGCTTTGAGATCATGTGTAGAGAGAGCTTGATGTCTATTTTTAGCTTTAACAGGTCAAGCACCGATCACCTTGCCTGCCTTGATGGCACTACACTATTTAATAGACTGAATAGAATAGTGAATTGTTGCTATGCAGAGACATAATTTGCTCCCAAGGCACAAATTAAAGCTCAAATTGGACAAAACTAAGCTTCTGTCAAAGCTTGGCCTCCTTTTTAAAGCCTGCCGATCACTGACTGATCAATGACAGCTAACTTGGATGGTAAGGTGCCAAAGAGAGACAATAGATAACATAGTGTTGTCCTGGACAGATTTCACAGCAGTAGCATGCTCGTGTTGATTCCTCGACTTTGACATCAGGACCCGTCCCTACCTCACCAGAGTGGCTGCCTGGCTGCTCATCCAGGCACTTGTCACCTGCTGCCTGGACCACTGGACCGCTTCAATCTGCCATCACACTTCTGCAGCACATCCAGTCAAGTGCCAATATCTGCTATTTTTCCACACCAGTCTTCTAGTTTTTTTGACCACACTGGCTGTATCGTGCTTTTCTTAGTAGCATCTGATTTAAAGCTCTTTTTTTTGTTCTGGCTCTACAATGGTAACATTAATTTACCACCAAGCAGTGTGTGAAAGTGTCAGTACTCCCTTTATCCATATGAGGCATGTACGTCGATATATGTATTACTAAACCATTAAACACTACATTTAAAAAAAAGGTGTTCGATGTTCACATCATCTGTTTATTTAAATGGGTCATATTATACCCTATTTCTCCAAGTTAAACTAGTTCCCTGGTGTCCTGAACATGTCTGGGACATGCTTTGGTCAAAATACCATAAGGATGAAAAACCACAGCAGTTCAATCACCCTGCCAACACAGCCCTTTTCAGAATGCTCTGTTAAGTAGTATCTCTTTAGGTCCACCTTAAAAAAAACGAAACTTAAGGGACAGGAAATGACGTCAGCCACAGAGGCTACTGGGAGCTAACAGCAGTTAGCATTTGGAAAAGTGATCATTTGCAGGCTCTAGCAGGCACATTGCTGTCATATATAACATGTATCCACTGGACAGATAAATCCTCTTAGGCTGGAAGTTTGTGTAGAACTCTGTGCTGCACTGTGGAGCCAAGAATAGAACTTTTCGTGGACTTCCGTTTTTCGGGTACCGTTGCCCTCACCAGCACTCTCACCTGTTTTAAGGACAAAGCGGAGTGCCTCGAGACAACAATTATATGAATTTAGCGCATTGTGACATCCCAGTGAGTACGGAAGTCAACATTGCGTGTTTCATCTCCTGTACCGACTGATAGGGCCTCCAGAGTCCCAAATATAAGGATTAATATGATTAAAAAGTTGATTTTGCATAATATGTCCCCTTTAAACTTAAACTGCATAATCCATTTTATTTGGTGCCCTGTTATTAAGTTTTTAAACACTTGTAGATATTTATTGATATTGTTGTTCTCTTCGTCTTCATCTTCTCCCTTTAGGGGTTGCCATAGCAGATCATATGCCTGACGGATGTTGTTCTTGTTCACAATAAAAACAAAAACTCTGGAGAACGGGTGTCATGGAGTGCACTCTGAGAAATGATTATTCAGGGCCATAATAATGAATTGGACAGATAACCTAAACGGAGTACGGACACTGAAGCCAGGTGGTGTGAGTAATATTTTCAGTACTTTGTGAATAAAATTATCTTTTTTATCTTTTTCTTCTTGTTTACCACTTCCTATAAAGGGAGAAACATCATCATAACTATCAAACTATCTGCCCATGACCTTCCCCTTTCCTTCAGTTTGCAGCAATACATCAGACATAGCACTGGCTTGCTGCCTTTGTTAAAACTCTGGATTTTGCAATAACAAGACAAAACACTTCAAATAGGTTCTCACATAAAAACAAAAAAGAGAAGGATGATAGCAGATCAAGTTCAGCCTCCTTTAAAATACCAGCTCCGACACAGTTTCCCTGTCCGGGTGTTAATTCTGCACGAACACAGTCAGACAGCACTGCTTTTTCAATCATTGAGGACACAAAGTGCAGAGTGTGTACATCCATTTAAGATAAAGATACAATGAAGAGGGCATTTCCATCACTTGTTGGAACACTCTGTACTTGCTCTGGGTGAGATACTTTCCAAGATTGATGTCACCGAGGCCCAAATTATCTCAACCTTAACAAGCGAAGCTGTGCAAAGTCTCCTCTCAGATGTTTTTCAGATATAAAGTGACATCAGGACATCAGCAGTGACACAGGGTCTGAAAATCTGTCTGGATTTAGTTTAGAGAAATCTGTCAAATAAAGTGCATGGTGATGGGGGGGGGGGGGGGGGGAATGATTGGCGGTCAAAAGAAGTTATTTTCATTCTTCATCTCCTGCATTACCTGTTATAGTTTATTAGGCATATTATTTTAATGGAGATGTAATTGGTGCAATTTGAATTTATGACACTACTTCTGTGACCCTTAAAGGAGAAGCAGGTACGAGAGTGAAAGGATAAATGTGTCAACATCTGCTCAGTATGTCTGTGGTTCTCTGCTGTGTCTGGCTGCGGTTGTGTCTATTAGGCACGTTGATGTGTTTTTTATGCATGTCCTTTAGTCCTTCTGAATTGTTGCACATGTATTAATCCAGTGCTGGTGTTGTGGTGTCCTCCAAATGTGTGTGCATGTGTGTGTCTGTGTGTGTGTGTGTGTGTGTGTGGTTAATGGGGTGTCCCAGGCTAATACTGCATTATCAACAAATTATACACAACACACATCTGTTGTTTTGAGGCCAATACTAATGAGAGATGAAAAGTGTTGACAGAATTTCCTCTGCTGCAGTCTCCTTGTAGGATCATGTGATTAATTATGGAAGTTTTCTTATTACAAGGCTATGTGTTGATGGTTTACACTTGAAGTGACATAATCATTATCATTGTGCACCGTTGGCTTTGGCTTTGGGCTTATTTGTTGTAGTGCCACTTCAACTCATTTTTCACAAGCTAAAACCGCCTTTTCCTGAACAAACAAACACTTAGTGATTAATCAATTGGGTGAAAACAGCAGATTGTTTACAAAAAGTATTACACTTTCACTGACTAAAAATTAATTAAGAAAACAATTAATCAAATAAATGACCCATCGAAATGTACTGGAGCTCAAGGGAATACTGTCAATCATCTTTAATCAGCAGCAGCAACAACTGGGGGCAGAGTAATCTATGGGCATAAAAGGATGAACATGGACTCAACCCAACTGTGACCTGATGTCCAGTGTTGGTGATTCTGTCTCCTCCACCCTCCGATATCTCATGGCTGACAGAGGAGATGCCTGTTGTGGTCTTCAGATGTAAACTTTGGTTCTCCAACTAGTAGCTTGCAAGCGACAGCTCCCTTTCCTAGTAGCTCGCCAAAGGTTACATTTTTATCCAATCAAACTCAGAGGTGCCCAGCCCCTTCTAACCCCGGATTTCCACTGGACGCGTTACAGCCGCGGAACGTCAGCGGCGCGGTTCTGCTTCGTCCTCTGCCCGGCGTCAATCCCCACCGTTACGGCATCGGCGCAGTGCCTTGGGAGCCAGCGGTATTCACGGAAGATCGCGCGATAATCTTAAACGGACGCGAGTTCGCGAGACCGTGATAGACTGTGTGTATAAAGGAAACAAAAACAACACAGGTTCTTTTCATTTTCCGACGTGGAAGAACTGTTGATCTGGTGTCATAAATGATTTTATGTTTCTCCACTTCAACAATCAGTCTCTCGTCGTACATTGTGACTCTCCAAGACGCTCTGATTAATTGACTGTTGACCTTGTAGCACCGGTCACGACTTAATGTTGATGTGAAGTTGTGACGGTCGTATGACCTGCGTATTGTGTTTTATTTTGAAAGGGGGGCGGAAATGTTTTACTTTGATTCTGTGTCGCTTTTCCTGTCTGGTGCGAACTGCTCTGTTGAAATTTACGAGGTTCAGCAGCGGCAACGGCAAAAATAGAACTGCTACCTATCGATAGCGCTGCGGCGCGGCGAGCCGCTTCTGGGACGCTGCCGAGACGCGCAGCAGCGCGGCAAGTGGGAATGCTCTCATTGATTAGAATGGGAGCGATTTGCAACGGCAACCACGCCGCTGACGTTTCCGCGGCTGTAACGCGTCCACTGGAAATCCAGGGTTACACTATTGTTTTAATTTATTTATTTGCCAATAAGTTGTCAAAGAGTTGCACTGCTGTCAGCTTTCGTATTTCAAATCAAAGTTCAGACTGTCAGATCGATATTTAGGTTCAGCATGTTCTGTTTCAGACGTTTACCATTGATTATCTGAGGAAACAGTGACCAGTCTGACCATAATTCCTCATCAACGTGTTCTGTTTCACAGAGGTGCTGGTGTGCAGTTATTTTTCTTTCACTCTAATAATCTAGAAAATACAATCAACTTTCTGTTGTTTTTATTAATTAATTGACTGGTTTTCTGAGAATCTTGTGAAGGCTCACCCTATTTTCCCTCCAGTAATTCACACAACAATCTGGCATTTCATAAGCTGTTGTGATTACAAACTTATAGGCCTGAGGCGCGAGCGCTCTCTGTGATGGTGTTGACTAGTGTAATTTCATTTTCAATTTATCTGTTTCAGATGTAGCAGAACGTATGCTTAAAGGCAGCAGCAGCATACGGTATAATATTACTGAGAACATTGCTTTTTTGATGGCAACCTAAAATGTTGTTTTGTTTCTAACGGTGCCCAAGAATCAGTGAAATGCTTTTATGTTCGATTTGTTATCCAGTCCAGCTTTGTCGTCCAGTGGCTGTATGTACAAAAATATGGTTTCATAGGGTTAGGTATTCAGGATTAGACGCGTTTAAAGTGATTTTTTTCTCTTTAAAAATGAATAGTGAACATGTGATGGACTGGCGATCTGTCCAGGGTGTACCACGCCTATCGCCCTATCAGCTGAGAATGGCACATCGCGTCGCGACCCTCATGTTGAGGATAAAGTGGAAGATGGATGGATGGAATTAGTCCTTTGGGCAGTGCTGGCCCAAGCCTTTATGGGGCCCTAAGCTGAATTTGATTTAATATGAACAAATAAAGCAGTTTAATTACATTGTTTTTTTAAACTTAGAACAGATGTGTACTAAATGACCAAACCTTGAACAACAAAATAAAACCAAATAACTTAAACTCAACACTATTTGCATATCTTAATACATCACAACATATCTAGATTTCTTTAATATGTTGAAATGTGCTCCACACACTATTGGGGGACCTTATGCCTTGGGCGTAAGGCCCCCCAATCGGATTTATAAACATTTATTTAAATGTTGCGTGTGGATCATTGAAGTTCAGACTGTATTCCCAGAGTTAAACAAGCTGTTAGATTGATCAATACATCAATAACTGGAAAAGCACTCGGAGAGCGCAGACCTCCGCTAAGGCAGCTCAGTGCCTACAAAATACACCCTGTTGTAACCAGTGCTAGCGTCTACGGATCATGCCCAAAATGATCACTTTTCTCTGGTTGCATTGCAGACATTTCCTAAACGTTTCATCCAAATCTGTCTGTGACTTTTCGAGTTATGTTGGTCACTAACAGACAAACAGACAGATAAACAAACTCCGGTGAAAACATATACCATCCTTGGTGGAGGTCAGTAATACATCATTGTACCCTCAGATTTTAAATCTTATCTAAAGCAGATTTTTGGGTTTAACCATTTTAATTACATTGTTTGGCTCAAATATAAAAATCGGGCTTATAAAAAAACCCAACAACAAATGCTTTGTTCATAAAATACCTTGCACTTTGGTGTATGTTTTAATGTTACCCTCTGGCTCAGAGGGTTTTAATTTTGCTTGGATCTTTATCTCTCTATGTTTTGAATCGTGTTTTCCGCTGAGAGCTTTGTGTGAAGTCAGTGCAACACATTATCAGTCATTTGTTTAGGCCCTTTATCATCTAAGCTGACAGTCCATTCTGACTAGAACTAAGCTAACTTCACAGTTAGTGTAGATGTAACAAATCCACAGGATTTACTTCTGCCAAACCGCTCTAGTCAATTGCAAACAACCGCTGCATGGTTTTACTATTACAGAAAACAGGAGCACATTTTGCTAAGAAAAAGCTACTAATAAATTCTATCCTCTTTAATGATGGTTAATTCTTTTGTGTCTGTGTTTTTTATTTATTTATTTCTTTATCCAATTTGCAATTAGCTCTCTGAGTGCAAATTAAACTAGACTGTAGAGCTTCAGTCCGTTAACTCCTCAGAAAACTACGTCCTTTAATCATTTCACAATATGCTGAAACTACTTGTGGGTCTTGAGATGGAAACACCTCCTTTGCAGGATAAGGTTAGGGATTGTGTTTTTGAAGAGCACCTTGCTGTTTTCAGCATAGCTTTGTTGTCGTCTCGAGATACTGGAGCAGGTAAACTGAGTCAAAGCATTTTCTGGATGTGCACGAGTGCAGTTGGAGCAAAAGGCATGACCATCGATTACTCTTACACATGGCTGAGATCCTCTGGTTTTTCCTGTTGTGCTCTGATAAAACACTTTCCAATAAATCACTGTGACATTGTATACACAATATGAGCTTTGCAAAGATATATTACACAATGTTTTCCTTTTTTCTTTGTGTTGAAATTCTTTACACAGTTGGTAGAATTGTTTTATTGATCTTAACTTCTCCACTAATCTTAGATTAATATACTGGATTTCTTTATGCCAACTCAAATAACTTAGTGATGTTCAGTGTGTACTCCAACAAAGAGCGAGCTGTAATTCATACACGCTGTACTCCTCTCTGTTCCTCCAACCCCATGAATGAGTAATAATGCTCTTTCCAATGGAGGTGAAAGAGTCTGACACTGAGCACCATTATCAGAGGCAACGCTCTCTGTCTGAGGCCAACTAAAACGCCCACAAAAGAGAGTGACGGGGTGCTGAGAGTAAGATAAGGTGCATTCTCACCATCACACAATTTACAGGCTTTGAGAATCAAAGGGAGGCCATGACTCTTATAATACAGGCTTAAAATTGGAGTGGCTTTTTGTCTTCTTTTCTCTGGACCTCATTTTATCTGTTGTGCAGCTGACAGTGCCAGTGGTTTCAAGTACAATAGTGTCCCTACCCTCACACCACACCACTTCTATTGTCAGATCTGTGTGTGTGCATGTGTCTATGTATGTGTGTGTCTACAGTAGAAGCTACAAGCCTACAGCCGTTCTTCAGGTTTGCTAGAACAGTCATTGCTATAAGAATACACACCAATCAGCCATAACATTGTGATCACTGACATTGGTTTTCTCATTACAATGGCACTCGGCAGTGGGTGGGATACATTAGGCAACAAATTAACAATTAGTCCTGGTAGTTATTGTGTTGGGAGCAGAAGAAAAAGGGCAATCATGAGGTTTTGAGTGAATTTGCCAAAGGCCAACTCTTGTGAGACATTGCGAGAACTTACTAAAAGTTATCCAAGAAAGGAAAACTGGTCAACCGGGTGAGCAACCAAGGCTATTAGCAAATCCAATAGACCAGTTGTACCTTAGGGTTAATGCTGGTTCTGATAGAAAGGTTGCTGTGGTTTCCATGAAGACACCCATGCCCAATGCCAAAAGTGCCTTCAACATGTACATGAGCATCAGAACTGGCTCACAAAGCAAAAGAAGATGGACTGGTCTGACGAATCACATTATTTTACTTCATACAAAAAATACATTTCCAGTGGTGTGGCACTGCTGCGACTCGAGCGTGACACCGCTTATTTATCAAGGTGTGAAAATCTTAGAGGATCCAAAGCACATCCTTCATGATGAGTATGAGTTGACGCCCTCTAGCAGAAGGTATAGGGTCCCTAACTGCAAGACAAATGGATTCTCTGTGATCCCTCTATCAATTACAACTTAACAGTATGTGTACCCATGCAAACTCTCCCTTGCCCAAGATGAATTTCTCCACTCTGGAGACAATAAAGGCTTGTCTCTTATCTTATCTTCCTATGTTGATGGGAAGATGCATTGGGAAATGTTCTGGAACAATGGGTCCTACCTTTCATGTGGCTGGTTATATTCTTTTTGATTAAGTGCACCATCATGCAGGAAGAGGCCACTATCATCAGGGGAGTGGTCTCTTCCTGCATGATGGCCTTCCCTGACATGCACTACAAACATGATTCAAGAATGTTTTGAGGAACATCAAGAGTTCCTCAAAACATTCTCCTCTTTATTTCAATCCCATCAAGTGTGTGTGGAGTCCCATGGAAGCCTCACCCCACCTTTAAGGAGCTGCTGCTAATGGCTTGGAGGCAGATACTACATCATACCTAAAGAGGTCGGCTGGAGTCCATACCTTGATGGGCCAGAACTGGTTTAGCAGTGAAAGGTGACCTAATTAATATTATGAGGGTGGACATAATGTCAGTCCATCACAGGGCCAACATGAAAAGACATCAACCAGTCACACTCACATTCACACATATGATTAATTTAAAGTCTTCTGACCCTAATCCTGGCTTTTGTGGATTTTTCATGTTCTCTCCATATTATGTTATCTCCATATTATGGAGACATTACATCAAAACTTCACAAAAGGCTCTCAGTCTAACCAGGGATTCAAATAAATGACCTTTTTGCTGTGAGGCAAGGAGACTAAACATATTAGTGAAATATATGATCATTACATGAGCTTTATGCATTAATTATAAAGTTAATGGATTAAACTAATGTAGTTAGCTACCAGTTTATGGCACATTAGTTGATGATCTGTTGCAGCCACACTGACAATTTCTTTGAAAATGAATTTGTTACCTTAGAGCTTGCTCCCATTATTTAAAGGTGCATTATGTAATAAATCTCAAGCAACTGTCCATAAAATCCTCCTAATATGTCACAGAGACTCAGGAATAAAGTTCATATAACAAACTGAACTCACCAACAACAACAGCACAGACAAAATATTTGCATTAAAATAAAATATTTTGCAGACTGCAAATCATGTTTATGTTTTGAAATCATGTTTTGGTAATGTGGCGCCACCTACCGCCGTCTACCAATCATTGCAGTCAGTAGAGTCTCAGCTGCCGAGCAACCACGGGTTGCCAGTTACGTCAGAAAACGAAACCTAAAAGACTTTGGCATTTTTGAATTTTAATGTAGTAATCATTTTTGGCCACATTCTTACATATGGCACCTTTAAACGGTCTCTTTTAAAAATATATTTTTACATGCCTGTCCCCACAGCCATACAGTAGATACTTAAGTACAAATAAATGAAACAAGCGTGGAAGGCTGTTTATCGTTATGAGCCCAACAGGCGATAATGTCTGTGCACGTCAATAACCAATCAAACAGGAGACAGGCTGACCTGGGAGACTCTCCTCAAACACTGAAGGGTTAAAGGTGGATGGGCACATTGCTTCAAAACTACTAATGCTGTTGAGTAGAAAGAAAGTAAGAGCATGTGAGAGAGGGTGTGTGATAAATATGCCTGGTGGCTGAAGGGAAGAGACTGTCTTCTGACAGACCATAGTATTGGTGATAGGTGTCATTTTTATTATCTATTTATATGTTGGAGTTAAGTGGGACATGAGAGAGCGATAGAGTTATGTGATTGGCTGCGTAAATTATGACAATGATGAACTTCTTCCCTGTAGAATTTAACCACATCTTATATAACTGTCCTTTTCTCTGTTTCTTTCCTTTCTTGCTCTCACTTTCACAGAGATTGAAAAAAAAAAAAATAAATTGCTGAAGTCCATTAAATGCAGGAGACAAAGCTGAGCTGTGGAACCATTGTGTTTACTCTAATTGAGACCTTGGGTTCTGCGCATCTCTCCTAGCCCAACTGTCCACCATGTTGGTTTCATTCAGTAATGCAGTGCCTCAACCACCCACCCACCCACACACACACACCCACCCACACACACACACACCCACCGACAAACACACACACACACACACACACCGAAATCCACACAAACACATAGGTAAAGAGAAAAAAGGAACCGTGTCCTCTTCTCACTCAGACTCAGGGACCTTGAGACAGTTGCTGTAATTGGCAGAAAAACAATGAAGTACTTTTCGTCCTCCAGTGAAGAGGCGTTGCCAGGCAGCAGGAGCATGACGTTGTTACCCTCCAGTGGTGGCTGCGAGGGGCAGGGCAAATGGAGGGAGAAGGTGTGTGACAGGAAATGTGCAGTAGGTCTTTAGTCGTGTCGCACAGTGAGGGTTCCTCGTGTCAGAGCAGTGCAACACATTTCATATGCCTCTTCGGGACTCTGCGCTGTGTGTGTGTATGTGCGTGTTATGTAAGGATGACATCATTGCTCTTAATGAGTTTTTCAGTCCTTACCTGCCTCTCCATCATCCTCCCCTTCACAACATACTTTAGCTCGAGATGGATATTGATTTCAAGGTGTAAAGTGAAATTAGTCGCAGGCAATACGCCACTCTTAAGGACAAATTGGATATAGGTTGCACATTATTCTTTAACATGGCTGGGTATAAAACCTTCATATTCGTTTGATATCACATCAACATTTATTTATTTCTGATATAGACATGTCTGATGACGGTCTGCAGACAGCTTTTATATTAATATGTATGATGATTATTATATCTGGGGAGCCCCAAACATCACATGGGGGGAATAAAACCTCAAAATAGTGGCCACAAAATAGGTATAACATACGCATGAAATACTAATAAATAATATTAATATCATTCCCATGAATTACCTTGAGAGCTGTGTAAGCTAAAATGAGTGCAAGAGTGCTGAATGATTGAGTTTGATTTTAGGTTGGGAATGAGTTACAAAGATATTCTCCAAAGCCTCTCCAAAACATTGCATGGAATCATTATAACTTAAAGTTAAGTTAAGTTGGAACGATATTCACAGATTCAAAGTTCCATGATCAATAACATTTAAACGAAACATGTGCGAGACATATTTTCAATCAACCTCATTTTCATCAAAAAGAGCCGTCTTGTGTTCTGTAAATGTCACAGTGGTACTGAACATGATAATACACAGTGTACTGTATAATATACGGCCCCTGCGCTCTGATCTTAATGACGACTGCACTTAGAAATCAATGTGGGTTCTCCAGCTCATGTCATGTCTGGGGTTCCATTTCTATGTCATTTATAATTACAAAAAAATTCTGATATGTACAGTATTTGTTTGTTAAATTCACTTCATATTGATTATGTTTTTACTTACATCCATCCATCCATCCTCTACGGCTTTATCCTCCATATGAGGGTCACGGGGTGCTGTGCCAATCTCAGCTGACATACTTTAGGGTGATAGTTGGGGTCACACCCTGGACAGATCGCTAGTCCATTGCAGGGCCACATATGAAGACAAACAATCATGCACTCTCACACTCCAATTCACCTAATCCCCACACTGCATGTTTTTGGACTGCGGGGGGAATCCGAAGAACCCGGCGAAATCCCACGCACACACAGGGAGAACATGCAAACGCCATGCAGAAAGGACATTGTTACGACCGGGTCACGAACCTGGGTCTTCATGCTGCAGTTAAATTCAGTTAAATTAATATAGCACTAAATCACAAAAATACAATATTACAGAGAGAAGAGAAATGGGTCATACAATGAGCGAGCACTAGGCATCAGTGGAGAGAAAAAAAATATCTTTTAATGGGAAGAAATCTGACAGAACCCGTTAATAATTCAGTAATATACAATTGAATAATTTAATAAAAAAATTGAATCAATATTTGTATGTGCTGTTTGTATGGCAACTTGACATTGAATAACATATAATAATCTTATTTAGTTATTTTATTTTATTTATTTATTTATTGAATTAATTAATCAAAAACGTTACGGTTAACGTTTTTAAAAATCATTATTTAATGAGTGACTTCCCGCTGAAGAAGCTACTCTGAGGTTATGACACTTGAATACTAATATCAGCAAGTCACAACGAGAATATTTACATGATCATGTTCATTATCTTCCTTCAGCAAATGATTATCTAATATGTATTGATTGATGACTAGTTTAGTTTCAGGCAGACATTACTGATGAGTTCTAATGGATGCACATGACCTCACAGCACCCCATGTTCTCATCAGTCATCCAGTCTTGTCTTCAGGTATATTCAGTGTTTCGCAGTGCAGTTTACATCCGTATTGGGACTGTCAGCTACACATGAGTGCCTATGACTCACTTTGGAGCAGAACAGCCTCAGTAGCTATTTGATTATCCTCCAACTTCCCATTAGCTTTGTATATCTTTATCCATCTTTACTTAATGTGACATCTATTCGTTTTGAGACTGTGCAGCAAAACATTTTTTTTTAAAAACAGTTGGAGTGGCTACCTATTAGCTCTACAGTTCACTGTGGAAGAAGACGTACAGGGACACAGGTTTAGAGTCAGGAGATGGAATGAAAAAGGACAGAATAAAAAAGGACAGGAAGACAGTATAGAGGATAATGATATGTGCTAATTTTGTATGAGTTATTTTTCTGCAGACTTCAATCCTCCAGCACAGCATCAACTCTGAACTCCTCACCCCTTCTCCATCATGTCTTTCTTCTTCCAAAAACCATCTCCCTCCTCTTCCTCTGCCTGTCTGCTCTCCTCTCTTTCACTTCATGTTGCAGTTCCCCACAGCAAATATACATTCACCAAAATTGTGCAATCATGTTTACAACTTAGGATTGAAAACAAACAAACAATGTCAACAGCTATACACTCTTGTTATTTTTATGGATTTTATGGATATCCTTCAGAACATAATCAGAGGTTCAGACACATATCACAATAACATAATGATGATGATGGTTGAGGTGCTGCTGTTATTGGAAGCATGTATTTATTGTTTATTGTTATTATTATCATTTTAACTTGTTAATATGTAAAACACTTTGTAACCTTGTTTTGAAACAGAGCAGGGGACCTTAAAAAATACACTGCAGGCCACTCACAAGGTGTAAAGTGTGTGTGTGTGTGTGTGTGTGTGTGTGTGTGTGTGTGTGTGTGTGTGTGTGTGTGTGTGTGTGTGTGTGTGTGTGTGTGTGTGTGTGTGTGTGTGTGTGTGTGTGTGTGTGTGTGTGTGTGTGTGTGTGTGTCTGACATAACATTCATTATAAATGAAAACAACACTATTCTTTTGAAGCTGCCATTCAAAGGATTGCACGCTGTTCCTGAGCTCAAATCTGCTATATATATATATATATATATATATATTTTTTAAACCTTTATATAGTGGAAGTGTATCATACAGTATAAACTGGTAAATCTGTTTAGCTGAATTGCAGTTAATGGTTGTCTTGTGGTAAAACAGGTTGTTGAGATTGAGGAATGTATTTCTAAAGAGGTGATACAGAAAATTATCAAACACATTTGCTCATTATACTTGCATTTTTGTTCTGTCCCTGCGTGAGAAATACTGTATATGACAATAGTTAGTGTCCTTGACTCATGATTAGAGGAAGCTTCCTCCCACCCTTCCCAACGTCGCCGCCTGGGGACGCTGTTAAGAAACCAGTGAGGTTTTCTTCTGTTCTCATCTTCACCTTTGGGAATCTAAATTATTTTGCTCATTATCATCCTGGTAAAAACATACTCAAGCAAGCAGGAGGCAGAACTGAAGAGGAAAGTATAGGTAACACTCCTAGAATACATGAAATCGTTTTGTGTGTAAAATAAATGAGAGTTGAATATTACAAACAAGCCATCAGAAGTCTTTTCTGGTTGTGTGTGTTGTGCTTGAGATCAGGATTTGAATGTACCGGTTGGATCATAGTGTGCAATGAAAAAAAGTTGATTCACTTTTTAAATAAGGAGAAGGCTTTTAGATAGAGATGATGGTGGTGTGTTGCTCCTTCTGTGACTCTGGGAAACCTTGTCTGAAAGCTGTTCCTCTCTGCTGCACATCACAGAATCCCTCTGGATGCTCACCACTCTGCTCTCACCACATGCTCCAGTTCCCCTCCAAATGTGAAGACCCTCAATCTCTCAGTCTTCTATACTGCTTTGTGACAAGTGTTTTTTTTTTGTTTTTTTTTTAATCTGTCATATGCACGGTTTGTCCAAGCACTCGATCCTTGTGTGTGTGTCTCTACGTGTCTGTGTGTGTTGAGTGTTTTCTACATATATCCCCCTGAAATCAAATCGCTTGCCACATAATTCCATTACTATCCATTTAATTGAAGAGTTTTACTCTTTATGACATATTTGCATGTACTCGGTGTGCGTGTGTGTTGAGCATGTTGTGGTGACCTAAATCTGTCAATGTAAATGATCAAATATTAGGGTGAATACTTGTTTGGACTTAAAGATTCATTAAACATGAAAACAAGACATGTTGTGTCTGTGTTGAGACTGTGTGTGCGCTCGGGGGAGCAGTGGGAAAAGTGGTACTGAATACCATGCATTTTGGACGGGTTCCAATCCGTTACAGTGCAATACCTTTCTTCTTCTCTCTTGGGCTCCACTGACATTTAATTTCTCTATTCTGATGACCAGTGTGTAAAAGAAAAGGTCCTGCTGCAATTACAGCCAAGGTCAGTGCAGTGGAGTGGAGTGTACTGTGATATTATGGTGTTGAGTGGAAGCTTTTATGGCATCACTTTTCTGATATGCACATGTGGCTAAAACAAAAGGCAATTTTCTTTTTCATCAAACAAAACCGTTGTTATCATTACACAACAGAAAAAGAAGAGGCCAAATCCTGTGAAATCAAATGTAATGCTGCACTTTCTATATGTCCATCAGGAAGTTTGCATATTGGCATAATTTAATCCACTTCGCCTTCCTGTATGGTTTTAATTTAATAGGCTGGCTTGTCTCTGTCAGCCTGATACATATATGTGGCACCATGTTCATTAAATAACTGTCAGTCAAAGATAAATGGTATCACAGCAGCCACATACATATCCACTCAAACAAACCCCCTCAACACACATGCAATCACCTAGAGCGGCTGACTGACTGACTCACTGACATTTTTCCACGTATCTGTAGCATGGTCATTAACATAGAGCCTCTTGGCATACAGATGCAGTTTCACTCTCTAATCCTGCCAAAGCTCACATCCAGTCCAGCTTAACACCTATCCAACTGAGGCAACAAAGCAACACCTCATTACATGTATTTTTGAACACCCACTTACGGCTCTTCGTGCCTGATATCGCAGCTCCTCTTATCCTCGGCTCCTCCCGTGTCTCATTTTGTTGCCCACCGCAGGCTCATTAAGTGCATACCCTGGACCCATGCCTGGCTGGACATGCTGTTTGTCAAATTAGACATAATTGTAGCTGTGAGGTGTAGTGGTTGTGAGCTACCACTGGGAGGTAGTAGTGTGTCATATGGTATTTGAATTCCAAAGCGATGGCTTCTACTTACACAGCCCAAAAAAAGGCTCCCTAAATTACCCCGGCTTTGCTACTATCTTACATCATAACAGTGGATGTATCTTATCTAAAGCTTGCATTTTCTTGTGCTTTATTGAAGAGTTGATGACTCATTATCATGACAGTGAAACTCCTGTGCCAGCTGGCTGCAGTGCAGCGTAGAGTGATATCAAACCGTATGTGAGGTAACATGGGAGAGCGAGGAAGTTGGAAAGATTGACCAGATGGTAGACAGATGGAGGCGGGAGGAGACGAGAGACTTAAAGAGAGAGGAGAAAGGCCAGGAGCGAAGGTGAATTCATCAGCGTCTGTCTGTGATGCGTGACAGAGTGCCAGGCAGCAAGATGGATGCCTATAGGTGTGCTGTGTACTCGGGGGCAGAGCAGCTCGCTGTTCACGCCTGCCTTTTGTTTGATGCACCTGAATGCTCCATTGACACATAATGCTGATGCTGCTGCACTGGTGCCGCACATATACATTCATGCACACACAACTACACACACGATCACCAATATGTTTAAAGCAATACAATGTAGGATTTGCTCGTGGGGTCCCCCTACAGTCTGTCATGAAAGAGAAGTCGCACCAACTCATGCATTTATTTACAGTCCAACGATACAACAAACTCTGAAGCAGCCACATCTTCAGACCAGCTACAGTAGTCTAAATGGTTTTATTTTTCAAGATATCAGAAACGAAAACTTAGTTAACGAAAGTTAGTTTGGATAGCTTGCATTATTTTAGTGGTGTAGTTCTTTTTGTGTCGTCATGGTGCCCAGCCAAAACCAGAAGTTCTATAGTGTCAATGCATGGCGATGCGGCTTTGGCAGTACTGCCATTCACCCTGGTGAGCAATCAAATTGATGCCGGAGACATAATTTGAAAGTTGAAATCCTACATGATGTACTGCAAATAGAAAGGAACACACACACACAGTAAAGCAGTCAACCAAAGCATTGTTTACAATAGTAATGTCACTGAAATGCACGGCAATTTCAGAGCTTCGCTCAATCTGAAGTAAAAGATATTGTTTCAGAGCAGTAATCACTCTGGAGCTGGGGCCAGTGGGTGAAACTTGGGTGAACACAGAAAGTTAAGAAGACATTGGTCACTCAGTGGAGAGAATGATGAGACGGACGGAGATAAGGGGCACAGGAAATTAGTTCAGGAGAATCCACTTTTTATCCACACGGAACTGGTACACTCTTTTTGGAAAACGGTTCCCTCAATGCAGAATGGGAAAATCTCAAAACCCCACCCGTGAATCTTCACGTATACAACAAATACGCTCATTTTGGAAAGTGATGATGTCATAGCCCCACCACTCTCTTCATTGTCGCTATCTTCCACGTCGTACTTAGGGAAAACTTTTTGAAAACAAAAAAAGAAAAAGATTGTATTGGGCAAAGTTCTGTTTCCATGTGGATGAGACCTAAGTAAGTGAAGAAGCTGAATGCTGAACAGGCCCTGCCTCAGGCTTGAGAGCCAATATCCGTCACTGTGGCATTAATTATAATCTCTATTCATTAGAGCTCACCCCGGGGGCCGTCGTTATTAGACATAGCCCAATTAGGCCTGCAGTGAGCTGACGATGCCAGACCAAGAAGAGGGACAGTGCAATGAATAAGGAAACTCAGACGTTTGTAGCCGTGCCTCCATCAGCCCCTTGTCTGGGAGTGAGAAGACAGAGCAGGTGGAAAAGGATGATGTAAGTGGAAGTGTAATCTTACAAGCCCTTTACCAAAAGAAATCTGTTTTTGCTATTATCCCCTTGGAGTGTATAACAGAATGAATAATTTTTATATCCTGCAGAATATTGAGACGTATGTTTCCAAATCAACTGAGAAAAACTAAATTACAAATTCCACACTGGTACTGAAGGTTGTTCCAGACTTGTCCGTATTACTTTTGTTAGATTATTCCATCTCCGATCCATCTTAGATTATTCCACCTGTAAACCTCGTATACTGCAGACATTTTCAATATTTCTATTGCTCAAAGAAATCTGCTTTGACAGAGCCACTGTCCCATGAAAGGTAATGACATCTTCTGTTGCTCATTTTTACAATCCCAAAATGATGAAGTGGAAGAGAGACAGAGCCTAAGTATGGAAGAGCTAATATCTCATCTTTATGATGTGGTGAGGAGCTTTCAAATCTAGATGGGCATTAGCAGATGAGGCGAGCTTTATAGTCAGCAACGCAGCCTGACTGTGAAGTTTGTTTTAATGAACATATTTCACACGGACTGAAGTTTAAAGCTCACATAGAGTGGTCCTGTTGCACATATATGTTAGTTATGGAGGTCTACTTACATACACTAACTCCTAGTTGCTGTAAACGAGCCGATAGAAATCCTCTTTTCTGACGCTGTTCCCCAGCCGCGATATTTCAGACTCAACTCTCTCACCCAGAAGACAGACTGTGTTGTGATTGGCCAGCCAGCGTAGAGGCTTCCCAACTGTCTTGTGATTGGCCAGTACAGAAGCGCAGCTCCCCCCTCTGGAACGGTGGATGCACTGCTACTCCTTATCAAAACATTGTTTTAACAATGTTTAAAAATAGCTTTGTCACGACTCCCCGCCGCAGTCCCTTTTATGACTTTGACTCGGAGTCAGACCCAGAGTCAGAAGACACTGTCGCTCGTGAAACACCTCCACAATGGACGTTATTCTTCTTCTGCGGTTCAATGTACGAAACCGGATGTGCCCGTACTAGTGCCCGGAGCAGGAGGATCTGCTGTTCCGGAGAACCGCTGTTTACGTAACCAGACCGGGTTTTTTCAGAGATATCGCTGAGCCCGAGATTACAATAAAACACAGCGTTCTCAGCAGTGGCTGAACTGTTTGTTTTGAACCTTCAGGGCTTCTTAAACAAGGTAATGATGCAGATACACACTAAAAAACAGCTTTAATTGGAACTTCCGGTCTAGGTCCGCTTTAAATAAAATCTTTAAAATGATGGCCCATCATAGTAAAGAGGAGACCTGGGTCAATTCTCTCCTATTCTGATCTCAGCAGCTCCCATTGATCTTCTAGCAGGACGTGTCCACATGTCTGCTCTGAATCCTTCCTTTGAGGAGTTCTTTCTCTCCATGTCACAAGTGTATGTGAGCATGTTGCTGCCCCAGATCAGGGAAAGCAGATAAGCTGTTATGGCTGGAGTTGAGGTGAATCAATGTATCAGCACTTCTTTGATGCAGAGCCTGTTTCTCTATAGTGTGTCTTTGGTTGATTAAACACATTGACTGGCCTGTCAGCAGAGCGGAGGGATGGCCCACTGCAGCACTCCATCGCATCTCGTACCACTTCTCCACATTCTCTGAGATTTAGCTGGAGGCTGAGAGGGAAAAAAACACTGGATGTTAGGTCATGGCAACACCACACATTTGACAGCACAGTTGTTCTCATCTTCACAATTTTCCCTCTTCTCACCTTTGTGTAATCTTTTTTTTTTTGACAGGAAATTGTGATTGCTTTTTTCACCTATACTTCAAGCTCCAAGGCTAAACAACCACAGAATCAATGGCAATAGCAGTACCGGCTGAATGCTGAATAGAAGTTCATATTTTGCAGTTGGCTCAGCCTTGGTCCAGGCTCAGCCTCTAACTGTCTCTCTTCCAACTTCTCTAACCAGCTCTGCCCCCTCTTAAAAGTGAGCTGATGCAATGATATCGATGATTTCCTGACTACAGTGCATCCATGAGCTGAATATGCACTTTTCCCTCCAATCTACTCTAGCTAATGATCCAGGGATTTCATATTTATTAGTCAGCGCACCATCATCTATCATTCTCCAGCTCCCCACATAAATACTCATATTGGATTTAAGTAAACGAGAAGCGAGCAAAGGCAGAAATCAACTGTCTGGAACCTGCGAGGGATAATGCCCCCATATGCTCCAACAGACCCAGAGCAGGTATTTGTCTTAAAGACATATTATCTGATTCTGAGAAGTAAGCTCCCCTGAACAACATGGATGAATGGTGCATGGAGTATATAGAGTATATTAATTGGCTGTTTTCACATGCCTTTGCACAAGTTAATGCCTGGAAGATGTTTTCGCCTCAATATGTCCATTTCCAACAGAAAAGTCAAGTGCTCTCAGACCATTGGGTTTTCATTGGATGCTGATACGCGCACCTGCCTCCATGTCGAGAGGGCACTTCTTAAAATGTAACTGCATGTTGGAGCCATGGAAGCTACCGAGAACACTTATTGTCTGCTTGGGTTTTGTCCTGTGAGATATCATTAAGTGAGTTGAAGGAAGCTAATTAATTTTCTCATTGTGGGTCTGGCAAAGTTACTTACACTGCAAAAAAGTCTGTTCCCTTTGATTCACACTCTATCACTACAGCTGAGAGAAGGTAAAGTTTTACAATTACTGTGATGATCATGAGCAATACATCTAGTGTTGCAGTGATTGGTGTCTGTTTACAAATGTAAGTGGAGAGGTGTGTATCTCAATCTCAAAGCCAGTGTGTGTAATCAGAATTGTACATTATGAAAGCAAACGTACATTTGTGTATGAAGACAAAATGAGTGCCTGCATCTGCAGACAGATTGCACCAAAGGATGGAAGTAGTGGCAAGCCATCAGTTAGAACTCTGGCAGAGCTGTATAGCTGCAAATGTTAGAATATATGGGACATATAAAGATACATATGTATGCTTTTCTTTGACCAGAGGAGAAGAAGGGAATAATAATCATCTTTCTTATTCTCTGCATGCACAACACATGTGCCTATCCAAACACACAATCACACATTCTGATGAAAACACACTGTGGATTACAGATATATTTGATACAGTGTTTGTCGTCAGCTGGGCCCTATATGTTAATTGATCCCATTGATTCTGTCAGGCTGATCCAGGGCCTGTGGGCTCGCAGCCACCCCACCCCTGTCAGCTCACATCGCCACAGACCTCAGTTTATATTACTTTAGCCAACACACACATATTTCACATGTCATGGCACTCCTTTTTACTCTATTCCAGCTCATAGCGACCAAATGTTGTTCTGAAATGGGATTTTCTGTTGTTTCAGCAAACATGTGCTGCTCTATAAGTTTATTATTATGGCTGAGTTAATACAGTAAAAAAAAAGGTCTTGCCAGGAAATATGGCATGTCATATTTTGCAAACTCATGCCACTGCTGGTGGGGGGAGTAGCTCCAGCAGAATGAAGTTATGAGAGTCTTTATTGCCATGGCCAGTGTGACGGCTACAGCTGAGGATCAATACTTGGCTTGGGTTTATGTGTGGTCACATTGTGGTATGAGGATCAGCACATAAATGACACTCTCTTGGCTGTAATCACCTGCTGTGAGGTGTTAGGTTAAGTTTAAGCCATCTGTGTCTGCTGGCCTCTCTCTTCTCTGTGACCAGGATCAACTTTGCAGAGGAAGTACACATGAATGCATAAGATTGTGTGTCTTGTATATATATGTGAGGTTAAGTTCTATTTGTAAGAGTCTATTTTTATTAAACGGTGCAGTGTACATAATTAGCAACATCAATGTTGCGTGGCATATCCCTCACCTCACCCTTCCTTTTGTGTTGGAGAACATATGTAGCCTTCAATTAGCATCAAAACTCAAAAGATGTTGAGTTTGTTCAGTGTGAGCGACACTGTGTTGTAAAATCATGGTGGTCCAGAATGGATCATCATCCAGCTCCTGATGTAAAAATAAAAGGCTCATTATGGGGTAATGAAAAACAAGTAGGGCTGTCAATGGATTGATGAAAATGTACTAATTAATCTCACATTTTGAAATTCGTTAATCTAGATTTAATCGCAATTAAAAGTTTGCTTTTTTCTAATGACTAAACTAATGAGTAATCAGACAGTGTGCATTTCAGACACATCTTTCTTTTTTTAACTCAGAACTGCACACTATGTGATTTCAAAGAGACTCGGGCTTATAAGCTCAGTTCTATCAAGTGGCAACCAGGTCATCTTAAAATAAAGGCCAACATGACTGCCATCCTGTATGCAACAATAACATGTGTTAACATCACAACAACAAAAAAACACCTGAGAATGTCCTCAGAAACTCAGACGTTCACATTTGTCATGCATTTGTCACAGTTAGCCACGCAGGGTAGGTGTCCAAATGGAAGCCACCGGGCAGCTGCCAGCACATTAAGGCCACTATCAGTGACTTGAGTGGGTTAGTTTGCCGTTTACTTTCCACTCGTGATGTCTAGGTCTCAGCAATTAGTCACACATCTGACAGTCAATGAAAGGGTTGCATCTTCCTGCCATTGTCAATAAATTCCCAGGTAGCATTTGTTTTGTCGATGATTCCGTCGCTCAGCTTGTTAAAATGAAACCTTCCGCCCAACAGCTGCAGGCAAGTGACTGTTTCACACAGATCATTCCCAGCTTTCATGTCAGATGTCAGTGCACACCAGGAGTAAACAAACTTGCGTTAACTGCATTACATTATTTTGTCGCATTAATCTCAGCTTTTGACAGCCCTCACATTGACAGACCTTTCAAAGTCATATAAGTGTGTGCAACAAACAGAAGACTCTTCTGTTCACGCCTCCATTTCCCAAACGTGTCAGGAAACTATGGTGGCCTTTGCAGACCCAGAATGGATGTAAACACTTTTTCAGAGCTCTCTCCACTCCTCCACTCTCCCATTCTGTCTGCCTTTTCCTCCATCTCTGCTGGTTCATGCATTGGATTTATGTGGGCAGAGTCATTCTTTTCCATTTGTGTAGTAAACGTCAACTCCAAAATGTGAAAGGCACTCTCTGGCTGGTTTGTCTGTTGCAACTGCTATAAAATCATGTTGACACAAGACGGTGGTTTCAGAAAAGCAAGCCACTTGCTTTCAGTAAATATTATATAAAACCAAAATAGTTTATATTTTAAGCAATTAAACACTTATTCAAACATATGCAGTAGCAAATCCTGCCAATAAATTATCCTAAGTTGACCTTTAATTCTTTGCTGTGGGACAAGAATAATTTGCATGTTTCACACAATCATTCACTCACTTTTAATATGACGCTCCAGCTCAAAGCCAGCACATAAGCACTATGGAAATTAAATGTTACACTATATTATATTATATTAAAAAATTGCTGCTGCTCCCACAACTACATGCACCCTTTTAACATTACATCAAAAGCTAATAGTATACTAATAGACTAATTTTCCCATAGACTTCCATTCAAACTGAGTTGTTTTTGCATTGCCCTCTGCCCTTATTCTGCTTAGCCTCACCCTGAAACCCGACTACAAAGACTACGTCCACTTGTTATATACGGTCTATGCATTTGATGCTATACAAATAGCTGATCTGAATTGATGCCGTGTCATGCAGAACATTTCTAATGAAAAATGGAAGAAGATGGGATACCGTGACCTTAAATCAGGAGAATTTCAAAGCTAGAACAGTTTGCTTCAGGCCTTTCTACAACAGCTTTTTTTCCTCAGTCGTAAGCATCTCTTTTCATTCTAATATAGTCGACAGGGGAAGGCTGAGCATACCATTAGATGCTGAAGATGCTTAATTAAATAGCCTTTTATATATTGACAGCTTTGTATTTAAAATGACCTTCAGTTTCCACTGCCTCCATACTAACTCATCCCATTTCTTTGGAGGACATGATTCATCATCTCAGTCATTGTGTCTTGTTGTCTTATGTAATGCATGTGAATCATCTACAAATTTAAAGTGTTAAATATGAATGTTTTGTTACACTGTTTTTGTAGATCATGAAATTGACTCAATCTTTTCTTGATTTGCATGTCATTGTGGCTAAATATAACTATTTTCAGTTGCAGTGGCCTCAGAGGAAGAGTACAATGTACTGAACTTGCATGTGTTCCTGTTAATGCATGTGTGTGAGAGTGAATGCACACATTCATGTTTTGCTGCCCTGCACTGCCTGAGTGTCACTTCCCTTTGTGGTAAACCAGATGACAGAATAATGCACTGTCTAGTTTTGAACAAAAACATTTCCAAAAATCTACATTTTCACTCGCATACTCACCCCAGTCATGCAATCCAGACATACACTCAGCAGCAGTGCTAATTTATTTGGTTCGCCATTAGCTGGAACACACAGGGATGCACGCAGGTACTCAACATGGAACAAATTCAATCATTGACCCTGGATGGGTTTCCCAATCTGCTGCAGCTGCAGACTAAACAGGTGATACTGTTGTGACTTTCAGAGTGGATCTTAAGAGAGCCTGATCTCTTTATTCCAATTTCAAACACAACAACTTTTTTTTAATTTTAGCTAGTATAGTATTCCTGCACGTTCAGGCTGATGCAGGCACAGCATTACCCTCACTCTGTGGGACACTCTCTATTCCTCTCCACAATCTCCTGCTAGACTAAAAATCAATCCCCCTGTGGAGCAACAGCCCATTTGTCCTTGGCTTTGACAGAGGCTTGGGTCAATAAATGCACTGCATCGGTACTCCCTCTTTGGGCATCCAAGCAAAGCCTCTGCTTGGCACAGCAATACTACAACTGGGGTCCATGATAGATGGCTGAGGCATGGGATCCCTGAAGCAAGTCAGAGCCACTGGGCAGCACTGTCACATTTTCTTCCATCTTGCACTTTTATCTCATGATCGTGCATCAGATGATGAAATGACAGCATCTTTGACTCAGCCGTCTGGGTGATAAAACTGAAGCACCTGGTTTGTCTTTTCTGCTTCTCTAAAAACAATGTATTTCTAATAATTCTAATATTGTGTGACGTGAGGTATAGCAGGTTCAGGCCCTTTTGTTTATTATTTCTTACTGTGGTGTCACATCTTGGTTCAATATATATATTTTGAATGATCTAATTCTATATTTGTTTCAATCCCAAATGTTTGTTGACCAAATTTGAACTTTTAGAATCATATACTAATCATCTTCATCATGTCATTAACGTGCATGCTAACATTTGCTAATTAGGAATCCTCTTATCACCCTGAATATCTGAATAACACTGTTTGTTCACAACAAAGTCTTAAATGACTGGCGGAAGTGGTGATGGGAAGAATGATCTTTTCAACCTGCAGCTCCTTTCTGATTTGCAGTGTTCATATTGAGTTTCGGCTCTTTTGTGACCTCCAACTTTGCAGTTTTGGTTCACTCTCAGTCCCAATCTCTAGTTTGACAACATGTTTTCGACACAGTTTAGCTGGTGAATGTGTGTCAACTCCTTCAGGGAACCAAAGAAATGATAAAAACACACTAATCTAAAAGAATCACAATATTGCACTGTGACAACAGGTTTGTGCAAACTTAGGGATTATGGGGGTTTACAGCATTGTTCAAGTGTGCAGCCAAGTCCAGCAAATTATTGGCTGTGCAATTATTGGCTTATGCTCTGTGACTATTACTTACTTGGTGCCCATCAGCTCTACTGTAGACCGGGATACTGTTAGACAATGCAGCTCCTATCTTTGCTGTAAATTATGCCCATAGTATTTCTCAGCCATTTGCAAAGTGGCCTTGAATATATTTGACTTAAATGGCAGGGGAAAATGTGTAGCAAACAAGGAAGGCAAATTAATTCTCTTAGTTTCAATAAAAGAATTCAACTTAGCCAGACTCAGAGGGACATAATTAACAAAAATCCTCTAATTTACTTGGATGAACACGCGATTTACTAATTAACCTGTTGCAAAACGCTCATCCTAGTGATGAGCAGAATTGTGAACGCAATTAATTTGGCCATATCATTATGTGTCATGAATAAATGTATGCATTACCATTATTATCAATTACATGTTCGGCAAATTATAATCATGCAAAATTATGCATATCTACTCGGCCCCCGCCTCTTGGCTCTTTCCTCAATTACTCATGTAGAATCACGAGACACAGCAGCACAGCCAGCAATCCTCCAGCATACAGGCATACAAGTGTAATCATAATCTTCAGCCGGTATAGCCCTATAGCTGCCATCTCACCCTGCCTTAAGTCCTCCTTCATACTGCCAAAAGAGACCATCATCAACAGCCTGAATGATTACTACCCAGTGGCACTTACTCGTGTTGTTATGAAGTGCTCTGAGAAACTGGTTTGGACTCACATCTTCATGAGCCTCTCACCCATTGACACACACCAGTATGCTTACAGAGCTAATGTAAGCATACTGGGACACCATCGCCACAGCTCTCTACACTTCCCTCACTTAGCTAGATCAGCGGGGGAGAGACGCTTCGTGGACTTTAAAACTTGGTATTGAACACCATCCTCCCTCACAGACTGGTGTCCAGGCTGACAAGAGTAGAACTGTTAGATCACTCCTAGATGGTGTGAGGGAGTCTGCACATCAGGCCGAGCTGGACCTGGTCCTCAACGCCACCAAAACTCAAAAGCAAGGAGCTGATCTTAGAATGCAGAACAAAGAAAACAGACATTAGACTTCCACTTCCTGGGGGTGCACATCGAGCGGCGGCAGCTGACCAAGTTAACGCCCTCTGGCAGGATACGCTGTGCACCTCTATAGACGTACATACTAGACAACACGTGAATCAATTAGACATATGTCAGACATGTTGCCTGATGCCAGATCCCCACAGAGCCAGAGCGATGACGGAGGAGAATCGCTGCTCTCAAAATGCTTAAAACGAGCAGAAGAAGAAGAGGGAGTAAACTCTCTGTAAATAATGGACTGGGTCTAACTGACATACCAGTCTGCACAACAACGTTAACAGAGCAATTATTTATATAACACTGTCCGATATGGATGCCTATGTCATGCTAGTGAGACACGTACCCTTCCAGTGACAATAATGCTATCTTTAGCTGGTAAGATGTAAGATGAACATCATGGAATGGAAATAAATCGGGAAGTTAAAAATGTGAGGATGCTGCTGATCCGGAATAATCCTCCTCCCTGGGCTGTTTCCAAAATGTCTCAAGTTTTGGAATAATTGGTTGATTTCCATGGATTTAAAGGCCACAGTGTACTCTGACAGGTTGATCAGTCCTGTTCATTTTTGCCGCATCTTAGGTTGCCAACATGGCGGTTCAGAGGAGGATCCCCAATAATGTGTCTGTGTAAACAGATTTAGGTCCCCACAACATGAATACCTGGGACACACACACAAATACAGGTTTGCGCAGCTATTCATTTTAGGAAACTGGATTGATTTCCATTCATTTGGTCAACCTAAACAAAGCATTATTCCTAAAACATTTACTTCCTAACCCTAAACTTAACCTAACCACAGTTATCTAACCCATAAAATGAATCATTCTTAATTAACCTTATTTCTGCTCCCATGAGGACTACTGGCCCTGTCAAGATCGGTACATAATGCATTTTCTAGCCCCTTACCCTAACCTTAACCATCTCAATTAAGTGCCTAACCATAACCCTAATCTGAACCCAATTCTAACCCAAACCCTAAAACCCAGGTTGTTCAGAGTTTATTCTTTAAAGTTAAGGGTTGCCCAAAGAAAATGTCCCCACATTTTGTATGTAAATCTTTTGGACCTCACAAAAATATAAAATACAAGTACACGACACACACACACACACACACCACTTTTCCTTCCTCTGAGCAGAGTTTTCCAACATGTCAACACAGCAAATTATGATCACAATGAGACACATTATTTTCTGATAATTAACCAACCCCCCCCCCCCCGTAAAATAACAGTTTGCTTGTGTCACTTCCTTTTCTCTAAAGTTCTTATCATGAGGCTCTTGGTCTTGGCTTCTTCCTCTTTTGTTACGTATCACGTCTGATGACACTATTTACTTTCCACCGAATGCTTAGCAGCAGCCACTCTCTCCGCCTATAAAGCAGCTCTCTAACTTTGTTTTCACACTTCTAAAGGATATGAAGATTTGATCAGTCATGGATGGAGACGTACTGTTTTTGTCATCTTCTTCATTATCATCCTCAACAGCTGCTGTTGTGGCAGCAGAAGCAGAACGAGTGAACGCGCCGACAAAGAGTGAGAGCAGTCTCACCGAGACACAACAGACGCACCAGTCTGTGGAAACATTATGGTATGTATATTCACATTTTGACGGGCTCGATATAGACAAATAATGTAAGAACATCAACTACAGCCAGGTAGGAGATTATACAACTATAAAGATTAAGATGAGCAATGTCAGATTATCTGAATATATGAAGTTTGAATCCAGAGTTTGTGACTCACAATGGAGTTCAGTGAGAGGAGGAATAAAGAATGGTGGCGGAGTTTCCAGTGAGGTCATTGACATGTAGGCCGAAGTTCACCGTTTCACCACAGTCAAATCATATTTGATGATGGTAATGGTGGTGGTGGAGGGGGCTTTGGTATATTCAGTGATCACTCGACCCACACGCGTATAGTCTGCCCTTAAATAACCCTGCTGAATTGTGAAACTGCACACTTCTCTGTGTAATGGAACACGACTTCAGTCATCAACCTCCTACAAATGACACTTTGTCAGTGTTGCGATTGGTAAGAAGGGAAGAGATCATCTCTCTGTTTATCATATCCCCCAACAGTACATTAGCATATTTTTGCAGGAGGCAGTGCTATTAAGGTGTCCTTCCAAGACGACATATGATTGACAACTATGTAAAATTAGGTCACACGGTGTACGTCAGCTGTCACAGCAGGTGAGAGAGAAAAGACACTGGATCAGAGACACACTAAGCACAGCGTGGTCCCATGGGATGACTGAATACACAGTGCTGACTTGCAAAGATAGGGTACTGGAGATGAATGTGTTAAAAGTTTGATATTATTATTAGCACTAGTATTATTATCATCATGTTTATTATTATTAGTAGTAGTAGTAGTAGTAGTATTTATTTATATAGTATTTGTTGACTTTCAAGGTTCACCTCACGAAATACGAATAAAGGAGTAAAATAAAATAATTACTGAGTTTGTGTTCATACTGGTCACTATGGACAGCTGATGGACAAGTGAAAGGGAATTGGGCTTGTAACTAGAGGGTCATTGGTTCAAATTCCCGTGACAGGTCAAGGCCTGGGGTGCCCTTGAGGGAGGTACCCAAAACCCCCATTGCTCCCCAGGCTCAGGTAATTGCTGCTCTTCCTGGTTGTGTGTGTTTACTACTGGTGTGTCAAATGGACAGCTTAAAAGGTCAATTTCACGATCGCTAATTGGTGTGTGAGTGCAATTAAAAAACAATTCTATGATGATTAGGTTCCATTTCATGTTATTTTCTTTCTTCATCCAAAAATTCAGACCTGGTTGGTTCAGTGTGAGTGATTCTCTCATTATTGGACACAGTCGGCCTCCATTAAAGCCGAGGGACTGACAGATGTTTAGATATAGGCCACAGTTTACATTACAGTAACAATATTGCAATAGTATGGTAATAATTTTGTAATAGGGAGTAATAAAATTAAATAAAATGTGCAAATGTTGTTTTTCCCCCAGATGGTTTAATAGACACAAACAGTTTCCACTGATGATCACCCACATTGTTTTCACTGGTTATTGAATATATCTGATAATAAACATAAATAATGAAGGTTTTTATTGTCGAGGAGAAAGTCATCTCTCTCTCTCTTGTTCTCTCTCACTCTCCCTTCTGTTTTTCAGCGTGTCTTGAGTGCATAATGTGACTGAGCACGCATGTGTGTGCGTGGGTGTGCATAATAACTCACTTTTCTCTAAGTGCACTTTATGCGAGTGGGTGTACTCGCATAAAGTGCCTTGATGTTTTGTGCATACATGTGTTCACTTATAATTGGAAATCCTCTACTAATGCTCGTCATGATGCCTGTTATTTATGGCAAATATCCTCCCTGCATGTGTGTCCGTCCGTGTGTGAACCGCATGTGTGTGTGTCTGTGTGTGTGTGAGCAGGACAGAGGAGGTCAGTCCTGTGGGAGACAGGTTGCTGTCCACAGAAGAGCAAGTCACTCTGATCACTGAGAGTATGACAGTCTCCTCCACTGACCAGGAGAAGCTGCTGCTGCTCAACAAGAACACTGAGCTGCGGAGAGTCAACAAAGAGGTACATCATCACCTTTTTTTTGGTGACGTTCCCTCTGAACACCAGAGAGGACTGTGGGCGTCGTGTGAAAACTGCAGCTAAGCTGTTAAGCGTATCAGGAATTGAACTTTTTCACAATTATACAACCTGTGCTTGCTGCTTCTAATCATATTCACCTTATAGAAAAGGGAAGTGGTGATCGAAAAATGATGTGCAGTAAACTGTCATGTAGTGAGTACAGAGTGTCTTACATAGCTGACCTGATTTCGTTTCCTGACACCCACAATCACAGTGTTGATGATGATGATTATGATGATGATAATGATGATAGTGATGTTTAACAGCTGATGAAGCTGAACGAGGACTGGGACCAGGTGTACCGCAATACCACTCTGGGACTGCAGCACAGGTTGGAGGCTTTGGAACGGGAGAACACTGCCATCAAACAGCTCAACAGCAGACTGCTGCTCAGAGTAGAGCACCAGCAGGTAAACACACAGAAGTATTTCAAGCGTGCTGCAAAATCCCCTGATCACTGCACTGGGATAGAACCTCAAAAGTGGGTATGGATACATTACAGCATATGTTATCATCCAGCACGCTCATTCCCAGTGGAAATGGTGGTGTCACACATCTTTGTCTTTGAAGGCAGTTTCAGTTGTATGTGGGGCCCAGAATGCTGCAGCAGAAAGTTAACAGAGAACATAAAAACACACCACAAAAAAACACATTCATAGCTATGGACGTCGCATGACACACCGCCATGTTGGCAGGAACAGCTTCTTAAAAAAACGAACAACATTTTAAATCCATGGAGATGGAGCAATATATCACAGAACCTGACGGGCTGATTATAGCTGATCATTATAATACCACGAGGGGCTTTGCATGAGTATGGAAACAGCCAGAGCAGACATTATTCCAGACCTGAGGCAGGGCAACATCTTCAAGTTAGTGTTGGATTCTGTAAGAAGTGGAATCCGTTGCCTGTGGGTTTCCGTCTTCTACAACCGATTTGAATGGTGTAGGATTTCCTTAAAAGCATTTCAAATGCATCGGCACCATTCTTCTATCTATCTATTTATTTTTGCAAATAAAAGGTAAAGGGTCATCGGTTACTTTCTGATGCTTGACCGTAGCTCTTTGCTAACACTATACACTGATATTATACAAGGTAGTTATTGGCATAGAACCAAGATGAAATTAAACATTTGTATTGAAAGTTTCATCCTGGTGCACCACATTTATCCACAGACACTGAAGAGACGAGTTGCCAGACATATTACAGTATACAGTATATGTTGCCGGTTCTATGGATGTGAACTGGGCCACTTCCTGCCAAAAATGGCATTTGTTTTGGTTATGAGTGTTGCATGATGGGGTTTCGTAACGTCAGCTACCAGAGCTCCATACATATAAATAAAGAATATACATGTCACAGAAAGGAAAGAGATAATAATGTGGAATACTGTGGAGTTCGCATAGGTTCAGGGGTTTTTTTTTCCCCCGCCTCGGAATACTTTTGTGTTCCTTCAAGAGTCTGGAGTGTTTTTTTTCCAGCCTTTTAAAACTCTATATCTGCACTCCACCTCTGAGCCACACGAGGGAGCTGCTTCATTTTCCAGTTTCTGACACGATAACCCACGATTCAACATAGACACGCGTGAACTGACCCCTGCTTTGTCTTGAAATGAAATGTTTTGAATGAAATGCACCAGAATGCCCCATATGTCAGTTATATCAACTACTGAGTGAAATAGTGAAACATTGCATAATGCACAAATTAGCTTGCGGTGGATAACAATTGTGGTTCACATGTGAAATATTTGTTTGTTTCTCTCTGGGTTGCAGAGTGCAAAGGAGTATTATGAGCAGGCTTTGATGCAGGAGCTGAAGAAGAACCAGGAGCTGCAAGAGTACATCAGACTGCTGGAGAGCAGGATGCAACACCCAGATAGATCCTGCACATCTGCCAAACAGGTATTAGACCTGTTAGTGGGTCTGTGCACATGATCACTTAAAGTCTACAGTTTCATTTTCATATTTTTTTGTCTTTGTGGCATCATTGTCATTGACATCACGTTTTCCTCCCTAAGGGCAGCTCCACAGCTGGAAGTGGTGCTGTGTCATACCTCGCCAGTAACTCACCCAGAGGTCCCAACCTGACACCCAGTCACTTTTCTGGATACATCCCTTCCTCCTCATTTTCCCCAGCTTCTACAGGTGCAGAGGGCGGATGGCAGGGAAAAAGCCAGTGCACCAGTACCCCACTGGGAGACTCCCAGCAAGAAGTGCATGATCTAAAGGAGCAGCTGGAGGCACTGCAGTGCCAGGTGGGCTGCTCTCTTATCCACACCATCGAAAAATATTCCTATTTGTGATGTGATGGAATCAAATCTGATGTCAATTCACTGTTGCCAGGGGAAGATTTGCTAAATGCTTAAGAGACTTAAATCACATGGTGAACTGCACCACCAAGTGGCAGCTCTGCATGTGCTGTGCTGAGATGTGCTCACAGAAAAAGAGATATCCACACATCACCACACGTGGCTTTGATTCACTGTCGTTTTAATGTCCTGTGTCTGCAGACCCAGATTTACGAAGCAGAATTTCAGACGGAGCATAACAGCCACAAACACACGCTGCAGGAGAACCATAGGCTGAGGAAGAAAAGGGAGGAGATGCGCCAGCAGGTGGCACTGCTGCAAGAGCAGGTAGTATCTTAATTGTTATATGATGTACACTGTTGTCGGGTTGTCAGGAAAACACAAGCACATTCAAACATGAAAATCGATGATCGTTTCTGTGTCCACTTTTCTAAATCCGAAAGAAAAAAAGTACCATGTAGTATCCAAATTGAGTTGTTTTGTCTCAAATGTATGATGTGGGGGGTTGCAGTTGCACTGTCTGTATGGAGTAATAATTGTATCTAAAACTGCACAAATCCTTCATACTTTTTACGATTTGCATTTCATTACAGTTCTTTTAATCAACATTCTGTCTTTTACAGCTCTGGATGACAAGTGAAAATGATAATGATGATATTGCAGAAAAAAATTAATTATATTAGATAAAATAAACAAAGTAAAAGAAAATATAAATAAATGCACACCAAGGACAATTCAATTAACATCCTTAATTATTTTTTTTTATAAATAAAGGTGTGGTATATTCATAATCGTCCTATCTGTCTCTCCGATTCTGATCTGCTATTCTGACACTACCACAGCTCAAGGTGTACGAGGATGACTTCCGAAGAGAGCGCATGGACAAACAGATGCTGCAGAGGCTGTTGTTGAAGAAAACGCCCCCGAACAAGGATCCTGTGCTCATCCACCGCTGCAATAATGAACAGCAGCCACTAGGAGGAGACAAGAGGACGCCGAGTGCAGAGAAAAGAAAAGAGTATCACCCCTTCTGCCCCAAACACCAGAACAGGGACACAAACTCTGACTGAGGCTGAGAGGGAAACCATTAGTGTGCACAGCACATGTATGAGGTGAAAGTATCAGTGTGTAGGCTACCTAAATACACTGGTATGGAAAATGTGTGCAGGTATGTCAGAGAAATCTGAAAAAATGGGACTCTGCATGAAGATGCAGTATAGAACTGCATCTTCATACATCTTTTAAACAGTATTATCTGACTAATATTGACAAAATGCTCTAATCCTGTGAGCATTATACAAAAAAATAGCCTTTTATCATATAACTTTATTAAATATCCATTTATTTCTAATATATAATTTTATCAAAAGTGTGAGTGTGTGTGTGTGTGCGTGCATGCGTGTGTGGTCAGAGAAAATAAGTAAATATAATAGAATCTCAATACTTTATTCATTAAATTGGGTGTGTTACATTTGCTTCTTCATAATTCACACTCAGTCATAAAGTCAGAAAATAGGGAATAAGATCAAGAAAACACATTTATATTAGCAACTGATGAAATATATAAATGTAACATTCCATGACAATCAATGTGACTGCATAATAGAATCATGTGAATGTAATGTGTTACTATTAAAGCAGGATGAAGTTACCTATGTTAGTCATTTTATAACTTATATTAATTTCCTTACTGGATTACTGGTATTGTTGCGATGCGTGATATGAGACACACAAACAGGGAAGTAGTATTTGGGTGACTGTTGCGGGAAGAAGCCGTTTAGGAGCAGCAAATCATTTCTTAGGTTTGGCTGGTTCATTTGATTTTAATCATGGTGTACAATAATTATAATTTAATTAATAATGACATGGTGTTAATCGAAATGGCAATAGAAAAAAGAAAGAAACATTGTGCACATGACAATCAATGAATTAGAATGAATCAATAGAATGAATTAGGGTCAAAATTAGAAATGTGGGTCCCCGTATAGAGAGATTGGGAAACAGCAGTTTACTGATTATTGTAGACACAAATTCAAATTGATTGAGTATTAGTTAATGACGTCATGCGTCAACAGCTTGAAGTCAAATGCAGATTTGTTTTTTTGACCACACACACAACAGTACCTGCATCCTCAACTGTTTCCCCTTTCTCCTTGAACTTGTAATTTACAGTGTGTAAACACATAAAGTATACTATACTCTTTTATATTCTTTTAATACCATTAATGCAAAATGACTACAATAATACAGTATACTCACATACATATTTAGTGTAAATTAAAATCAAAAATATGAATTAAATGATAATATTTTGATATCTATCAGTAAAATTGAGACAATTAGAATGATCCCCTTACACACACACAGTAGATATTTGTCCTAAAATGACAATATCCTTGACAAGGAACAGAGAAGTTTATGGTCAGGCCTGATGACCAGGAAACAAAATCTGCTGATAATGAGTCACAACTACATTTCACGTCAAATCAGTCGGAAACCATTTGAAAATAAAGGGATGGGAAAGAAATGGCCTCTGTGTGTGTAGGGTCTGTGTCACATTTCAGTTAATGTGACGTCAGTCCTGAGTGTGTGTGGGGGTGTGTGTGTGTGTGTGTGTGTGGGTGGAGATGGAGACCAGCACGTACAACATATAGCTCCTGAAAGGGAGTGTTTTGTTACTTGAGTAATCAATTCCTTGGAAAACACAATCACACAATGACAAAAAACTTCATTATCGGGTTTCCCCTGTCATTCTCTTGTCATGTGTGTTATATGTAAGATTGAAACTGAATTTTACAAGAACAAGAAGGAAGTGGAGTTTCCCTAGTGGCGATCGGTACTGTATATAATCCCTGTGGCAGAGGAGCTTGACAGAATCCAGAGTCCAGACTTGGAGAAAGAGTAACAGCAGACAGGTAAGGAGATAATAAATCAATTACTAAAATGTGTATTTATTATATATTCTACTTATATTGTGCACATATAAAAAATAGTATGTACACAATATGTGACTGTTTGTTGATGTCATAATATTTTTTAGGTATTTAAATCTCTTGAAATATGGTTTGGTTTGAGTAATTTGACTGAACGGGTTTTTGCTGTGCATGTTCACTGTAGGTTTTAATATTACTTACTTAAGTGTAATATTCTTTTCCGGGCTAACAGATATTTATAATTTCACTGAGAGACTGAATAAACTTGATTCAGATCAGATCGCTCCTGACGTGCAGTTATACATTTTGACTGGTGTTGGAGGACAGGGGGAATAAGGTGTTATTCACTGTGAATCCACCTATGTGTGGATGTGGTTAGCTGTTTTCCCATCAGGTCAAGTAGGAGGGGTATCCTTCTTTTTTTTTTAGCATCAACAAACAAATTACCCTGTCTTGAAAACAAACCAGATGGAAAAGAAGATAAACGTCATGTTTTACCTGAATTTGCGCCACACTTAAACTGCACTTTCCCTCTTTGTCTCTCTCTCTCTCTCTCTTAGCCTGCAGCAACAGCACAAAAAGTCTCTACCGTATACATTTTGGGAGCAGGAACCTTGAGGCAATCAAAACGAGATGACTACATCCGTACCAAAGCACCAGGAGATCTACAACCAGCAGGGCTTTCTCTCACCACTGCCTGTGTTGAATGAGACAGAGCTGAGGGAGGCCAGACATGCTTTTTCTGAGCTGGAGAAGGAATTAGGTAAGAAGCCGGAAAGTGCTTAGTGTTAGATTTACAGTAAAATGAACCAACTGCATTACAATGAATCAAGTTTAACTTGTCTCTAAACATTCATGAACTGCCATGTCTACACAGTTTTCTCATTAGTGTGGGTCTATTTGTGTGTGTGTGTATTCCCAGGTGAGGACTACACCCAGTACAGCCTCCACAACGTCCACCTTCAGTATCCATGGGTGATGGGCCTGACCAATCACCCTCGTGTCCTGGAGGTGGTCAAAGACGTCCTGGGTCCGGACGTCATCCTGCTCGACTCCCGCTTCATCTGCAAATACCCAGCACTCAAAGCGGCCGGCGTGCAGGAGAATGACGGTGGAGAAGCCAAACCTGACGGGAAGAACGAGGCAAATGTGCTTCCGTATGTGGCCTGGCATCAGGATATGAGGTAGATTTTACATTATTCTTTTTCTTCTTAAATGAAAACTTGTATTTTGCTGTGTTTTGTTGAAGTGTAACTGTTGCTGCTGTGTTTACAGGTATTGGGGAATTGCCGGTGGCCCGGTGCTGTCCGTGTGGCTCGCTTTAGATGATTCACTGAAGGAAAACGGTGCCCTTCAGGTCATTCCAGGTAAATCAGCTTCATGCTTTACATACACATATGCTATGGCTTCACTGTATACTGCCGTAATAACATTTTAAGATCCTGATCTTGATTTAAAAAAAAATGGTGCAGGAATCACCCAGGTTGTGATTCCTCCCCCTCCTGGTTGGCTAGAGTCAGTCATCTGTGTTTATGATGGTATGGCTGAGGGAGGTGACATTTTGAAGCTGTAATCACAATACCATGATACCGTGATATTGTTATTACATATCACCCCATGCCTATACAGCACATGCACATTAATCTCTTTAATGACTGTTCATAAGACATAAATAAATCTGTTTCTTCTGCCCCTGCAGGCAGCCACTGCTCCGGCATGTTGCCCCATCGCCAAGCCGTCCGCGCTGGAAACATGTTGTCAGTCAACCAGGAGATCCCAGGGGAGCTGGTGAAGGCCGATGACGCTGTGTTCTGCCCTCTTTTAGCCGGACAGATGTCTGTGAGTTAAAAACATGGCATGGTTGTAAAAGGATTTTGAGTGTAATCCAAGCTTAATTCATTTGAAATGTTCTTTTAACAAGGTCCATGATGGACTTCTCGTCCATGCCAGCGATCCCAACATATCCCCAAGGAGGCGCTGTGGGTTTGTGATTCGTTATGTTCCCACCTGTGCTTACCCTATACAGGTGAGACAAACGTGAATGTATTTACAATCCTACAATTTTAATACAGGTTATAATTCCACGTTCTCACATTCACACTGTATTGACCCTGACTCTCTCTGTTCCTGTTAGGATCCAGATCGTCCCAGGAAATTTCATGCCACAATGTTGGCCTGTGGAGTAGATCATTTCAATAATTTCTCAGACTGACGCACATGAATATTCACTGGATTCTTCAAGAACAGTCACTGTTCTAAACTTGATCAAGACAATGTGGTCATTTTGTCATGCACAGTCTAAACTACCATTTCTATAAAGCTTTAAGATGAATCCCAAAATAAACACTAGAAACACCAACCATAACACAGTTGCACTGCTTTTTGTATTGTTTTACAAAATAAAACTCAATAAAGTTTTCAAAAACAACCCAGTTGACTGTGGGAGTTTATTGTTCGTGGTTAGGATTTGGTAAATGATATAAAATAATGTAGGTTTCCAATCCAACAACTTTGAGTTCAATCATTTTGATGAAATTAACAAACAATGTCATAAAATGATACACATTACACATATAATGGTTCCTTCCAGCTGCTTATATAAAACCTAATTTTTGACCCTGAAACTTGGTTACTTAGCCGTGAGTAACTTAGACAGGGTGATTTTGAAAAGGTGATCCATGTCTTCATCATTAACTTGCTTGGACGACAGCTAAGCTCTTTATATTGGGGTTATTTATGCTGCAGCCCAGCTTTTAACTGGAACACACATTTCCTTCGTTCTGCTCCCTCCGTTGGCTCCCTGTGCAACACAGAATCAAATTTTAAAATCATTTTATTCACTTTTAACTTCCTCAGTGGACTTATTCCACCCTGTCTGACCTAATGCAACAGCGTGATCCACTATTTCCAGATCAGACTGAGTCAGCAGGGCTTGGCAGCTGTAGGAGACAGGCTTTGTCACTGTTCTCGGATCTCTTTATTGTGTAAGACTTCGTTATAATATTGATTATTTTAATGACGTCTTTGTCTTTATCATTTTTACTTGTTCTGTTGACTTTCATGTGTTTTGTGTTTTGTCTTTATATGTTTTATGACTGTGCAACACTTGTCCAAAAGTGCTTTTTAAATCAAATTGGATCACACACTTACGCACAAAATGTTGTCAAAATGGCACTAACTGCACTGCATGGTTTCTTTTGAGTCAACTTTAACAATTTCTAAGTTTATGCTCACTTGAGAACCTTTTCCTGTTCTGTGCTGCAATAATTTATTGATCCATCTGGAGAAACCTTGGTGTTACAGCGTAAAAGTTCTACATTCACAATTCTCTTCTGAAAATGTACCCAAGACCATCCAGGTCAAAATAAGGAGAATAAGGTTTAGCAGTTAGAAGCCTCACTTTTTAAATAGGCTCTCATGAGATTGGTCGCTACTGGAGAGAAGTGGAAGTATTTAATCTCTGCACCATTTTACAGAATGTATTTCTATTTTTTTTAAAACCTCATTGTTGGTGTAAACAGCACAAAAACCAATGCTGCATGGTTTCCCAAAGTTAAACAATGTGTTTAATCGTGTTTCTACTAAAATAAGTGTCATGCATGTGTATATAAAGAGTGTGAATGTGATATGAACATTTCTGTAGCCTCTTTTTAGTAAAGAAAAATGACAAATACACATTTTTAATATTTAGGTTTGTTTTTTATTGAGTCTTAAACCCACACATTGAAGATATAATGTCAGACAAATACGTTTAAACGTGCTTAAGCCAGTTTCAGTGTCTCTTTAACTAGGACACCTACTCCATCAAAGACGTTGTGAATAGGAGCGTTGCACATGAAGGCACAGGTGGTGACCAGTTTGTTTTTCACATCAACATGAGCTTCTCCCACATCCTTATTCACATGCTTGCAGCCCATCTCCTTCACGACACCTGCCGTCTGCGCATACGGCCACCTGACGAGGACAACGGAAGGAACAGGGTCAGAACTGTAGATTCATTTTTTTATATAATATACACTGATGATCTGATTTCACTCACTTTTCACACTCTTTGTCCTGTCCCACAGTGAGCTCGCAGCCTGGCAGGATTTTGGCGGCGAGGATGGGGGAAATGCAACACATGCCCAGTGGTTTTCCAGCTTTATGGAATGCCTTGATGAGCTTCTCCAGATGTGGTTCGATGGTGCACTCCTTATTCTTCAGTGCAAAGTCACTCAGGTTCTTAGCCACACCAAAACCCCCTGAGAAGAAAGTAAGGATACATTCAGCGTATATAACACAAAAATGCAGGTTAAAGAACTAAGGATTGTTGGCAGAGGATTTCTAACCTGGGATGATGGCTGCATCAAATGCCGACACATCCAACTTGGCCAGATCAGTGACTTCACCCCTGGCAATGCGGGCACTTTCCTGCAGGACGTTTCTTTTCTCTTCTGTCGGTTTCCCATCACAATGATTCACAACGTGCATCTGATCTGCATTTGGAGCAAACATCTGCACCTGAAAACAAACATGAACATGTAAAAAGCCCGATCTGACGTGCTGAATATAGTGGATGAAAACTGTAAAGTCTCTTACTTTTGCCCCTGCGCGACTCAGGTGGACGAGGACAGCAGAGGCCTCGTGAACTTCTGTGCCGTCGTAGACGCCACAGCCGGAGAGGATTACTGCAACGCGCTTTGCCATGATTGCTATCAAACACACACATAAAGCACATGCAGTATTTGTAGACTATGAAGACACATACTTCCTCTTTCTTACTCCATTATCTCTGTCTTTGTCCCATTTTTTGTCTCACTTTCTTGATTACACTATCTTATTTCACTGAGCACTGCTCCTGGGCCAACTGCTGCTCTTGTTTACATGAAACATTTACAGAGCCAGGTGACACAGGAGGAGGCTGCTGCTGCTGCTGCTGCTAGGTGACACTGTTGACACCCATTAGAAGAAGTTACAGGAAGAGGCTTGACATTCTACTGGAATAAATGAATGAATAAATGCAGGACTTCAAGATGAATTTGGATCAGATTCATCAGAGTATCACTTAGCATGTCACCATTATCCTGCTACTTTAATTACACTGACTGAAATCAAAGTGTTTGTTCATGACATATCGTATAAAATCTTTGGTTAAGTTCAAGTAGCATAAGTAAAAATTAGTGTGGTCTGTCTTACCTTGTTTATGCAGGTGTTCTGTCTCTGTGTGTGTGTTGAAGCTGCTCAGTCGTGTTGTGTTGGCTGAAATTTGAAGCCGACTCTTTATATCCCTCTCTGCTTCACCTGTCTCCTCCCACATGAATCTGCTCTCCAAACAGAATGACGTCATGCACCAGGAACAATGATTTAACTTCTGGTTAAAATGCAGAGTCATTCCTGTCATTGTTTAAAACGGTAATCCTGATGAAAGGATGACGACATATTTATTAGATAAAGATTTTTTTTTTTTGTTGGGTTAATAGTTTATAATTATTTTTAATTCTTAGCTACAGTGTTATGCTTCAGTAAATAATATGCCAAGTTCATATCTTTTTTTGCTGTCACGTGTTAATTTGCATGATACAATACATATGTCATATATGTTTTCTCTCTCTTATCTCTGTTAATATTATAACAATATATACTGTGAGCTTCGCAGCTTTATTTCTTTAAAAATTCACACCATTATTTATTACTTAAACTAATGAATAATAATAAAATAAACTTTGACTCAATATCAACAAAATAAGATAATTAAAAATGTAAAATATGTAAATGATTTTTTTTTTTTTTTTTTTTTTAAAACGAAGCTCAGCCGAAGTTCACAATTCTTAGAGATTCAAATAAAACACACGTATTTTATTAAACCTTCTTGTAAATAATAATAATAATAATAATAATACAATTCACCATTGATTAAGTTATGCTATACAACAGGAATTTCCATTGACGGTGACTGTAATAATCTGCGGTACCCAATTTATTTCTCTGCGGTTATTTCCTTGTCAGACGCACGCACTCACTCCTCTGGGGTTTCTCACCGGACGTGCTGACGTCACACGCAGCTGTATAAAAGCCCAGCCTCGCATTCCCACAGATCCACTACTTCCACTGCTATGACTGCATGCCACTCACTACACGTGTCCGTGGGCATCCTCGGCATCTCTGGCGGTATGATAACATTTCTCACTGTTAGATTATGATATATGTGTGAATGAATTATTATTTTTTGGTCTTTATTTGTTTCTTTTTCTTTTTTATCAAAATTATATCTGATTTCTAAGTAATTATTACCTCGAATTCCACATAAATGTCATGAAATATCCAACTTAATTTCTAAGTAAAGTTTTCTACACAATAATAATAACAATGATAATAATTATTGTTATTATTATTATTATTAGTAGTAGTAGTAGTATTATAATAATAATAATAATAATAACAACAATCATCTTATTATTCGTCAAATCAAATTATGCTGCAGATATTTCTAATCATTTGCATAATTGCACATAGTCATGTGAAGAAATTATGAATTACTTCAGATTTATCATCCTCCAAAATTGTGAAAGGATTAAATAATAATAATAACAAATAATAATAAAAATAGTTATTTTAGTGTTCATTTATCAGTTAACAGTTAACTGTATCTTAATAATAATACAAAACTTTTTTTTACTTAGGTTCTCTCCTTCTGTTGGTGAACAACTATGCCAGCTCACCTGACAAAGACTTCATCTCCCATACTGCACTTGGGATTCTGCTCCTCATCATTGCAGCCCTCTTAGCTTATGCAGGTTGGTTCAAATAACTATCTATGTATAGTATAATTTTACTATTTATTCATTTATGCTATTGGTTGATTTATTTGTGTGTGTGTGTAAATAATCGTAATCCTCTCCGGGGTTTGTCTAATTCTGTTTGCTCTCTGTCTTCCAGGTGTCTGTCGCAGTCTGTCCCACGTCCAGCTGTTTTCCACTCTGTGTCTTACTGTGTCTGGCCTGTGGTGTGGTTCAGGTCTGGTGTATGTCCTGGTGGGACAGGAAGTGCTGCCGGCCACAGAGCTGAGATCATCTCTGGTTCCTGGTCTGGCAGCGTTTACTGTCGCTCTGTTCATCATAGGCAGCGTCGCACTTTTAGTAAAGAAAGCAGTGCTGTCTGTTATAGCTATTGGTATTAGCTTAGCATGTGCCCATCAAATTGCCGGTCTGTCTGCTGCAGGCTTTGGTCAGTCTGCCACTGCTGCCAACTACCTCCTGGTGTGTGTTGTTGGTGTTTACTTTGGTTTTGGCTGTCTGCTCTCCACTATTACTCACGGTAAAGTGGAGCCTCCGGGAACAGGTCTGAAGGGAAAAGGTGACCTGAAAACAGAGCAGAACCACGGCTGTGATGATGCAGTGGCAGTGGGTGTGGTGATGAACTTGTTGTCTGCCTCTGTGTTAGCCTGTCCTCTGTTAGGTGTGGTCCCCCAGCTCTCCACTGGACACGTCCCCTGGCTGTGGACAGCTGGAGTCTTCCAGATTGGCATGTGTGTCCTCTTTTACAGAGCCATGGACACACTGGCTGCCACTTTTTATGGCTTCACGGCTCTTTTAAAATTTGCAGAGGGTTACTGCGCTCTCTTGTCATTCTACTCAATTCAGCCTTTGTCCCCTGTTCCCTTCCCTGTCGTCTTCTCTGTGCTTTTCTTCATTCTGGCTCTGTTCAGCTGTCAGAAGAGCTTGCTGGAGGGACTATACCAGTTATTCTTTGCGGCTTATTGTATTGCCATTGCAGCCCAGCCTCAAGGCTTCCACCAAGGAGGCACTCAGGGTGTACAGGCAGCTATATTTGTAGCCTCTGCCATCATGCTTTTAATTACCACATTCAACATGGTCTCCGCTACCGTGATTCCCACAGGACGAGGCTATTTCACGACTTTAGTAAACAGAGTGCAGGGTCTTACTCTCAGAGGACATGATAAAGAGCTGCACACTCCCCACCTGGGCTACTCCAAATATGCAGATGCAGAGGTGTTAGGCCATGCGTGCAATGTGTTGGCTGCTTTTGCTGTCACAGCCACAGTCATGGACAGAAATCCTCTGTCTGTGCTGGTTCTGCCCTGGGTGGTGGTGGCTGGCGGGGCACTCCAGCTGCTCTGTGGCTCAGTAGCTTTTGCTCGGGGAAAAACCTTTGAGAGCACAGTTTTTATTCTCTACGGCGTGATGTGGACAGTGTGGGGGTTGACTCGATACGGTGGCCTGTACGGTGAAACCAGAGGTTTTAATGTGGCTGTGGGGATCATTAGCTTCATGCTCTTTAACCTTTTAGTGACAGCTGCGGCGCTGTTTCTAAATGTCGCCTGGTTTGCCTATGCCTTCACCTTCCAGCTCATTCTCATTAGCTTCCTGCTGGAGGCAGTGAATGCTCTGCCCTATGGTTATGACATAGGAGTCACCATCATCTTTGGTCTCATCAGTTTTTATTGTTTCCTGGGCCACATTTTCAACGGCACCTTCCAGTCCCCCCAGATCCCCTTAGGGAAACCTTTAGTCAAGCTGAGTGGTGTTGGGGGAGGAAACAACATCTGTCCACATGTACCGGCACGCAAGGCCTCATCCGTCCAGCAGATTGCAGGTGAGATATAACCGACAGTAATGTTTCATTTCTGAAATAAACATTTGTGTATGGACTTGGTGCGAGCTTTCTTTTGTCTTCTTATTCTGTCTGTAGAAATCATGAAACATGGTGGCATATGCGGAATGCCCACTGACACCGTCTATGTGCTGGTGGCAGCTTGCAACAGGCCCGATGCGGTTGTCAAAGCTTTCAAGTGAGTTTTTATACATGCTTTTTATAACGAGTGTGGCATTGTCCGCGCACAACTGTGAAGCCATTTCTCAAATCTTGCATCTTGTGTTTGATTTCAGGGTGAAGAAGCAGGCACAAGACCGACCCATGTCTATGTGGATCTCCTCCATCAAGCAGCTGGAGCCAGTGCGACACCTGCTCAGCCCTTTGCTGCTGGACTTCATGGAGGCGGCGTGGCCCTCCTCCATCAGCATGGTTATACCTCGAGGTAAGTGTGTATTTTTGCTAGTGTTTGCTCATTTGTTTCAATGTGTGTGTGAAGTCTCATAATACTAATACATTGTCTTATACAGGTCCATGGATGGACATTCTCGGTTTGGAAGATGCTGCCAAACACATAGGAACTCCACAAAGCATTGCTATCAGAAACCCTGACTGTGCAGTGGCCACACACCTCATGAACCTGGTAAGAGCCGTGTATGAGAAACACCTCACTGTGTGTGAGTAAAAACTACTTGCAAAGTTGTGAATACAACTGTTTTGTATTCTTGCAGGTGGGGCCCATTGCAGTAACTTCAGCCAACCCCACAGGCGAGGCAGACACAACTCACCACAACCAGGTGTACGCCAAACTGGGAGACAAGGTAATGATCATTATTTACTTTTTTAAAAATACAAAATAAACTTTTATTTTCCTCAAATAATCCATGTGTGCGTTCTGCTTGGCCAGGTGGATGGTGTTTTATGTGATGGCCCCTCCCCAGAGAACATTGCATCTACAGTGGTTGACTGCACTAAGATAGAAACAGGACATATTGGTTTCTTCCGAGTGGGTCTCATTCCTAAATCCAAGGTAATATAAATGCATTGTCCCGCGCCAACAGATTCCTTTTATTTATTTTCATTTGTCACTCACACTAAAGCTGTTTGTCCTTCATTTCGCTGCTGTGAAGGTCCTTCAGATCTTTGAGGAGGTTCAGAGGAGACACAAGCAGGGGATCACCAATGCCGCATTTGAGGACGAGCTACCTCTGCCAGACACACACCTAAGTTCAGGAGAGGAGAACACAACAGAGTCAAGGATGGGAAGTGAAAACTCAACAGCATCCACTGCATCAGCTGACCCAAATCTAGATCCGAGAAATGACTCACGACTGTAACAGAAAGTTGCTGCACCGATGTACTTTTTTTATCTTTATATTTGTGCGAAATGTTTAAATTATAAGTTGTATGTGTTGAACTGCACTTTTTTTAAATTTTAAATAATATTAATGCACTGTACACTTTAATCATAAATTAAATTAAAATCATGAAACTATTTATTATGATGACGTTCATCCTGTTTTAATATGAAATAAACTGTATTTTATTAATAAAACAGATCTGTCTGATATGTAAAGTACCTTGTTGCAAAAGTAAAACTAGGAATTGCATTAGAGTATGTCACTTTATGGAGAGGCAATAATGATTAGAAAATAATTAATTTCATAAGAGATGAAGCACATTTATATCATTTGTACATTTGTTACTATGTGAAGAAACTAAATCACAAACAAACAAACATAAATGTGGAAAAACTCTAGTTTCATTGGCAGTGAATAGGAAATATGAGAGTGTGATATATATGTATTATAATGAAGTATAAGGGACAAACTGAAGGGGGAAAAAAAATATTTCGAGAATAAAGTCGTAATATTATGATAATAAAGTCATAATTATTATTCAAGCTAAATCTCAGATGATCAGCTGCAACCTGTGCCAAGATGAGGAACGCAGAGCATTTTGTGAAGTTATACTTTGGTTTGATCTTCACCAACAAGGAAATATTATTTCCTTGTTGGTGAAGATCAAACCAAAATATAACAAGGAAATAATATTTCCTTGTTGGTATTTTTGATATTTATTTGATATTTTGGCACATCAGCAACACTATTATCATGAGCATCAGGACTTTGAAAAGATTACGCAAGAAACTGAGTCTGTTTCAAAGAAAGAATCACACAGACTCCATCCATCCATTTTATACCACTTTATCCTCCACATGAGGGTCGCGGAGGGTGCTGTGCCAATCCCAGCTGACATAGGGCGACAGGCGAGGTACGCCCTGGACAGTTCGCCAGTCCATCACAGGGCCACACATAGAGACAAACAACCATTCACTCTCACACCTACAGTCAATTTAGAGTGTCCAATTTACCTAATCCCCATATTGCATGTTTTTTTGGACTGTGGGAGGAAACCAGAGAAAACCCACACACACACACAAGGAGAACATGCAAACTCCTTAGAGAAAGGCCCGTGTTCCAACCTGCTGCAACAGCAAGCGTGCTAACCACGACACCAACCGTGTGGCCCCTGCTATTAATATTACATTTAATTAAATAATGATAAAAAGAATTTCATAACATTAAGACTTTTTTGTCGTCAGAAATAAAGTCTCATCAGCATGTTTTTGTTCAGGTGTTTTGATTTGATTGTACATAATATTTTGGGCCAATTCCAATTCCTATCTTAACCCTCAATCTTAACCCACGAGCTCAACCCTTAATCTTAACTGGTCCTCAAAACCAAGTGTTGAGGGTTATTTTGTCACTTAGAAATGGGACACCCCTTAAATGCAGATACGTCTTCAGACTGTAGGGGGCAGAATAACGCGAAAGCTGCGTCCAGTCTGTCAACTCCAAAAAAGAAGAAGAAGAACACATTTACGTCACGATTATTTATTTATTATTTTATTTCAGTCAAGTTATTAGGTTGTCAGTTAGTTATAAGATGATACTCATACAAATACCACAACCAACGACATATTCAGCTGACAGTTACCACACACCACGGCTTATTGAAAAGTAAACAATAGCAAACGATCGCGTTTCTGAACCGGCCGGCTATTGACAAAAGATCGTAAATTAAAAATAAATGTTACGCAACAATGACGTCCGTAATCCATAATATGGGCCTAAACTAAGATAATACAATGGTTTTCATAATTTTTATATCTCTATTAACAAAGAAAATACTTAATTTGTATCGTACTCGTTTTGGTGCTTTCGACGCCATCTTTGTTATGTGAAAACACGCAATGCATTCCAAGGGTGGTCCCGGAAAATCTCAATATTGAGGGCGATACAGCCCTTAAACTTGCCCTTCAACTTCAGGGTTAAGATTGAGGGTTAAGCAAGGAATTGGAATTCACCCATTGTCTCCCACAGTTGTACTTATACAGTACTTTTTTTAAAGTTATCTTAAAAAAACTGAACAGTAACAGTTTGTTGGCAACTTTTTGCCGAGCTGCTCCTTTGTTTTTCAAATCAAGGTTCGTCATGACCTTAATTAGACCATGTTTGATGACTATATTCAAAGTAAGAAAGTGATAAGTGAGATATGATCGGTCAGATTAACCACATGGTTTTAAACATTAGATAAGTACTAATCCATGTCCATGATTAATCAACCAGACAAGCCATAAATATTCATTTGCCATTATATTATTCATCTCGTAGTCAGTTTTCTATCAAATATTGTGGAGTACTTTTGACTCTTGTTATTTTTGTCTTGTACTTTTGTGTGTGAAATAAATGTTTTCAAATCTAAGAAGTATAAAAGGCAAAGCTGAGCTGATTAAAAGGAGCAACATTCTAAACCTGGTACACAGGTCTGTTCACTCTGTGATGAGTAGCTTTAATGAACGTGTCATTGTTGAAATGTATACACTTATGGAAACATCTTCTAATTATAGGTATAGAGATACAAATAATGTATGATTCATCTTAATCCACCCAAAAATGTTAGCTTCCTTGTGTAGTCACTGCTCTTTCCTCCTTCCTTACAGTAATTGTGTTTCAAAGATAATCCGTATACAAAGTAACTTTACATCCTCCTCAACAGAGCAGGTTGACGCCTCCCAGAAAGATACAGACGTATACATCATCTTAATCCACCCAACAATTATAGCTTCCTGATAATAAATTATAATAGTTTCCTTGTTAGATTAAAAGAACAGAGGTTCTCTTAAATGTTTGATATGTTTTATAGTTACAATTACTTTATTTTTCCTTATTCCTCCTGTTTTCTCAGCCTTTATACAAAGTTTGAGAACCACTGATGTAGAATGACTTAATGTGTGAAATTGCAACATTTCAAGAAATCTCATCATAATATTGTTTAATAATAATATACTAGATCTCTTTAGATATAAAGACATTTTAAAGTATGCTTATTAATCAATGAGCCAAGTGTAAAAACGTCAGTTGACACAGAGTCTATTCATCATTCATGAATATGGTCAAGTATCAGTATCACTTTTCTCACGCAGCCACTGAGCTGCTACTTCTAGTCTGCTCCTGGTGCCGATCACAAGCAGAGATAAAGGGCTAGAGTTGCGTAAAAGAGGGTCATCAGACAGAAAACCTTTGCCAAATCAAGTGTGAGGATCAGTAACGCTTTTCTCTCGCTCACAATCGCAAGAGACACGTAACACATATCAGAGTATATAGTGTCAATTCAACCCGTTTATCTTTTATCTCTAACTAAATTATGTAATTTAAATTTTTTTAATGTCATTTTTAGAGCTGAAACGATTAATGGATTATTAATCGATCACTAAATTAATCGCCAACTATTTTGATACTCGATTATCGGTTTGAAGCTTTTTTCATGATTAAAACAAGATTTCTGATTGTTTCAGCTTCTTAAATGTGAATATTTTCTTTGTTTCTTTGCTGCACATGAACAAAGAAATCATTAAAACTGAATCATTTTGGTTTGTGGCCAAAACAAGACATTAGAGAACATTATCATTTCCAGGTTTGACAAACACTGACCAACATTTTATTTTTTTTTACATTTTATGGACCAACCAATTAATCGATTAATTGAGAAAATAATCAATCAGCTCTAGTAATTTAACTAATAATAATAATAATAATAATAATAATAATAATAATAATTATACATTTTAATTATACGCTCTTTCATATACTCTATATATACTCATTTTAGTTATCACATGGAATTTGATTTAGATTTATTGAGTGATAAAGACAACAATTTGTAATGCCAGTTTCTATAATAGTCACAAAAGCAGGCTTGTGTATAACCGGCGAGGTTAAACACAGATGGTAATTTAATGCAATTCAGTGGGTAGAAGGAAAAGTGTTATCGATTGTTGTAAATCCAACACGGAAACTGAAGCGAGTCAGGGTTGAGCACTGATTGTTTGTTTAAGGGCGGTGAATTTTGTCTTCTGGCGTTTAATTATCAACAAAGAAACTATTCATGAGTTAACATCAACAATGATCTCATTGTGCTCATGCGGTCACTGCTCTTTCCTCCTTCCTTACAGTACTTTACGTTATTGTGTTTCAAAGATAATACAATGTAAGTCAATTTACAGCCTCCTCCACAGAGCAGGTTGACGCCTAGAGATACAAATGTATAAATCTTAATCAACCCCAAACATATAGCTTCCTGATAATACATTTTAAAAGCTTCCTTGTTAGATTAAAAGAATGTGTTTTTAAAAAAAAGGGGGATTCCCAAAGATATGGTATCTGGTAAATGTTTGATATGATTTATAATTATTTGTGAACTTCTGTGAAATTCACAGATTTATTTGTTCTGATTGTCTTTCTTTGGTGTTTAATCTCACTAATCTCTCTATTCTTTTTTTTGATATTTTACAGTGATACACCATTCAAATACATTGTCTTTCTTTTTTTATTATTTATTTCAGAAGTGAAACATTTTTTGTGCAGTTTCCACTGCATGAACTTGTTCTGAATTTCTTTGCAAACCTCACCCACTGAAAAAAAAAAAACACAATTCAGTGAACAAAGGCAGTGAAGTGATGTAATTTCACACCAACACCAGAATCTTGCAAATAAAAGAGTCTCTTATGGCTGAAAAGATCGCTTCTTGAAGAGGCGACAAAAGAACAATAACAACAGCTCACAATAAGTCAGTGAAACGCTGATATTTACGCAACACCACATGACGCCTTACCTTATTTAAACTACCTAAGCATTGACGGAATGGAACTAATGATGTTGGAGACAGAGGTGGGACCACGTCATTGTTTTGCAAGTCACAAGTAAGTGACGAGTCGAGTTAGAAGTCAAGACTGACGAGTCTCAAGTCAAGTCCCAACTCCTACAGTTTGAGTTTTGAGTCCTTCCGAGTCCTTTTAACCACAGAGTAATAATATATTTACACAGATCATGTATGCTTTTAAAATCTGTATTTGTTTATTAAAACAAGTGCACTTCCTAATTGCACTACTAACCAGTCATTTTTTTACATTTAACTCATATTTCGCAAGAATATTCTTCATTTAAAAGTATTCCTTGACAGAATGCATTTTGTAAAAATAAAGAACAAAACAAATGCAACTGTAATTATTTGTACAAAAGTGCTAACGTTGTCTTTCCATGACTTACTGCATTTAAACGAGTTCCATAGCAGTTTCTGTCCTGTATTTATCTCATCGTGTGTGTGTGTGTCGAAGGACAACATTTTCTTTGTTAACACAACATTTTGTAATAGCATTAAGGTTAGGCATTTGGTTGGTTATGGATAAGGTTAAGGATAAGCCTTTGTTTCGGTTGTCCAAATCAATGGCAACGGTAATAAGCCGGTAGTAATTATGGTTAAGGTGAGAGTAAGTCTCCAGGAAATGAATGTAAGTCAATGCAATGTCCCCTGAAGTCATGAAAACCTCACGTGTGTGTGCGTGTGTGTCTGTCGGATCTTGTGACTTTGATTCTGTCAATGTCTGCTCTGTTATTATCATCATAATTATTGTCAGAACTGGGTCAGATGTTCTGATATTTCAAAGTTAAAGTATCTCCAGGGCATTTCATCTCAGAGAGCTGCCCTGACTGGATATCTTCTCTCTCGAGCTGGTTGATGTGAAACCCCCCATAGATTAGCAGTTTCTGTTATATTCAGACCAGAACCTGTGGCAACAACAACCACACCATATTCACACCCATTTAAATCACTTTTTCCCGTCATTCTTTTGCTCCCTTTTTTACCATCAGTGGCTCGTCATGATCATGTGACTTAGTCATGTCCTCATGACGATAATTCTATGATAATATTAATAGGAAAAAAAAGAATTCCGACGAAACGAAGTTCCGTTCCATCAGACGCGAGATGACGCAATCAAAAGTGTGAAGGAGCTTTTGGCCGACAAACACTACAACCTTGGCTTCCCTTCCAGTAATGCACCAACTCCAAAGACGATGAAGAACCACCTCGACGTGAGCATCATTGTGTCCAGTCGTTGGCCTTGTTTCATCCATGTTTGCAGGTTTCTTGTCTCCAGCCTGATACAATAACTATTTCTCCCCTTCAATATACAATTACATGTTTTTACGGTGAATGACTCTTTGCCTTTTCTAAAAACTTTAGAAACAGGAAGTCATGACTTAACAGAAAATCTGAACAGAGTCACATGAAGCCGAAGTTTGCTTCAGGTTATTAATAACTTTCTTATCTGGTTAAACGGCTGATTCGCTGCGTGACTTTATGATCACGGTGACCTGTGTGTCCTAAAAATATGAGCTGACTGACACCATCAGCCAGAACTGAGCAGGTCATCATCAAATCCAAACAGCAGTGTAATTGTTTTATCGTAGTGCGTATGGAGAAGAAGGAGAAGTCCATTGCTTCACTGTGTGTTACGTGTGGCAGAGGTAGAGAAATGTCCAGCTTTCAGAGCGTCGGCCAATCAATCTTTTCCAGCATATACACTCGCCCGTACATGTGCAACATACAGCCCTGAGGCCAAAACCAGTTTTACCTGGTCCATGATGACCTCACCGCTTACCTCAAGTCGACGCCACTCAAATTATTATTTCTTAATTTTTTTTAATTGTCTTTTGCCTGTCTTACCATCCATCTACTTATCATGCCGTCTGTCCTACCCTCTGACGTGTTCTGTCTGTTTCTCCTCTGCGTTTCAAACGTCCAGTTTCTTGTCCTGAGAGATTACAGTGAGTGTTCTGCTGAGATCATCATGAGATTAGCTGCAGTCATGTGTTTCCTCAGTTGGATTATTTACCAGCAAATTCCAGTTAAACCTCTACAAGCTGTCCAGACACTGATGTTTGTTTTGAGATCCTTATAAATCTGTTTTTTTTTTTAACCAGGCTCAGTGCTACAGTGAAATTGCCTTGGGAACCCCACCTCAGACCTTCATCATGGTGTTTGACACGGGTTTGTCCAACCTGTGGGTGCCCTCTGTTCACTGCTCCCTTCTCGACATTGCGTGCTGTAAGTGCTGCGATGTTTATACATCATCGGGGGACGACGCAGTGTCTGAGCCTCCGTAAACACAACATGTCTGTCTACACCAGGGGTCACCAACGTGGTGCCCGCGGGCACCTGGTAGCCCGCAGGCAGCCAATACGGTGCCCGCGGGCTCACTTCACTTCACCTCACTTGCATGTATCCGTATGATCGCTCAGTAAAATATCTTTGATATTGTTTATAAAAACTGGTAATCGTTAGGAGTAAGCACTGGAATTAATGTGTATGCAGTTGAATGCATAATATTAATCATCCATCCATCCATCCATTATCTACCGCTTTTCCTCCACCAGAGGGTCGCGGGGGGTGCTGTGCCTATCTCAGCAGACATTGGGCGATAGGCGGGGTACGCCCTGGACAGTACGCCAGTATAATATTAATCATTTAAATGGTAAACAAACAAAAAAATATTATATGGTAGCCCTCCATATTATTTTTTACCCTTAAGGTAGCTCTCTGTCTCAAAAAGGTTGGTGACCCCTGGTCTACACAGTGCTTCACCACATATATAACTCTGCCAAGTCCAGCACACTCGTGAAGAACGGTACGGCCTTCACCATCCAGTATGGATCTGGCAGTCTGTCGGAAACCTCAGTCAGGACACGTGCACAGTATGCTCTCGTCGCATGCTGTATCTTCAAAGTGAACTGTGTGTTGGTAAACTTTGGTATGTGTTGGTATGACTTTTTGGTCAATTTTGGACAGCATACTATAGTATGACTTTTTGTTCAAATTTTAGACGACATACTATAGAATGACTTTTTGGTCAAATTTTGGACGACATGCTACAGTATGACTTTTTGGTCGAATTTTGGACGACATACAATCGTATGGCTTTTTGGTCAAATTGTAGACGACATACTATACTATGACTTTTTCATCAAATTTTGGACGACATGCTACAGTATGACTTGTTGGTCAAATTTTGGATGACATGCTATAGTATGACTTTTTGGTCAATCTTTGGACGACAATCTATAGTATGACTTTTTGGTCTAATTTCGGACGACATACCATAGTATGACTTTTTGGTCAAATTGTAGACGACATACTATACTATGACTTTTTCATAAAATTTTGGTCGACATATTATAGTATGACTTTTTGGTCACATTTTGGACGACATACCATAGTATGACTTTTTCATCAAATTTTCGACAACATGGTATAGTATGACTTTTTGGTCAAATTTTAGACAACATACTATAGTATGACTTTTTGGTCAAATTTTGGAAGGCATACTATAGCAAGGCTTTTTGGTCAAATTTTGGAAGACATACTATAGAATGACTTTTTCATCAATTTTTGGATGACATGCTATAGTATGACTTTTTGGTCAAATTTTGGACGACATACTATAGTATGACTTTTTGGTCAAATTTCAGACTACATACTATAGCATGACTTTTTCATCAACATTTGGACGACATACTATAGTATGACTTTTTGGTCAAATTTTGGATGACATGCTACAGTATGACTTTTTGGTCTAATTTTGGACGACATACCATAGTATGACTTTTCGGTCAAATTGTAGACGACATACTATACTATGACTTTTTCATCAAATTTTGGGCGACATATCATAGTATGACTTTTTGGTCACATTCTGGACGACATACCATAGTATGACTTTTTCATCAAATTTTCAACAACATGGTATAGTATGACTTTTTGGTCAAATTTTAGACAACATACTATAGTATGACTTTTTGGTCAAATTTTGGAAGGCATACTATAGCAAGGCTTTTTGGTCAAATTTTGGAAGACATACTATAGAATGACTTTTTCATCAATTTTTGGATGACATGCTATAGTATGACTTTTTGGTCAAATTTTGGACGACATACTATAGTATGACTTCTTGGTCAAATTTTAGACTACATACTATAGCATGACTTTTTCATCAACATTTGGACGACATACTATAGTATGACTTTTTGGTCAAATTGTAGACGACATTCTTTAGTATGACTTTTTCATCAAATTTTGGACAACATGGTATAGTATGACTTTTTGGTCAAATTTTGGACGACATACTATAGCATAACTTTTTGGTCAAATTTTGGTCAACATTCTATAGTATGACTTTTTCATAAATTTTTGGATGACATGCTATAGTATGACTTTTTGGTCAAATTTTGGACGACATGCTACAGTATGACTTTTTGGTCAAATTTTGGACGACATACCATAGTATGACTTTTTGGTCAAATTGTAGACGACATACTATACTATGACTTTTTCATCAAATTTTGGACGACATGCTACAGTATGACTTTTTGGTCAAATTTTGGATGACATGCTATAGTATGACTTTTTGGTCAATCTTTGGACGACAATCTATAGTATGACTTTTTGGTCTAATTTTGGACGACATAGCATAGTATGACTTTTCGGTCAAATTGTAGACGATATACTATACTATGACTTTTTCATCAAATTTTGGTCGACATATTATAGTATGACTTTTTGGTCACATTTTGGACGACATACCATAGTATGACTTTTTCATCAAATTTTCGACAACATACTATAGTATGACTTTTTGGTCAAATTTTGGAAGGCATACTATAGCAAGGCTTTCTGGTCAAATTTTGGAAGACATACTATAGAATGACTTTTTCATCAATTTTTGGATGACATGCTATAGTATGACTTTTTGATCAAATTTTGGACGACATACTATAGTATGACTTTTTGGTCAAATCTTAAACTACATACTATAGCATGACTTTTTCATCAACATTTGGTCAAATTGTAGACGACATTCTTTAGTATGACTTTTTCATCAAATTTTGGACAACATGGCATAGTATGACTTTTTGGTCAAATTTTGGACGACATATACTATAGTATAACTTTTTGGTCAAATTTTGGTCAACATTCTATAGTATGACTTATTCATAAATTTTTGGATGACATGCTATAGTATGACTTTTTGGTCAAATTTTGGACTACATACTACACTACGACATTTTTGACCATTTTCGAATGACATACTATACTATGATGTTTTTGTCCAATTTTGGAAGACATACTATACTATGACGTTTTTGATCAATTTTGACAATTTTTGGACAATATACTATACTATGACGTTTTTTACCATTTTTGGAAGACATACTATACTATGAAGTTTTTGATCAATTTTGACCATTTTTGGACGACATACTATACTATGACGTTTTTGACCATTTTTGGACGACAAATATGGTCAAAAAGTCATAGTATAGTATGTCGTCCAAAAATTGTCAAAATTGGTCAAAAACGTCATAGAATAGTATATCGTCCAAAAATGGTCAAAAACATCATAGTATTGTATGTCGTACAAAAATTGTCAAAATTGATCAAAAATGTCATAGCATACTATGTTGTCCAAAAATGGTAAAAAACGTCATACTATAGTATGTCGTCCAGAAATTGTCAAAATTGGTAAAAATCGTCATAATATAGTATGTCGTCGAAAAATTTCCAAAAACGTCATACTATAGAATGTCGTCCAAAAATGGTCAAAATTGGTCAAAAACATCATAGTATAGTATGTCGTCCAAAAATGGTCAAAAACGTCATAGTATTGTATGTCGCCAAAATTTGTCAAAGTTTGTCAAAAACGTCATAGTATAGTATGTTGTCCAAAAATGGTAAAAAACGTCATAGTATAGTATGTCGTCGACCTCAATGTCATACTACACTATTTCGTCCAAAAATCTGACCATTATTTTGAAAAGAAAATGTTGTTCCAAAATTTGACAAAAACGTCATACTATACTATGTCGTCCAAAATCTAAAAAAATCTTTGAATTTTTTTTTTTAGCCCAAAATGTCACAAAACGTCACACTATACTATGTCGTCGACCTCAATGTCATACTACACTATTTCGTCCAAAATCTGACAATTTTTGTGAAAAAAAATATTTTGGAACAAAATTTTGACGAAAACGTCATACTATACTATGTCGTCCAAAATCAGAATTTTTTTGGGAAAAAATTATTTTTGCCCAAAATGTGACAAAACGTCATACTATACTATGTCGTCGATCTCAATGTCAAACTACTCTATTTTGTTCCAAAATTTGACAGAAACGTCATACTATACTGTGTCTTCCAAAATCTGAAAAAAATCTTTGAATTTATTTTTTTTAGCCCAACGTGACAAAACGTAATACTATACTCTGCTGTCGACCTCAATGTCATACTACACTATTTCGTCCAAAATCTGATAATTTTTTTGAAAAAAAAATTTGGGTCCAAAATTTGACAAAAAACGTCATACTATACTATGTCGTGCAAAATCTGAAAAAATCTTAGCATTTTATTTTTTTGCCCAAAATGTGACAAAACGTCATACTATGAAATGTTGTTGACCTCAATGTCATACTACACTATTATGTCCAAAATCTGAAAAAAATTTGGTCCAAAATTTGACAAAAACGTCATACTATATACTATGTCATCCAAAATCAGGAATTTTTCTTTTTTTAATTTTTTTGAGCCAAATGTGACCAAAACGTCATACAATACTGTATCGTCGACCTCAATGTCATTGTACATTATTTCGTCCAAAATCTGGCCATTTTTTTGGAAAAAAGATTTTGGTCCAAAACTTGACAAAAACGTCATACTATACTATGTCGTCCAAAATCGCAAATTATTTTTGAAAATTTTTTTTTTGCCCAAAATGTGACCAAAACGTCATACTATACTATGTCGTTGACCTCAATGTCATACTACACTATTTCGTCCAAAATCTGACCATTTAAAAAAATAGTAATAATTGTTCCAAAACTTGACAAAAACGTCATACTATACTATATCATCCAAAATCTGAAAAAATCTTTGAAATTTTTTTTTTGGCCCAAAATGTGACAAAACGTCATACTATACTATGTCGTCGATCTCAGTGTCATACTACACTATTTCGTCCAAAATCTGACAATTTTTTTGAAAAAAAAATGTTGATCCAAAATTTGACAAAAACGTCATACTATACTATGTCTTCCAAAGTCTGAAAAAAATCTTTGAATTAATGTCCAAAAAATCTGACAATTTTTGTGAAAAAAAATATTTTGGACCAAAATTTGCCGAAAACGTCATAGTATTGTATGTCGTCCAAAAATGGTCAAAATTGGTCAAAAACGTCATAGTATAATATGTCGTCCAAAATTGGAAAAAAAACATCATTGTGTAGTATGTCGTCCAAAAATGGTCAAACAACTTCATAGTGTAGTATGTTGTCCGAAAATGGTCAAAAATGTCATAGTATAGTATGTTGTTCAAAAATGGTCAAAATTGGTCAAAAACGTCATACTATAGTATGTCGTCCAAAAATTGTCAAAATTGGTCAAAAACGACATAGTATAGCATGGTGTCCAAAAATTGTCAAAAACGTCATAGTATGTCGCCCAAAAATTGTCAAAATTGGGAAAAATCTCCATAGTATAGTATGTCGTCCAAAAATGGGAAAAAACGTCATACTATAGTATGTCGTCCAAACATGGTTTTGGTCAAATTTGGTTAAATTTTGGATGACTTGCTATAGTATGACTTTTTTGTAAATTTTTGGACGACATACTATAATATGACTTTTTCATACATTTTTGGATAACATACTTTAGTATGACTTTTTCAACAAATTTTGGACGACACACTATAGTATGACTTTTTCATGAATTTTTGGATGACATACTATAGTATGACTTTTTCAACAAATTTTGGTCGTCATACAATACTATGTCGTGCAAAATCTGAAAAAATCTTAGCATTTTTTTTTTGCCCAAAATGTGACAAAACGTCATACTATGAAATGTTGTTGACCTCAATGTCATACTACACTATTATGTCCAAAATCTGAAAAAAATTTGGTCCAAAATTTGACAAAAACGTCATACTATATACTATGTCATCCAAAATCAGGAATTCTTTTTTTTAAAAAAATTTTGAGCCAAATGTGACCAAAACGTCATACAATACTGTATCGTCGACCTCAATGTCATTGTACATTATTTCATCCAAAATCTGAAAAAATCTTTGAAATTTTTTTTTTGGCCCAAAATGTGACAAAACGTCATACTATACTATGTCGTCGATCTCAATGTCATACTACACTATTTCGTCCAAAATCTGACAATTTTTTTGAAAAAAAAATGTTGATCCAAAATTTGACAAAAACGTCATACTATACTATGTCTTCCAAAATCTGAAAAAAATCTTTGAATTAATTTTTTTTAGCCCAACATGTGACAAAACGTAATACTATACTCTGCCGTCGACCTATATGTCATACTACACTATTTCGTCCAAAATCTGACCATTTTTTTGAAAAAAAATGTTGATCCAAAATTTGACAAAAAAGTCATACTATACTATGTCGTGCAAAATCTGAAAAAATCTTAGCATTTCTTTTTTTTTGCCCAAAATGTGACAAAACGTCATACTATGAAATGTTGTTGACCTCAATGTCATACTACACTATTACGTCCAAAATCTGAAAAAATTTTGGTCCAAAATTTGACAAAAACGTCATACTATATACTATGTCATCCAAAATCAGGAATTTTCAAAAAAAAAAATTTTTTGAGCCAAATGTGACCAAACGTCATACAATACTGTATGGTCGACCTCAATGTCATTGTACATTATTTCGTCCAAAATCTGACCATTTTTTTGAAAAAAAGATTTTGGTCCAAAACTTGACAAAAACGTCATACTATACTATGTCGTCCAAAATCGCAAATTATTTTTGAAAAATTTTTTTTTGCCCAAAATGTGACCAAAACGTCATACTATACTATGTCGTTGACCTCAATGTCAAACTACACTATTTCGTCCAAAATCTGACCATTTAAAAAAATAATAATAATTGTTCCAAAACTTGACAAAAACGTCATACTATACTATGTCGTCCGAAACCTGAAAAAATCTTTGAAATTTTTTTTTTGGCCCAAAATGTGACAAAACGTCATACTATACTATGTCGTCGATCTCAATGTCATACTACACTATTTCGTCCAAAATTGGACCATTTTTTTGAAAATAAAATGTTGATCCAAAATTGGGCAAAAACGTCATAGTATTGTATGTCGTCCAAAAATGGTCAAAATTGGTCAAAAACGTCATAGTATAATATGTCGTCCAAAATTGGTAAAAAAAACATCATAGTGTAGTATGTCGTCCAAAAATGGTCAAAAAACTTCATAGTGTAGTATGTTGTCCGAAAATGGTCAAAAATGTCATAGTATAGTATGTTGTTCAAAAATGGTCAAAATTGGTCAAAAACGTCATACTATAGTATGTCGTCCAAAAATTGTCAAAATTGGTCAAAAACGACATAGTATAGCATGGTGTCCAAAAATTGTCAAAAACGTCATAGTATGTCGTCCAAAAATTGTCAAAATTGGGAAAAATCTCCATAGTATAGTATGTCGTCCAAAAATGGGAAAAAACATCATACTATAGTATGTCGTCCAAACATGGTTTTGGTCAAATTTGGTTAAATTTTGGATGACTTGCTATAGTATGACTTTTTTGTAAATTTTTGGACGACATACTATAATATGACTTTTTCATACATTTTTGGATAACATACTTTAGTATGACTTTTTCAACAAATTTTGGACGACACACTATAGTATGACTTTTTCATAAATTTTTGGATGACATACTATAGTATGACTTTTTCAACAAATTTTGGTCGACATACTATAGTATGACTTTTTCATAAAATTTTGGACGACATACTATAGTTTGACTTTTTGGTCAAATTGTAGACGACATTATGACTTTTTTGTTAAATTTTGGACGACATGCTGTAGTATGACTTTTTGTAAAATTTTTGGACAACTTGCTAGTGTATGACTTTTTGGTGAAAATTTGGTCGACATACTATAGTATGACTTTTTGGTGAAAATTTGGTCGACATACTATAGTATGACTTTTTCATACATTTTTGGTCGACATACTATAGTATGACTTTTTCATACATTTTTGGACGACATACTATAGTATGCCTTTTTGGTGGAATTGTAGACGACATTACGACTTTTTTGTTAAATTTTGGATGACATGCTGTAGTATGACTTTTTGTTAAATTTTTGGACAACTTGCTAGTGTATGACTTTTTGGTGAAAATTTGGACAGCATAATATTGTATGACTTTTTTGGCGAGAAAGCAATAGCTCTGGCTGTAAAACCATAGGATGCTTCTGTGGAATGTTGGATCATGTTACCTGGAGAGAAAAAATGTTCTCTCCAGGTATTCATTCATTTTAGTGTGTAATTTAGATCAGAACAAATCTCCATCTTATCACATTATATAAACATACCTGCAAATCTAAACCAGGTCCACGTTGCCCATATTGCATGGATGAGATGGCAGACCCAAAACGGTCACCTCCTATTAATTGCAGGTGGCTGACATAGGCCTGTATGATGGCTCCAGAGATGAGGACCCAAGGGACAGTCAAATGAAGGAAGGACGGGTTTGAGCTTGACACTTGTGTATGAAGAGCTGAGAGAGCTGCAAGTCCATTGGAAATGTAGAACAGGGCATCTGAGTCCTGGTCTGTTTGGGGCAGTGCTTGCTGACTTCCCTGTTTATATCTGCCACACGTGAAAGCCTTCTGTAGCTGTTCAGTGGAAATGGGCTGTGGGCCTATTGGGATGAGCGACTTCTCTGCTAATGTGTTAATGAAACGTGAAAAGGTACCATACATATTGTCAGTAAAAACCAGGTGCAATCTGACACACATAGGCTACACAGCATCAATCCTTTCCTTGTGCATTTCTGCTTTTATTTTTTGACTCTCTCAAAAAAATATAATTTACTTGGTGAAATTATTATTTCACGTTCAAGAAACCAGTGCAGCACAACGTCATTAAAATTCACCTTTTTATTGTCACAGAATTGAATGAACAGTACAGTGCGCTTACTACATAAAACAACATAAGTTACATTTTCTGTTTCCTATACATAAGTTTGCAGACTGACTGCATTTCACACAAAAAAAGTGTTGACATTATTTAACATCTAACATAAATATTCCATCTCCCACACTTCTTATACACACAGTGATACAGCTTCATGTTGGTGTGATTCCTTATGTGAAAAATAAATACTTTGTGATACTTTGCTGTGACTGTAAGACATGTATGACAAATGTCTTGAGGTATAAATGAATATTTTACAACACAACTCCACATTCATGTACAGCTCTGTTTTCTTAAGGTGTCCCTGATATTGTTGATAAATTGTTGAGATTTCATTCAAGTTCTTTTGATGAGCATTCTGTAAATTTCATACATCTGAATGACAAGTATAAAACAATAATGATCGTAAAGCAGAACACTAATACAATAATAGAAATGCTCTATATTTGTTACTATTAAAGAAAATAGAAAAAGAAATAAAAACACATACCAAGGCCACTAAAATTAACAGTCATAACATTTAAGATGTAACCTTCTCCCATCAAGCCTTTGAATGTGTTCTACAAACTAAAGAGGGATCATCTTGCTTTTACCATCCTCTCATCAAAATCTGCCTGCCCAGCCCAGCAGTTTGAATAGATTCTGAAAGTATACAATCATTTACCACTCCTCTAGTTTATTTGTGCCACTTGACCCAGTAGTGGTAGGACACCGGGTGTGAAGAGGCTCTCATGAAAGGAAGACAGTGATGTGACGATCACAGCATTGTGGCTTTCACTCTGTCGAAGATCTGTCTGACTTTCACTGCGGGGACGCAGCCTTCCCTCACAATGGTGATGGTGCCTTTGTAAAGAGTGAAATAGGCTTGAGATATATAGTCTTTGAGAAAACACACATTTCAGAGAATGTAATGGGAACATGCTTGCATTGTACCTTCATCAATCTTCAGGCAGTTGACCACAGTTGATGCAACAACTTCCTTTGAGTGCCCATCACATAGAACTCCTTGGATCTTGTGCCCCAGTCGACTATGGGTAAAGTGAAAGGCAACAGAGGAGGTGAGTGAAATGCTCCTGTTTCCTCTCGTAACTAACTCAGTGTGCCACACTGTGTAGTGGGTTAACTGAAATTCAGCTGAGGACATTACTACAGTAAAGTCTGGTGAAGACACTTACTTGATGACCATGCTGTGGTGGGTGCTGTCTGCCTCTCCACTGGGATTGGCCGAGGTAATGGCAAGGGGTCCAGTCATGTCACATAGGTGGGCCATCACAGTGTGGTCTGGGACTCGGATCATGATACTGTCGTTGGTACCAACGCGATCATAAGCTGGTCCCACTCCTACAAAATTGAAAACAATTGTTTGGCAAACAGTGGTGAAGGCACACATACTCTATGTTTAACTGCAGCTGCTGTGGCCAGTTTACCCAGTTTGTAAAGCCAGTCTCCTTTGCTGACGATGCAGCTGATTCCACCAGGATACACATTCTTCATAAACTCCCAAAGCAGAGGACTGAAGGGAGGCCTAGCTGCTACCAACTGCTCGACGTTGGAGATGCAGATACACACAGGCTTCTCTGCTGGTCTGTCCTGGAGCGAGTGGGAGACATCAGGCAGATAAGTTTCACAGGTAGCACACAGTGAGGATCTCAGGATCTGTCCCAGATCCTGACACTGGGCATTTTTTGCCTCACTTTCATGCTTACTTTAATGTTGTAGATTTTCTCTATAGCCTGAGGATTCTTGCAGGAGGCAGCCAGGCAATAGACTGTGTCTGTGGGAGCACCACATACTCCACCTTCCTCCAGGAGACCAGCGATCATCTGTAGGCCACTGGTGAGTCGGGAATCAGCAACAGGACAGGGCAGCTCTGCAGAAGTTTCCTTCTTCCCTTTCTCCTGAAACAGGTGAGAGAGGAACATGATCATCACATAAAAAGAATGAAGCCCATGACAGAATCAGCAGCGGAATGAGTCTTCTGATCATTTACCTTTAACAAGGCAGGGCCCATTGGCAGTAGTCTCCACGAGAAGATGCAGTTGACCAGTGAGCCCAGAGCTCCATATATACAAATTATTGAAAGTAGTGCAAGCATGGCAACTGTAAAAAAAAAAAAAGAAAAAAAAGATGATTTGATTGGTGACTTTGCTGCTGATAAAATGTGTGCATGTCCAGAATGAGGCTATATGTTTACTTTCTAGTTGGTATGGTAGCTGCTGCAGTGTGGACAGCAGGAAACAGACCAGAACAACCTCCATGACTGTTGTTAGAAAGAGCAAAACGAGGTTCTTGTAGGCAGCTGAAAGAAACAATTGACAGAATAAAAACTGGCTCATCTAATAATAGCATTCATAATAGATATATTTAAAAATAAAAATTATTAAAATTATTAAAACAGATACCTATTAGCATGAGGAAAGTGTTAATGACCAAGAAAGCAATAGCTCCGGCTGTAAAACCATACGATGCTTCTGTGGAATGTTGGAGCAGGTTACCTGGAGGGAAAAAAGGGGATTCATTTGTTTTGTGTGTAATTCAGTCAGAACAAATCTCCATCTAATCACACTATATAAACATACCTGCAAATCTAAACCAGGTCCAGGTTGCCCATATTGCTACATAGATGGATGAGATGACGGACCCAAAACGGCCACCTCCTGTAACTTGCAGGCGGCTGACATAGGCCTGTATAATGGCTCCAGAGATGAGGACCCAAGGGACAGTCAAATGAAGGAAGGACGGGTTTGAGCTTGACACTTGTGTATGAAGAGCTGAGAGAGCTGCGAGTCCATTGGAAATGTAGAACAGGGCATCTGAATCCTGGTCTGTTTGGGGCAGTGCTTGCTGTCTTCCCTGTTTAGATCTGCCACACGTGAAAGCCTTTTGTAGCTGCTCGGTGGAAATGGGCTGTGGGCCTATTGGGATGAGCGATTTCTCTGCTATCGTGTTGATGAGACGTGAGAAGGTACCATACAGGGAGGCTGCGGTGAAGAGGGAGCAAGCTACACCAAAGAAAATATAGGAACCCTGGAGAGGAATCTGGGGGATTGTGGAGACTGTGAGCAGGACAAAGAATATGTTGTGGACTAGTTCTAGGACATCCATGTTCAGGCTTCCCACACAGAACACCAAGCCTGCCACCACAAAGAACCAGTTCCCCACTAGTGCTTCCCTCCCTGTAATCAAGTGACTGTCCTTCACAATCAGGACAGATATCACAAACTCCTCCCATGCTTTCACTAGCCAATATGTAGCATGCAAACCAAATTTAGTTGTGTGGTAGCAATCTTGGCGCAAATGGGCATAGTAGCTTGAGAACAGCTGGGCTACTGAGATGATGGAAACCCATACAACACTCAAGCCGAAAGCTTTAACGTACCCGAAGCTGTAGAACGCAAAGATGAAAGGGGCAACAGTGTCACAGAAGAAACCTAAGGCCATGGGTTCTGCATATTTTGTGTTTTTCTTCTTCTCTTGACCAATGCTCTGTGTGCTCGCTGAGTTGGCAGTCCCTAGCAAGAGAACATTAAAGAGGGGGGTACCAAAACCTTTGAGGACATGGCGCTGAGTCAGGCCTTTGATCAGCAGTGCAGCTGAACCGTAGATGGCAAAAGTTAAAATGAGCAACTCAAGAACCCCCGAGACGACCAGAGCCCAGGAGCTTGAAACTAGACCTACTGCTTCAAAAACTAAGGTGGCAGTGATAGCCCCAAAAACAAAAGGCATGATATAGTTGACTGTGGCAGAGCAGAAGGCTAGAAGGAAGGACAGAAGGATAAAGGGGACCAGACCAGCAATGGCAGACTCTTTTGTGGACAGGTATAAATTGTACACAGGGAGCTCTGTGGTGGAATTCAGAGACATGGATGTTGTAGTGTTGTTTGTGTCTGGTAAGGCACCAAAGAAGATTCGAGTGGCACCGAAACTGCCCCACAGAGCAGCATAGCCAATGAAGGCAGTGCCACTCAGATGATCATATTTTCTGAAGGAAAGCAATCCGGCCACCAGCTGACATATACCACCAATCAGGATGAGATGGACACCTATAAAACATATTGCATTGGAATTAGAAAAACAGCAGCAGCAATGCAAACACACTGAATTAAAATGATTTTTTTTTTTAAAGATAATTAAAACTGCATCCAGGCCCTCACTGGATGGTGGCCAAAGCAGTTGTGTGCTGTCATTATCTCAGGTTACTAGATAGACAAGGAAGATATTATTTCCTCCTTGTCTGCCTTTGATGTGGATTTTGGTTTGTACTGTGTTAAGGAATTTGATCTAGTTTTGCTTTGTGCAAGGCAGATAATGCACAGTGTCCACTTTGAAAAGTCAATGACGAAAAATAAAAGTTTTCTTTTGTTGTACCTGCAAGTATGTTTTCCACTCCCACTGGTGCAGTGCCACTCCGGGCCGTATTAAAGTTCTGCAGAAGGACGAGGAATGCACTGATCCCATTGGATAACATGCCCAACACCCCAGGTTCACCATAGAAACTGGCTGGAAACCCATCTGATGTTGCCATTATGTCTTTGTCGTCAGAATGCAGTAACACTGAAACATTAAAACCCACAAAACAGAAAGATACATTAATGTGTTTGAATTTTTAATGTTTGAATTTATTGAACTGCAGGTCAGCAACCACTGTCCCACTGTTGAACGTGGGACTAAAGTGAGAAATACATGTATTAAACTTCCGGAAAACAGCAGGTGAAAATGGGCATAAGTGAACATTTGAAAAGTACTATTTCTCATTCTGTCAGTTCTAACTTCATTAGTGCTCATGAATATACATATAATTATAGTGCTCTCTTATTCAATTTCAACTAATTGCAACAAGTCAGCTAATGTGAAAAGCATGTTTTCACTATCATTCCATTACATAGCACTGAAAGGTTACATGTGAGTAAGTCTTCGTATTAGGCAGCAACAAACTAAATGAAGTCTTACCTGTCGAAGATCTTCGGACAAATGAACTGTTGAGTTGTTCTGTGGAGGGAGTGAACGTTTTTCATAAATAAGGTTTCCTCGTAACAGGGAGGAGTCAGTGAAACATTCCCAAAGCTATCTTGTAACCTGCAACCTAAGAGGTGACATAATTGTTTGTAAGAATGAAACAATAAAGTACCACACCTCTTCTGAGGATGGTGATGCTTGTGACGTCGGTGACGATGATGATGATGATGATGACGATGACGAACAAGGAATTTCCGACCTATTTTTTCATCATTACATTTCTTCTTGATATGCCAGCCCATCAAAGTTATTTCCCGGTTTGCATTGAGTCCTAGACTATATAAGGTGTCCTCTCCCTCTGAACGGCATCAGCAACTTCAGCAACCCGTTGAAGTGAAAAACTACTGCACCAGAGGAGAAAGACAGCAGAAGATCAACAATACAGAAGCAAGCCATTTGAACCATGATCTCCACACTGCAGGTAAGCTTCATTTATCGATTTAAATAGATAGTTCATGTCTGAGAAGGTATTGCTAAAACTTTATCCAGTGAAAGACTGAACAGTTTATGTTGTTTCTACCATTTTTCCTGCTAGGAAATGTTACAGAACAAAGTGACTAAAGTAAATGTATTATTTCTATTCTGCCCTGCAGAAAACTGTTAGACCAATGTGGGCCGTCAGAGGGCTGCACAAGTCAGCAACGGAAGGTAAACTCAACTTTCTGACAAAAAAACGTAACATTTCTTTTAAACTTAGTTACTATCGTTTGTCTGAACATTACTTACTCTATTCCCCTGCAGTTTTGAAGCAACCAGCCATGGAGGAAACAGTCACATCCAGTTTTGGAAAGTTCATCAGTGAAATAAAACCTCATCACTTGTCCCCCAAAGTCCTCCATCGCAGCAAAAGGATGGTGCTGGACAGCATTGGGGTTGGTCTGATCGGCAGCACGACAGAAGTGTTTGAACTGGCTCTGCAGCACTGCCAGGTGATTCAGTCAAGAGCAACATTTTTATGTGAGGCAATGAGCCAGATAAAGGGGAAGGCCTGCCTCTTTTTATAAACAGTCAGTACAACTCTATGTCAGGAGAAATGAGATTAAGGAAAGAAGACAAACATGAAGTCATATAACTTGGGAACAGAGAGGGGGGGTGTTTTTGTCTGGTGCACAAGCTATTTCAAGAAAAGTTCACATTCCGTGTGATTAATGTTTTATTATTAAACCCTTGTGATGAATCATTGTTTACCTGTCTCTGTCCTTTCCCCTCAGTACATGTATGCTCCTGACGACATCTCCTCTGTATACGGACGCAAGGGCACCAAACTCTCCCCGACACTGGCAGCTTTTGTCAACGGAGTGGCGGTGAGTATAAATAGGTGGTACAGTCTGGACAGGCTACCACAGGGAGGTTTAATTGACCTGGCTTTCGAATTGAATTTCCATCCTTATTGTCTGCAAACATTGTTTGGCCTCATTCCTGAAAGAGTCCATCACAATGTGAAGTTAATTACTGCAGCTGAAATCCAGTCTAAGCATTTAAGAGATTTTATGAATAACGTACACTGAGTGTTGACTGGGAGTGAACAGAGTTAGCAGCATGGAACATTTTATCACTGACCATCTAATTATTCTCAGCATAAATATTTGGACGGGCATTTTATTGTTGATCTCTTTCTGCTTCAGACTCACTCCATGGACTTTGATGATACGTGGCACCCTGCCACTCATCCGTCAGGAGCAGTCCTTCCTGCTGTGTTAGCCCTGAGCGACATGATGCCGTTTAACCACAAACCCAGTGGCCTGGACTTCCTGCTGGCTTTCAATGTCGGCATCGAGATCCAGGGGCGACTGATGAGGTTCTCTAACGAGGCCCACAACATCCCCAAACGGTAAGCACTTCATGGTGTACTTGTACTATTTAAATACCTAGATTTATACTGTAATATACTGGCTAACAGCAGCAGGTGATGCACTTAACATTGGGATTTAAAGAAGGCAAACTATCATTACCCTAATTTTGTGTCAATTATGTAGCGACTAATTTCCTCATAAAACCTATAATAATATAATTTTGAATTGGTAAACAAATCATTTCCATGAGATGTTTGAGTAATGAATTACGCATTGTTATTATATAATACATATATACAGTACATATATCTTTAAAAAATGGTTGGGAGAAATCAACAAATTAGCTTCAAGACCCAAATAAATATCGTGCGACCCATCTTTGAGTCCCGACCCAGTCTTTGGGTATTACTGGTTTAGGGTCTGACAAGTCCAATATATACAGTCTCTTAGAGGTGTCAATGAGCCATGAAAAGTGTGTTATTATGTCCATCTCAGGGACAGTAGAGACTCTGTGGGTAATGTCAGCGCAGTTAACTGTGTGGAGGAGAATGTCACACCACACAGGACTCAATTTGGCAAGTTAAATGACCCACTGCATTATTTACTTAATTATCATGCACACTTTGGGACACCCTTGAAATAGTGTTAAAGGAGAGGGACGTAAAATAGAAGATGTTTGTACAAAGAGACAACGTGTCAAAACGTCTGCTGTGATTATACTGATGGGCAGCACGTACTGTATTTGAAATGCTCCTTCGAAAAAGGAGGCTCCTTTGAAAAGCCTGGATTGTACTCAACACATTGTCTTGCAGTTTGGGCCTTTTTGACACACATCGCTCACTGACCTCTTTGGCTGCATGCCTTCTCTCAGTCTGTCCCACGGTGTCTCAAGGGTTAAGTAAATCAACTGACCTCTTTTCTCTGTTGCTCTCATCAGGTTTCACCCTCCAAGCGTGGTCGGGACAATGGGTAGTGCAGCCGCCTGTGCCCGCTTCTTGTCCTTGGATGCCTCCCAGTGCAGTCATGCCATAGCCATAGCTGCTTCTCTGTCTGGAGCCCCAATGGCTAATGCTGCCACTCAGTCGAAACCCCTCCACATCGCCAATGCCTCCCGTTTGGGGCTAGAGGCAGCTCTACTGGCCTCCCGAGGTCTCGAGGCTAGTCCCCTAATCCTCGATGCTGTCGCAGGAGTGTCTGGCTTCAGTGCTTTTTATGAAGACTATGTGCCACAGCTTCTAGAATCACCCAGTGATGACGGCCATGTGTTCCTGCTAGAAGAGCAGGACATGGGCTTCAAGCGCTTCCCTGCCCATCTGGGGATGCACTGGGTGGCAGATGCCGCAGCTTCTCTCCATAAGATGATTGTGGGAGCGGGCACCGGCACCGTCTCACCAGCTGACATCAAGGACATCCATCTCAGAGTCCCCAAATCAAAGTACATCAACAGGCCTTTCCCTGAGTCTGAGCATGAGGCACGCCACTCCTTCCAGTTCAATGCCTGCACCGCTCTCCTTGATGGAGAGGTGACTGTACAGTCCTTCACCCCTGCTGCCATCAGCCGGCCCGAGCTGCTTGCTCTGCTGAGCCGCGTTCGTTTGGAGCATCCCGACGACAATCCGGCTAATTTCAACCGCATGTATGGCGAAGTGGAGGTGACGCTCGCTGGAGGAGACATTCTGAAGGCTCGATGTGACACCTTCTACGGCCACTGGCGCAACCCACTGACCAATGAGAGCTTGGCGAAGAAGTTCAGAAACAACGCAGGGATGGTGCTTCCATCAGAGAAGGTTGAGGTGTTGATCGATGTGGTGGAGGAGCTGGACAGAATTGGGGACTGCGGTGTTCTTTTGTCACAGCTGCAATAAAAACAACATACAAATAAGAAGATATTGTACATAAATATACAAAAATATATTCTGCCAAACAAATTACTCATGATGTATTTATCCAAACCAAAGCTGAAGAATATCACTCATCTGAATTATGCACTTTATAATTGTGCTGCATTACAGTGCTGGAAAACAGTGAAATTGAGCTGTGTGATTACTTATTTATCAAATGTATATTGCTTAACTATTTTATTGTGGTTTTATTTAATGAAGAAATCTATATTACAAGTTGCATTTTGTGTGTTTGTGTGTCTTTGTTTTAATAAAAAAAATTTTAAAAATGGTTTGAGAAAAATGTCATCTGTTCTTTTTTTACTGTGAAGAAAATACACACATCAGATATTATGTGTACACAATTACACCGTCTCAGTAGTGTAGTTGTGTGTTATTGGGTTAGGCTTAACCTAATAACAAAACTTAATTCTTTCAGTTGAAACAAGCAGGGAATTTGCAGGTTAACAAGTAACTGAGATGCAAACAACGGTTTTCTCTCCAAATGGATTTTTCTTTTTCACATTTTTCTATGTACTGAAACCAAAAATGAGTGTGTTCAATAAATAACAGTGCTGGAAAAAAGGGGGCATTTCCTCCAGTCAGTGGTCCAAAAGTTAATATTTGACACTGAAGCACAGCAGCGCTCACAACTACACACACGTCTTAAATTAGCTGTGGACCAATTGTCAAACAAACCTGTCTTTGTGAGATCATTTTGAACTTGTGAAGACATTTTAGCTGGTCCACACATTTATAACAGGCTTTCAGGGGATTAAACATCATCATCAATCATAGATCTAATCATTTTAAGAGCTACATTTCAGCAGAAGACATTCAACCAACTGTGAAAACATGTGCCATTATTTATGGGGCCACAGGATGAAAGTCAGGGCACACACTGGACAGGACGCCAGTCCGTCGCAGGGCAAACATACAGAGGCATTTTAAAAAAAAAATTTATTAAACCTTTATTTAACCAGATAAAAGACCCATAGACCCATCAAGATCTCTTTCACAAGGGTGACCTGATCAAGAAAGGCAGCAGCACAAAGTTAAATAAAAAACAGGAAGGCAACATTTACAAAACAAACATAAAAATATAAAAGTGCAACTTGATGAACATATGCATGAGTTGTGGTCGCAATAACAATTTAAGAACATAGGCACTGCACTCTTGGAAATAAGGGCTGAGGTTCTACCTGGAACCATTTGCTTCTGAAAAACCCTTTCCCAAAGAAAGGGTTCTTGGCAACACTAATGGTTCCAGTAAGAACCATGTTGATCCAGAGAACCCTTTAAAACCCCTTTCCTGAATAAAGGGGTTTGAAAGGGTTCTCGGTGGAACCCTCCAAAAGGGTTCTTCTATGAGGACAAGCCAAAGAACCTTATATGGTTCTACTTAGCACTTTTATTTCTAAGTGTGTTCAATGGATTTCTGTTTTCTGTCTTTTAAGATGAGCAGAAAGCTCCCAGTGAAATAAAAGCTTGAATTTAAGTTCAGTTTGGAGTGTATTCCAAGCGGCGGGGCAGAGAAACTGAAAGCTTTTTTTTTCCAGAAAGACAAACAACCATTCACTCTCACATTCACACCCAGGGTCAATGTAGAGCGTACAATAACCTCTGCATGTTTTTGGACTTGCTGAAAACCCACACACACACGGGGAGAAACATCCAAGCTACGCTCTGTAGAAAGGCCCTTGATTGACCGGATCATGACCCCTGGGTTCTATTTGCTACGAGTACTCGGTACTCACCACTACATCTACATTCTAGTAGAAACTTTTACTATTAGAACCTTTTATAGGTTTCACCTTGAACCTTTTAAAACCCTTTACTCAGGAAAGGGGTTTTAAAGGGTTCTCTGGATCAAAATGGTTCTTACTGGAACCATTGGTGTTACCAAGGACCCTTGAAAAACCAGTGGTTCCAGGTAGAACCTCAGCCTTTGTAGAATAACACTTTTGGAACACTAACTTCTAAGAGTGTACAACAGATTACATTTTATGGTCTACTTGACATTAGTGTTGTATCGCTGCTCAACTGTATCTGTATCCATATCAGCACTGACTTTAGCAAACACAGTTTCAGTTAATGATACTCTTAGACCAGAGGCTAACATGGGTCACTGTTTAAATAACGGAAGAAGTTTTGTGGTTGACCATGAGTGATGTTTTACACTCTCAGGATACTTTCCCATCAACAAAGCAACGCCTTTAATGAATACAAAGGGATTAAACATTGATATATTTTGTGATAAAAACATATCAGAGCGATAAGGAAACCACAGGTGAAATTAGGGGAAACCCTTGAGAGCAAAGTGGAATTTATTCCTGGCATTAGCGTTTCCTGCAGTGCTATTTAGCTAACACTAAATTATAGGTTTATATTTCATAAAGGGAAGAATGAAGCACTGCATGCAGATCACCCACAACCCAATAATAGCACAATCTCAAATGTCTGCAGACAAGACAATCTTTGTATACGTCCAAAGCTGTGACGTAGCATCCAGTTCCCTTCAAACAACAGGCTTGGTTTACAGCTGGGAAACGGACACATATTTCCTCCCTCTGGCTATGCATAACCTTAACTTCTCAGGTAAAGGAAACAGAAGTCGTTTCTGGGGCATCAAAGGAAAAGTCCGTCTTGCTCTTCGGTGCATTGTCGGAAATATTCTGCATTCAGGAAATTGTTATACGGGAAATTGTGAACTTAAGAAGAATACAACACTCAGTGCTGAGAAAACACTTGGGTGAGGGAAAACATTGACACTGCATTAACACAACAATATATTCGACTACTTGTATTATAATGTCTCCATTTTATTTGTGTTTTATTTTTCCTGCCTTTGGAATACAGATAGTTATTGTGCTAATTTTGGCATCATTAACACTGGTGTGTTGATTAATGGGCGCTGTACTAATTCAATAAACTCAAACTTACAATAAGCAAAAATACAAATTACTATTATTAAACATGCAGATTTGGACATTGGACACAATTGACCATAGGTGTGAGTGTGAGAGTGGATGGTGTTTATCTTAATAATTCAAGGGTTTCATTGTATAGTGTTGAGCAATGATTCTTTCTATTAAAATACGACCAACCAGTCTATATTAACTCTGCAGTGCATGAACGGTAGTGATTTTTGTTGTTGATGATGTTATTATTATGCCTGTTTGATGTCATATTACTTGTATCCTGTATTTTTCATCTGAAATTAGGCTGTCAAGCAATACTATCAGACATGACATGAGGGAGTTTGATGGGATAATAAAAACGGTATCCCATCAAACTGGGAAAGGTTATTTTTATAGAAAAGTAGAATTCACTTCTGAAACTTTTAGTGAGCACTTCTGTGTGTTTTTACCTGTTCACAGCCAGGCAATGTTGCTTTTTCCTCTGTCTGTCCTGACATAAATCAAATCACTTCCTGCATGCTGTGAGGACATCTTAACCCAATACTGAGAAACATCAAGAGATGTTGAGCTTTTAATCAGCATTAAGTTGTTTACTATACATGGTAAATGGTCTGTATTTACAGTATATAGATATTTTCTCCATGATTTGGCTCAACTCAAATCTCATACCCATTCACACGTTGCCACCACAGCTGTCAGGAGCAACGTGGGTTTAAGTGTCTTGTATAAGGACCCATCAGCATGTATAATGAGCATTTGTTTTTATTTAAAAGTTGCACACTACAGTTTAACACCCCCATTTATTAAACAATGGTTTACGCAATTACAATGAAAGAAATAGTAGGAATAGTATAAGAAAAGGTCAAAGGCTAGTACCAAGTAGAGTTGAATCATAAAAATAAAAATAAAAATAGTAAATCAATAGTTTCAGGAAATATTATTATGAGCTGAATGAATCATGTTTCTTCACTGAATAAAAGAGATGACACACTGTTGTTCAACATGCTGTGGGTATAATCTCTCATTGCTACAGTCAGTGCAATCAGTGTTCAAACCACTTAGTCCTTAAACCACACAGATCAAACAATAATTATGCAAAAATGGCCCACATAACTTGTTTATGCAGGCTTTGGGTGTGTTTCCTAATGTTCACTAACATGATCAAAGAGTTCTCATGATGACCCATCTGATGTTGACTGGTTATAGTTTGACACTTCGATTAGATTGTGGTCTGGATCCCTGAAGTACAGAGAGGTGATGGTACAGACAGCCCCAGTCCTCTCCACAGGACCCTCTTCTATCTCCACTCCACAGTCCTGCAGAGAGGCAGCAGAATGTGACACTGAGCATTGAACAGTGGCATCTTAATCCCCAGAGAAAGGTAACATACACAGTCAGATAGACGTCAAAGTAGTTTAACTGGTAGTCATCTAACAGGATTAAGACTGACAGTCAAGTCTATAATGTTGCATGAAGTACCTTCAGATGTGCAGCAACTGTCCCCAGAGGGGTGTTGGTGATAAGACACAGATCTGCAGAGCCTGAGGTCGGACGCTTGGCTTTGGGTTCAAACTCCTGACCTTGCTGGTGAAGGTTCAACTTCTGTTGCCCAAAACACAGAGCCTTACGGTCTCCCTTGAAAATGCAGAGATGATGTGTGTGAGAAATGTTTAATTGCTCAGGGGTCCGTTTCACAAAGCAGGTTTAGTGAAAACTCTGAGTCTGTTAACCCTGAAATGAGGGAAACTGAGTTTTCCGTTTCACAAAGGGAGGTAAGTCAAACCAGAGAAAGAGGAGTAACTCTAGCCTGTTTCACAGAGAGAGGTAACTTAACCTCTCAGTCAGTTACCATGGTAACATGCTCTTTGAAACTAACCTGGTCGGGACCAGGTTTTTCTCCGCAAACCTTGAGTTTCTCTCTGTCTCCGCCCTCTTTCAGACACACACGGTATTTGATTTCCTCATTCATTCAGTCAGCAGAGTTTTAGCGTAGTATAGTTCTGTGTCTGTTCTGCATCTACATTAGAAGTTAAATTAGGTGGAGACTATTTTCACAACCATGTCACTTTTGACAGTGATCCCGTGGATGAAGGTGCAGCATTACTGCGCAGAGAATTAAATATTCGTCAGGATATGATTATCAGACCTCATAGATGTTCTTACATTTCCAGACACTTTTCTTTTTGAGCGGAACTGTTTCACGTCACAGTTCATCTTTTACATACACAACCTAATCCGTCCTTACATTTCAACATTACCAACCGGAGTCACGCTCTCACATCACAGCAGAAATTGTGTGTTGCGCTGCGGTTTAAAAAAACAAAACAATTTACTTACAAATTTACAAATTTTTCTTTTATACAACGTCATAGATGCAGAGCACTTGAACGTGATATAAAGAATGAGAAGTTATTTATGTGTGAAAACAGCATAATGTTGGTGATAAAACAACTATACAGTCAAACAGCCCCTTCATATTTACTTTATGTAAAACATCAAAATGAGGTAATCCCATGAGATTATACCGAGGTCTTACCTGTTTGAACAATGTTTTATGTTTTTTTATGTATCTTAAACTGCTGCCAACTGCGCTTCTCCCCCGCAGGATTACACCTAAATAAATTAATTAATAATCTATAACTCAAGCAGTTTCCCCCTGTAATATTATTGTGATTGTGCAAAGGACGACATTTAAACTTCCTCTTCAGCAGCAGTGTTCTCAGACGTCGTCTCCCTCTCTTTTGCTGCTGTTACACTTCCTTCTAAAACATGCTCAAACTCACGCATTAATATTTCCAACTCCAGTGGGTGAAGAACGTCACCCTCCGCTTCCTCGTTGTCATGGTGACTCGTCGAACGGGGCTCCATTCATGCTGTCTTTTTATACTTGTGGTGCAAGAGCTTAACTCGAGGTGAAACTACTCCGAGTTGAACAAACTAACTCAAATCAGCTGTTCTGAAACCGAAAACTCAGAGTTTCCTATCTCAGAGTAGATCAACTCAGAGTTCAGGGTTAGACTCAGAGTTTGTTGAACCTGCTTTGTGAAACGGACCCCAGGTCTCCTCATCTATGAGTGAACTTTTGATCAAAGAGTGCCATCTAGTGGATTTTATCTCACACCAGAAGCACATATGTTGATATTATGGTGCCATTCAGGGCCGACCCAAGCATTTATGGGGCCCTAAGCTGAATTTGATTTGGGAGCTTGGCTATTATTGATACCAGTGTAACACTGTAAATTGCATTGATTATAGTTGTTATTTTTTTTAACTTAGAGGGCAGCAAAATCACAAAAGTGGCCGAGACAATAACTAAGTGTGGTGATACATGAACTTGAGTTAAACAAGTAAACCAGTGTAATGATTTTTTTTTTTTTTTTTTAGAACAGATGTGCAATAAATTAGCAATTGTCCAAAATAAAACCAGATCACTTAGGCTCAACGCTATTCAGATGTATGAATATATCTAAAGACATGAAGAATTCTTTAATATGTTAAAAAAATATATATATATATTTTTGTGCAATGATAATGTGGAATCTGCTCTTGAGGAAGAGGCAAAGCACAGTGGGTGAACAATCTGACTTTGAACCTCAGCCATTCATTTACTAATGAAATTATGACTTAATCTTTAGCAAATTTCTGGGCGTTTGAACTTCATGCATCAGCCATTACTCAACATAAGAGTAAATCATTTCTATGAAATTAGCATTTCCTATATCACCCACACTACTACTAAATAATAATAATAGTTCCAATAACAATCATAATAATAATTATTATTATACCTTGAACGTGATGACCTCCATGCCAAGGACTGAGGTGTAAAATGTGATGGTGTCTGGAACACTCTTCACTGTGAGAACCAAATGGTCCAGGTGACTGACTTCTACAGGACAAGTTGTTTTGAATTTGAAAGCTCCTGGTGTTTGAATGGTGACAGTCTAACAGAGGGGGAAGAAGCACATTAAAGAAAGCTGATTAAAAGAATAATTCACAGCAGAGAATACAATTTAAACATACATGTATATACTGTATTTATAAATGTGAAAATTAAGACAAAGACAAGGGAAGGAATTCAGCGACAAAAACTCAGCATTGCAGGTTTATGTTTCACAAAGGAAGAATGAAGCACTTTAGGGAGGTGAATAGAAGTAGGTAGAAAAAAATAAAACAGATCCCAGGAGTCTTGCTACATATTGAATAATGTATCCATGTAGGTTTCATGTTCTCTTCACACGAACACACCCACAACACCATAGTGACATTAATTAAGTTTCCATAATACAAAAGCTTCCATAGCATTTCTATTATGTATGTTAGCACATAATCAACTGTTCCATCAACATAGGTCAACCGGTGACAAAGACACATGCTGATACAGTATATGATAACGGTCAGATCATTTGAACATAGCACATAATTTATTACTCGTGAAACATTTAATAATTCACTTTAGAAAAAAAAATGAAATTGAAAACTTGAATTAAGTACTAAATACTTATAACCAAAAAAGAGCCTCCAGAAACAACACATTTTCTAAGATAGATAGATAGATCAGTTGTATTTCATTAAATCATTCAGTAAAGAAAGTCTTTCAGGATATCATACAATCTTGGCTCCTGGCATAATGTCATAAAATATAATTTAAATGAATAATACAAATGAAAATAATAATAGAAAATAATAGTTCCAATTACATTGGAATTATTCTATTGTTTTTTTTTTTTTAATAACTTGTCCAAAGTGAAAATCACGAGTTAATTATTTGTGTTTTTAATTATAATTCCCAAATGTTATTTTGTCTCTTTCAATCAAACTCATTAGAAATAAAAACAACAGCCATCCCCGTCTTCACAGATAATGTCTGCACCAGCAGCGCCGCTGTGTGGTGCACTTGTGTAGTGCACACTGTAACCCTGCGCCTGAAAGGTCTTTACTGTTATGGCGAACAACAGAACGTTAAATGCTTTTCAATGATGTTGCGAATGTTTTATTCCAAAATAATGAGTTAAATGGTGAAATGAAGCAAACAGGGACGTTACAGACGACACTTTAGCCACTGTACACGAAAGTGTGGACTGTTAGTGTCCTGACGAACTCGCTCACCACAGGAAACACGCAGTAACACATGACATATTACAGCAAATGAGCAGATAATGAAAAAAGCTACCTTGAAAGAGTGTCTCTGTAAAAGTGACAGACGGTGAACGACGGTGCGGAGCGACATTCTTAACCACAGAGAACTGACACACACGCACTTCCGTGTTCCACTGCACGTGACTTAGTTAGTTATTATCAGCGAAATCAAAACCAATGTCCAAGTCAGTTATGTGACATTGTTTTTGTATTCACTCAGTTGAAATACGTTTTTTTTTTTTTTTTTTTTTAAACAACCAAAAAAGCTGTAGAAAACATTCCAGATACACAAAAACTTAACTTTATTTCTGAGGGAACTCGTGTGTTATGTTTTCTGTTCCCATGTGAATCAAGATTCATTGCTACGGAAGAGGATTAGGGCCATGGAGGAAAAACATATTAGAATTCTGAGTTTAAAGTCAGAATTCTAATTCTAAAGATTCTAAAGACAGGACTCAAATATTCTTTTCCTCCATGGTCCTAATCCTCTTCCGTACATTGCAGACAGTATGAGTGCATTGGAAGTCAGCATTTGTAAAATAAATAGTAATCACTGAATTATTAACAATGATAATAATAATAAAAATAACAATAATAAGGAAAAAAGTATTAAAAAAAACTAGGCCGGGGAAAATTGGCAGTGAAATATCATGATATTTTATGTGGCGATATATCATGAGTTTTTTTTAGAATATGATATTTTTTTTAACTTATGTTGCAAATAAGCATTCAACTGTTAAACTTTAAAAAAAAAAGACATTTCAGTCCACTAGATGGTGCCAAGTGTTCACTCTCACAAGAGTTTTTGCGTGAATATATCGCAATATGCAATAAGAATTTAAAAAGGAAGAAAAATGACTGCAGTTTGTGATAAAGTACAAAAAACTTGATTATATTTTGTTTAAATTAACTTCTATTGTCTTGTAAATGACTGTTTTCAAAAATCCACATACCTGCAGCATCAATCCTTGTTCAGGTACATAACAGTGACTTCTTACTGTAGGTGTTGTCAGTATAATGTGATCCAATGAAACAGGCTCTTTGCAGCTATATTGACCTGTTGTTGCAGAAGCACAGGTGTTACTGATCACACAATAGCTCTTGTCAGGTTAGTTAGCATGGATCCTGAAACACCATCACAATCCGTCCTCTTCATCAACGCGTTTGCCCGTCTTGGCTCGTGATGGCGATTTGACGTGATGTCACTGAAACATTATTAGAGCTTATATTACCATATGAACAGTGCAACCCAAAATGAACGTATAAACTACCTTTCCAGGTGCGTTGTTTCAATGTATAAACAGGCCACTCTGGAGAACCACTGCTAGGATTTGGAGGCACGGAGGGCCTTGCTCAGTATAGGGATGAAGAGTTCACAGTAATGCCTTGTTCCAAGAAACAATTTGTTTTGTTTCTGCTGTAAGATCATGTTAGAGTTGAAAGAACATTAAGAATATTTTACAGTTTATGTTTTGTTGATTAGGTGTTCCTACTAAAATGGGTACAATGTGTATTTAGTATTCAACAGTTGAGTACAATGTCACTGCAGAGAAGGGAACACCACATGCCATTGTTGTTTCATTATGTTAGAATCCTGATAAAGACAAAAAAAAGAAAACGCCAAAATACAAAATACAAACAGGCACCAAAAATATCAGTCAACATGGAAATAAGTATGTGTACACCACTCTCATTAAATGAGAAATGACAGCAAATTTTGCTACGAGAGGTAAAAGCAGTAACTAAAAATATGTGCATCATGGCTTGGGTACAGAATACATGGTGGAAGGTTTGTAGCATAACAACTTTAATTCAGAGGTTAGTTTCGTTTAACACCCAGTTAACATACTGCACTGGGTAGGTCACAGAACAAGGCCAGATCTAAAGCGTGGCCTGAGAGGGAACATACAATTCATTTACATGTTTATGGATTTCAAGAATGACAACGTCTTGCATTCATCGTGGTATAGACATCAAACAGTGAAACAAGAAACATGACAGGGTGGCATTAACTGTGATGCACTACTCCTTCCTTCCGCCAGTGTTTCTGTTCAGCAACAGTGCTATTAAAATCTATACAAATTCTACATAAAATTAAATGAACTTCAACACATCTTAAAATATAAGTCCTCAATTAAGATTTTAGCCATTAACAAGTTGTAAAGAATAGCATGTGTTTATGTCATGGTTTAAAATCCGCTACTTTCATTTTTGCAGGTATTGCACACTGACATGAGGGAAAGCACAGTAAACCAAGCATCCTGACTTTCCAATGGAACCTTACAAGGATATTGGGGAAAATATTTTTTTTTCCCTCTGACTTGGTTAATGTCCAACATCCAAACAATGAAAAATCATCACCTGTTAATTGAGGTCGAGTTGACATAGCAGTTAAAGTGAATTTCTGGTCCTTTTACTGAATTACCTAAAGAGACTTTATTATAGGTTGATAAATGAAGCCAATCTTTTCTGAAGGTGGCAAAATTAAGAAACAGACAGGTAGCTAATGGATGTCAGCACAAAATTATTGTAAAAATCCACATGCGATTAAAAAAAGAAAAAGTAAACTTCTTGGTGGAAAAAGTGGAGGAAGAAAAGCAAAAGTTTAAATGTCTGATGATTCATCATGCCTGCAAGTATAGTTTTGCAATTAGGATTATTCACATGCCAACAACTTGATATCAAATCCAATATCTACAACCAATATTAAGACAACCATCAATTCTGCGATGAATATGGCTCATTTGTTGTATTAATCAAGTTGTCGAGATTCCAAATTAAAGGTGTGCTATCCAAAAGTAACCTCGCTGAATTCGTCTTTCCCTTTATTATAGTACATTATACATATAGTAACGTTCTGTTTTTTCATAATTCAGTATGGACTGGGAATTTTCAGAGTATAATATATGCCCCTCCAAAATGCTTTGTTCTTTTCAGGTAACCAAACAAAGAAGTACAAGTCACATTGTAAATGGCAAACCAATTAACATTCATTGGACATCACAATCTCTAAATAATTCTGCTGTGTACACCAATGCCACCAACTTGTTAAACAACAAATTTAGATGTCATGACAGATTGATTGAGACCAACACTAACCTAATCTTCATGAGATAATTTACAATCCAAAAACCAATTTGATGATACAAAGTATGATTCAAAATTATTTTTTACAAGCTTATTTACAGCTAATACTTTGAACTGGTGAAACTAGTATTGTACCAATACTCAACTTATGGTATACAAAAGGTGCCAGTTGGGAGCTAATACAAAAGAAATTGAAGTGCCTGAACTACCTGCAGGTGTGCAGAATTTATAACCAGGGATTCTTTATTTAGTACAGATCTGCTTGTGCACATGGTTAGGTACAGTGCAAAAGAAACTGCTTGGTCACTAAATGTTGATTCAAACAGCATGCAATGCTTGTGTATAACTTTGGACTGCATTAATATGAGTCTTGCTAGAGAAAGAATATGTCCTGACATCGCTGTATGGAGCACCTCATATCAAACCTGCAAATGCATTATGATCAAACTCACAAATGGTATGAAAGAAATACATTTGGAGACACTTTTCCTCAAAAGAATCTCATGGACTCGGGATATAAGATTATTTAAGCTGAGACAAAAGGCCTGCAGTCTGTATACATCTACACCACACTTTCGCGATTGGCTGAGACCAGTACAGCTCTGCGGCAGATGGGGCAGGTGGAGTTTTCAGACAGCCAGCGATCAATGCAGTGCACATGGTACTCATGAGAACAGGGAAGCTTACGTAGCTTGTTACCTTCTGCATACTCGGTTATGCAGACACTGCAGGTTTTCAAGGCATCGTTCTCACCAAAGTTGCGCATGGAGAGGTTGTCGATCTGCTCTTTAGTGAGCCCTTGAGGCTGATCGTCGTCATCATCATTTAGGAGAAAGAAGTGGGCAAGCCGCAGGAAGGGTAGTGAGCTGGGCTCCTCTAGACTTACTGGTGGTCGAGATCGAGCCCTGCCACCAGAGGCAGGTGGTCCGGTGGCAAGGGCCTCAACCACATCAGGCTCAACTGTCCTTGCTGTTACTCCAGCAACCACAGGTGATCCACCAACATCAGCAACAGGTGTGGGAGCAGCAGGTGCAGCGGGTGCTGCAGGAGCAGGTGCAGTAGCAACAGGTGCAGCAGCAGCGGGTGCGGGTGCAGGTGCAGCAGCAGCAGCAACAGCATCGGGGTTGCTTAGGGTGTCACCGAGATCTGTAGGTGTGCTAGCTCCGCGATTTGAATCTGAAGAATCTGAGTGTGAATCCATGAGGTAGCCTAGTTCACCAAAACCAGTCATAATCTGTCTAATCATTGATTGGAGAGCAATTGATGTTGCCTCTCCCAAACCTGCATCGGAAATTCTTCGGATAGGGATGCGAATGGTGCTGACATAGGTCCTCACACCAGCTCGCTCAGAGCGTGAAAAAGTCCTACGAAATCCACCTCGTTCACTCTCGTAAAGAAATGTGTTGTTTGAGTTCTGGGAACGTGAGCGTGTGCGGCTGGCAATGCTGTCTCTTTGCCAATATTCACCTGGATGTACACGGCGCACCTGAAGATCAAACATTATAGTTGGGGGGCGCCGCCCTGCTGCACCACCTTCACCACCACCTTCTCCACCGCCTTCGCCACCACCTTCTCCACCGCCTTCGCCACCGCCTTCGCCACCGCCTTCTCCTCCACCACCTTCTCCTTCCTGAGGTTCAACATTATGGACCTCTGGGACAGATTCTGAACTGGCCCTAGGTGGCTGAACGTCACTGTCAGTTGTGCTTTGCCTGGAAAGAACATGCTGTCGAGTCCGTGAACTGCCCTCCATTTGAGGCACAGGGGGAGACGTGGTAGCAGTGTTAGAGCCTTGTGTGTTGTGAGCCTGACGAGCATTTGCAAGACCATCCAGCTGATCCAAGCTGAGAGGGGAGCGGCTCCTGGCTGCACGAGTTCTGGTCCTGCGGGGTTCTGGACTGTGGCTTCGGGGTCTCCTTTGTCCTCTGCGTGGAGAAGGAGAGAGCGGGGGTTGTATCGGCACGGGAGCAGGTGAGCTGGGAGTTTCTTCTAAAATCTCTTGTGAAACAACCTCTTCTAGTTCAGGCTCTGTTTCTACTATGACAGCCAACTCCTCGACCACTGGTTCTTCCACCACCTCAGTCTCCATGGGGACCGGTGGTTCAGCATTTGCAGCCACTTCTTGACCCTCTGGAGACTCCTGCTCCCCTTCAGCAGCTGCCTGTTGTTCTGCCAGGTTACGGTTAACACTGATTTCCAGGCTAAAGCGAAAATCACCACTGTTTGGGTTGGTCTGGCTTACAGCCCGCCATGACTGATTTCCACGATGACCAGTTCTGGTTGTGTTGCCTGTGCGCCTCACTGTGTTCAGCCAGTCAAGTAGACTATCACCGTTAGCAGGATCCTCCGAGTTTTCTGGTTGCACTGAAATTCAGCAGAAGTAAAAGGTGACAAATCATATCTCAATGTCATAGAATGATTACAGAAATAAAGAGAAGAATTGGCAAACATACCGACTGGCTCTTCTCCAGTTTCTGTGCTAGGAGTGTTATTCTGCTGTTCTGGACCATCTTTGATTTGCTGAAGTCTGTTAAACAACTCATCCTCTGTTACCTCTCCTGAAAGAAAAATGAATCACAGATATTAAAATAAGAAAAGAAAAAAAAAAAATCACACATTTCTTTCCCAGGGGATATAAAGAGTTTTGTTCCTCTTCACAAGTCTGACCACCAGCATTAGATGAGAAAGAAACACTGCAGGTAGCAGGCAGGGATTGATGGTTTTAACAACAACACACAATTTCTTATTAAATGCACTAACTGTAGATTGACAAGTAACAACTACACATCTGGCAGGTAGAAGTGTAAAATGTGTGACTATCGTAAAAAGTATGTCAATAAAGAGAAGGCCCATAAATCTGTCTTCAAACAGGACAATACTGAAAACCTCCAGACTTACCAGGGCATGACACTGTCCATTCAATGCCCTCTCCTTGCAGGATGCTCCACTAAAGGACGCTCCAAATTTACATTCCCCCTCTGACTGTCCTGGGACTGAAAGGGATTGTCCTTCTTCAGTAGGCTGTTAACGTTTATAATACTTTTACATACTGAGCACGTAGAAATGTGTGAAGATGAAAGAGGACATTGAGTTACCAAAAGCTCACAAAAACCATATTTATCAACTAAATCTGAAAGTTTGCAAGGACATGCCAGCAGTTTGTCAAAACGCTGGAACCTACAGATTAACCCTGCTGGGTGACATCTAATGTGCAACACCAGATACACAGTGAGCTTTTGATATTATTTGGTACAACCTCAACAGCTGACTTCATGATTTATGAATAGGGTTTCAACAATTAATGAATTATGATATATAATGAAATAAATAAATGTTAGGTAAAAATCTGACACTCGAACTAAGATTTACATTAAAAAAATGGACTTGGGTTAAGGCCTAATGAAGAAATGTTTCAAACTTAATGACAATCCAGACAGATACCTAACATGTATTTATTTCATTTTATATCATAATTCATTAATTGTTGAAACCCCATTTCATAAATCATGAAGTCAGCTGTTGGGGTTGTACCAAATAATATCAAAAGTTCACTGTGTATCTGGTGTTTGCACATTAGATTGTGCAATGCAATGCTTTAAAGCAATTGTAAACTGTGTGAGATAGAGGTGTGTGTCGACATTGTGGGGAAGTGAGCAGCCTTGGCGAAGCTTTGAGCTTGAGATTCCAGCAACATGCCAGGTACTGATACTCAGCCATGCTTTCATATTAAAACTAACAACCATTTAATTTCTTCAAATAATATATGTCACCCCTACACTATGTTTTCCACAGCCACATTACTTTCACAAAACGAATCACTAGTGAAATCATATTAGAGGTTTATTACCGGGGGTTCCTAAGAGATTGTTGTCTCTCATGAGACGATAGTCCTCATCACTGAGATTGTTGACAAACTGGTAGAAGGCCTCCTCCCTGTCCAGGCGGTCCAACTGCCTTCTACGCTGTGACTCTGATTGGCCACTGCCACCCTGCTCCATACTGTCAGACCCTTCCATTGATTCAGAAGGGAAGGAGACCAAGGCTGTTCTCCAAACTTCAGCAAGACCCAAATGCTGCAGCAGGGGACAAAACAGTTCAGATGAAACAGTTGAATAACAGACGTTTTAGCCCAACTAGCTGAATCTATGTCTAATTTTCATGAATTTACGCAGTAAGAACTTATTTGACTGAAATAGGTATCATGCAAAAATGATTAATTACCAAATATCATGAAGAAAATCATATTACACAACTTCATACATTTACACTGTACACTTGTCTATGATTGATACACTATCAAATCAGATATTGTCGACCTGCATTGGAAATTGAAATCAAGAGAAAACTCGGGTCAAAATACAAATCACAATGCAACAAAACTACATGTCTGAGGGAAACATGGAGCCGGTCGTCAGTGAACAGGTTTCATGTCTCCTGGTTACAAGACGGAGAGACGAGCCGCTGTCGATGCACTATAAACCATCCTTTACCGTGACTGACTTTACAATAACATGTTGGAGGATGTTGACGTTCAATAGCTGTAAATAGCGGTCAATTATCCGATGGTTTAACCATTTCAAAATCCCACGGGAAAGCAGTATGTTGGTCAAAGTCGAGATAAAAACAAAATGGCATCAACTAGCTTAGCTTACCTTATCCAGCAATTAGCATCGTACACCGACAACAAACACTACTAGACACGAAAAACAGTGTATTTTAAGCGTATGAAACAAAACCAACAGCCAGCGCAGAAGTGTATGTTGTGATGCGATTTATGTCAGACTTACTCAAAGGACTAAACAATCCCAGCTGTGTTACGCTAGGATAAAGCTAGTTAGCTTCCACGTTAAGTAGCCGAGTGGCTAACTACATACACAACCAACGAGAAAGCTAACAGCTAGTGCTAACGTAGCCAATAACTTCTTGATAAACAATCCTCAGTTATAAAGACATGACGCATACGCACATTAAGCGCAAATGCCACTGGTAAACAAGAGCTGAGTCTGCTGTTGAGCGGTACCAAAATCTCACAAATTAAACACAAAGGCGTCATTAAAAATACATTACTGTTAGCATTACCGCAAGCTAACTGAGCAAACGACGTCAATCAATGACGTTACAACCAACCAGTGCCTCAACAAACAGCTAAAAGTAGCTGCCTTGTGCAAAGAAAGACAATCGAAAAAACATCTGTCAACAAACAACTGATACATTACCTCTTCGCCGATGTTAGTCACTATGCTATCGTACAACCCAGTCGTTCTTGAAATACTGTCAGAAAAACGCTTCACTATTAAGCTAAGTGCGATTTCAGGATTCCATTTTCTTTCTTTTAGGAAAACGTCTGTGATCTTCCGGAAACTGAGGAAGTGCCGACGTAGACCCTGAGTTTAGTCTGCAAGGCAGACACATCGGTGCCTACCGCAAGCCGTTTTAACACATAAGGGCTTATTTACCGGAATCAACACCACATATATCAGCATTATACATATATATATTTCATATATTTCATCATTTCGTCGGAATTACATTGTAGGTTCTAAAACTGGTATTTAGGAAAGTCATATTGCATGTAAACATTGTGGATATCTACAACCTAACCAAGTGAAGGGAGAATGAAGTGGATTATGTGAAATGACAATTGTGGTTAGGAAAAATGTCATTATGTGAAATATTGTATATCATTTTCGCTGTATTTAGAAATGTATAAATGTTACTCAGACTGGAAATTATAGATAGTCATATTTAAATGCACACATTGTGGATATTTATGTACATTTTATAACATACTATGCCTGTAACACATAACAAGACTATATATTAAATGTTAACATTATTTGCCACAGGGGCCACTTTATTGGTGAATTGATCTCATTTGGAGCATGATTGCTATCAACTGCTGATTTATTAACATATTGTTTACCACTTTATCCTCCACAAAAGGTGGTGCATACACAATGGACAGGTCAACAGCCCATCGCAGAGCCAACATACAGAGACGAGCAACCATGAGGTCAATTTATAGTGTCCAATAACCTCAGCACGTTTTTGGACTGTGGAGAACCTGGAGAAAACCTACATACACACAGGGAGAACATGACCCGGAGTCTATATGCTGCAAGGCAACAGTGTGAGCCACTATACTCTGCCATGTGGCCCACTGGTAATATGTAATTCTTCAAATCCTTTTAGTCAAAACCATAGTTTGTATATACAGATAAGAGATGTAAGTCAGAGTTCCCACAGTCATTTGCAAAACATGTTTTCTAGTCTATGTGGTCAATTTATTTTACATCCCAGTTCATTATCTAACTGCTTTGTGTTAGAAAAAAAAAACCTGATGAATGTTTCCTGATGATTTGTAGATTTGTTTGTCCCAGATTTATTCTGTTGATCATGCATTCTTGTCCCCTTTTATTCCCCTACAGCTTTCCCTCACCAATATAAATGTCTTCCTTTATTATCCTTTTGGTAAGACCATCCACATCTAATTTCCCATGATGCCCCACCTGTGCTGGTTACCTATAAAAAGTGTACTTTAGTTTCCAGCCAAATCATTCGATGTAGATTGTCATAAAGGACATCCGGCCTGCATTAATGCTATCTGCACCGTGGGCCACTAACACAAGTTCAATCGTTTGACTCGACAGCTGCTGCTAATGGTGGCACAGGAGGCTGGTGGGGTGAGCTGTGGCCCTGGGCAGCCATGAGCCACCATGAGCCACAGCAGTGGGTCTGCCTGACAGACTCAGCTTAGGGCAACAAAGTCACCATGACTGTTCTGAGCAGAGCTTTAGAAAAAGGGATGTTTGTTTTGGACAGTGTGCTGCTGTTCAGCTACAGCACCACCATGTGGTTGTGAATGCAGATGCTCTTACCTTCAGTGGAATCCTGACTGCACACGTGTGAACACCAGTGTCTTTAAATGGGAAACATATATCATCATTTGTAAGCAGCCATCTGTCTCATGTAGGCTGCATAATCACGCCTGGTATTTTCTTTTAGGATTAATGCTGCATCATCAATCAATTGCAAAATTCAAATTGTTCTATAAAATACCCTGTTGTGTCATTAGTGTATTACCATTAAATCAAAGTTTACAGTCCAGTAACATGTTAGGCACATTTGTTGGATTCATTGTCACACTAACGGCCACGCTGACACATTGAGAAATTATTTTTGCACACAAGACTAATATAATAGAACATATGACCTAGGTCAGGTCAAAATAGATGTTCTGTGGAAGAACATTATCTCACTTAGTCTCAGATGTAGTGTGTATTTCCATACATCATTAAAATTATTAAAAACTTTTGTGTGGGCAGAGGTGGGACCGTGTAGATGCATCAGTGTGCTCGTAAAGATGCAGCAGGTGACCCTTGGACAATTGGGGCACCTGCTTAAAGGCCACCTTTAAAAAGAAACGCACAGAGAAACTAGTTAGCGACCACAGTTGCAGCGATCAAAGATAGTTTGTTTTGGGAAAGTGGCAGCAGTCCCACTTTACTGAACACACAACTTTTTCTAATGAGCAAATGGTCAGTGGTTTACCTAGGATTATATTACTGTTGTCATTTTACTGGATTTGAAACTTCATACGGAAATTTTCTCACCATATTGGTCATTAGAATTCTTTCTTTTGGAACAAATCTGACAGGCAAAACCAAAAAGTGTGCCAAAATAAACGCACTGAAAGTGTCGTAATAATAATAATAATAATAATAACACTACTACTTCTAATGATGATGATAATAACAATAACAATAATAATAACAAACAGCTATGCAGTGCTGGAACACACACAGGCATAAATATAATAACCACAGGTGCCCCTTATCCATTACATTAGACAATCCATCTTATTATTTGCTTGCTCTCTTATCTGCTATGGGTGAATAAAGAACAAAAACAATGCTAATACCACCTGACAATTTTTGGAGGCATACATCACAGGATCTGTTTATGGTCTCAGACAGTATCTCCAGCTCCAATTAAGCATGCCAGAGTGACTGCAGCGTGGACCACTGCAGCACCAGCTCAGAGTTATGGATGAGCAGTCACTTTAGCAATGCCTGGCCCTGAGTGCTAATTAGATATGACATTAAAATAACATGAGCCAAAGCCTGAGTTGTGTAGAAACTAAAATGCCTTTCGCCTACGAATCTTAACGAACAGGGACACACTAATTGGACTTGTTAAGGTCGTATTTATACGTACACATTTTGTGAAAAGACCAAGCATTGAATATAGCAGATCATATTTGCCCATATTATGATTACTGTCGCAGGGGTAGGGGGGGTAAGCTGGTTAACAGCTATGCTACTTACACTTCACTCCAGACATCTGTTAGGCTCTTGTAATATTAGTCGTATATTATTAAAGTCATTTGCCACTATTATTTTAAATGGACTAAATAAGAAGCTAATCATATGAAAGCGTATGCTGCAGTTACAGTAAAGGGCGGGAGGTAAAAAACACAACCCAACGCTCTTCAGAAAGCAGCATTCAAAATCTTATTTTAATTTGTATATTTACTCCATAAACATTATTACAAAACTCAGCAAGTTACCAATATTACATTATCACCATACAGGCTTGATCACAAATATTTAAAACCTTTGCAACAATTACAACAAAACAAAAACAAAATAATACTCAAATAATTTACATGAAAATCTATAAAACAGCAAATTGTTCACAAATTATATTTTTTCCCATGTTTTCTGTTTTTTTTTTCTTTGCTTATTTGTGTTTTGCACAGTAACACAACACTCTCACAACAAGATCATGGTCTTATTACAAAACTCCCAACAAAATGTAAATATTTCTAGTTTTCTGTTGATACTTTCATATTTTGGTTTTTAAAACCAGAAACGTGTCATCGTATATCCTTTCCACTGCCCATAGAGGCGCATAAAAGGTTACTCACACACACAAATACTTCACAGCACTTTCTAAGAAAAATATACACTTACAAAATATGTTACAAATTGGCACACAAAAAATATACAAGATTTTGTAGTGTCAAGAGTTCATTAAGATTCCTTCTGGTAACAACTCTAGACAGTATATATAAAGCTCGGTAATCTTTTAATGAAAAGAGCAAAAGTAATTCCAATCATTGTCAAAGAATCATGAAGTGAATACATCAAACATAACATTATAATATACATTCATAAAGAGGGTTAGGTACCTAATCTATTTTGCATTTCTTTTTTGTTAACTCTGGGTAAACAAACAAACAAATAAACAAACAAAACACAAAGAAAGGGAACAAAAAGAAAGGAGAAGACAGACAGAAAGAAAGAAAGAAAGAAAGAAAAAGGTTTGTCAGCTTTCTTAGCACCATTAACATGAGGCAGCTCAACAGTGGCACATTTTAAAAACAAAGAAAAGGAAAAAACGATGAACTCAGAGAAGTACATTCAATTTGACAATAGGCAGAAATGAGAGAAGGCAGACTAAATAGGCTTTGTGGCCCATGTGGAGCTTCCCATCAGCAGCTTGTCTTGGTCCTAACCCTGATACACTGGAGAAAAGAAACAAAGGATCATGGCAGAGAGGAGAGAACGAAGACACTAAGATTGATCGTGAATCTGGTCAAATACAAGTGATCAATAACTGGCTCGTTGGAATAACCCATATCCAGTGTGACAAGGCCTGTTTTTAAATTAACTTCATTTTACAGCACTCATCTCATTCTATAAAATGATTTAATGTTCAACAGATAAAATATAGGTCTATTGTTTGGGCATTTATTTGAAGAGGCTCTGAATTTCTCCTGAGTAAAAAAATCTAGCAGATGAGACATTATTAGAAGGTCCATTTTAAAGTAGTTTATTTCAGGGCACTGGAGAAGTGAATCTACATGAATTATTATTAATGTCCTGGGAATACACTGGATCAGATCGTGCCAGTGCGTTTTTCTAATTCCTGCCCTTATTTGGCCTTGATTTTCACTATATTTTCTGCCAAAGATACCGACCAGTTACACTGAGATGATAATGGCAACTTATAAAATAGTACAGTATAAAAAAAAAAAAAGGAAAAAAGGAATTGAATTTCAACATTATATGGAAAATGGTCCAAAGCAATTAAAGGCTGAATACACCAGTGAGAAATGTGTTAAGTTTGGCAGTGTTGAGAAATAAATTACATGAGAGTGTCAAGAAAAATACTGTTACAGGTAAAACAGAAGTATGTGGAGCCAATGCACAGACATGCTTTCCTTCATTTACAAGATTACTGATTCAATTTGTACTGAAAACTGCTTTCACATTCAGATTAAATCTAACTGCAGAAACGTAATATCCATTCACAACTGACGCGTGCATCAGAATCTCAATGAGTAATAAACCGCCTTGAACCTTCCTGTACAAAACAGCTATTCAGTGAGGCACAGCCTCTGACAGATGACAAATAATTTCCTTGCTTACCCTCAAACATCTGCACTACACTCTCCTTGGTCCAGAGAACGCTCATATGAACATCTCTTTTTTTTCATCTTCTTCCTCTACAGTAGCCTTCAGAGCACATCTCCCTTTTGCCTCTCTTTTGTTGCTTCTCAGTGCCAGGCGATGTTGAGGTAAATTGAATTTGGCAAACAAAGTGGGGGGAAAACGAGGAAAATCCAGTCTTTCTGATTTGGTTTAGTGAGTGGTGGTGTACCACTGCCAGCTGATGGTGCCTTTCATCGGAGAATAGACAAAAGTAGTCCCAAATAAAGAATTCCTGTAGTGGCAAATCTCTTAAGGACTCTCCAACCCGAGCAACCAATATTCCAATGGATAGAAAAGCGGAACAGCCAATATTCACACATATATAAGAGGTCATTTACACAGCATTGTTACTTTTGGCACATTGATTTTAAGAGTATAATCATCTTTTTTTTGCAAATATTGCATGTCCCTGTACAATAACATTGACAAAAATACTCTGAGGGTGGAGCTTTTATGAATTTTCAAGGTGTAAAAATGTAAATTTAGATAACAAGTTCCTCTAAACTCCAGAAGAAAAAACAGAAACGCTTAATAAAAGGAAATGGGGAGTCATTCCAACTTTGAAGGGGAAAAAATGACAATGTCTGATATGTCGTCGATACAAAATGGTCCCATCTTGAGTTTTCAAGATGTCTTGGGCTTAAATAGGGCTCATTAACTGAAGGTTTCCCTCTTGAAATGAGCCAGGCAGTGTATGAAGGACAGCAACAACAGGACATCCATATTCTGCATACAAAAACAGATGAGGAGGGGTGCGCAGATGTCACTCAATGCATTTGTGTAAATAGCTACATCTTTAGGGAAAATAGGGAATAAATACATAATTCAGGGACGCTCGTTCTGCTGAGAAAATACAAAAACAAAATTGCTCAAAAAAGCGACAGAATTGTTTTCAAGGCTTATTCTTCTTTTTTTCAGACAAAAATAAAACAGAAACGACTATAAGAAGAACAAACAAAGCAGAAACAACAAAAGCAAGAAAAATGCAGCCATGGTCGTTTCAAATCTCAATCAAGCTTGACACAATCACTCAATAGGTAGTTTGCAAAGTACAAGAATTTTTTTTCATGCAGATATTAATTTCCTCGTCGGGGGGTTAAAAGGAATTGGGAGCAGTCAGAGGGGAACGTAGTACTCATGCAGCTCTGGCATAGCGTCAGTGTAGGTATGCTGGGGAGGGAGGACTGAGCAGGTAGTGGGGGGGGGGAGTGAGAAAGGGGTGCAACAGCAGCTGATAACAAAATATTACCTCAGTTTCTCAAAAGAGGTCATCAGTGCTATGTCCTTATTTTGGTCTCTCTCACCTCGCTTCCCCTTCAGTGTCTCAATCCGAGGGAACTTTGCACTGGTCTTGTGGCGGTACAGCTTTTTGTGTGCAGGCCCGGGGTTAATAAAGTTGGGTTTATCAAACATGTTACAGCCCAGTGCGAGTTGAGGGAACAAGGGATGAGAGGGGTTGAATTTGGCCTGGTTTTTGCCTCCCTTTCCTCCAGCCTTCCTGCCTCTCCCCGCCCCTGTGAGCCCGGCTCCTTTTTTCTTCAGGTCAGCCTCGGTACCTGCCAAGATTTTGAGGGTCTTTAGGTTGAGGCTATTGGCCTCAGAGGGCGTACAGGCCTCTGACATGGGATTCCACAGTGGCTCAATGGAGGCCATCATGAACCTTTGGACCTCAGCCATGCCAGAGACAATGTTGGACAGAATATTGGAGGGCTCCTCAAATTCTCTCTGGTCATCCCCTACCAGATTGTTGCTCTCTGACCAGCCAGTGCCAGACCAGTCCCCTGTACTGCTACTGTCAGTCAGGCCTGAACCACAACCAGCTGCCTGGTTCTTTGCTGCCTTACCCTCTAACATGGCCTTTATCTTTTTAGTGGAACGTGAGTTCTGTTTTGGCAACTTGACCTTTTCTGACTTGGGAGCTCGTGGAGCCCGGGCTTTCTTTGCGCTCTGTCCTGCAGCAGTTTGTTTGCAATTGCCTTTCCGCTTTGATTTGATGCTTTTCGCACCAGCCAACATCTCACCAGCCTGTTCATCAAATTCTGTAGCTCCCAACTCCTTCTTATCTAAACATAACACATCCTGATTGTTGAAGTTGTGCAGTGGAAATTGGCCGTCTTCCACTGTGAATGCATTCGCTGTGTGCTCTTGTTGCTGCAAAACGTCACAGTTCCACTTTACCTCCCTATTGCAGTCAATAGTTATATCATTCACATCCTGGTATTCTCCCACATTTCCCGCCATCTTTATTTCACGCCCCACCACCTGCGGGGACAGGTTGGGGGTCTCGGGAGGGGAGAGCTCTGACAGTGATGAGTGTCTAAACTTGTCAGGGGTGAAGTTAGAGATATCCAGCAGGTCTGAGGACTCCCTGAGTGGAGTGAGGGCATCCACACTCTGCTGAATCACCACTTTTGGACTGCAGTGAGCTAAGAAACTGTCTCGGCCTTCCTCCTCTCCCTCTCGTTCACAGGACTTGAGGCTGAGGGAGCTGTAATTGCTGGAGGAGGCTGACAGAGAGCCCACTGAGTCATAGCTGATGAGCCTGCCGTTGTCTGTGCACAAGGACCCTCTCTGGTATTGCACCTGGCCATCCACACCAGCAGCCTGACACACTTGCAGATCTGCCCCAGGCTGCAGCCCAGCCTCATTCAGGTAGCTCTTCTCATAAAGCAGCCTGTCAGCCTCAGGGCTCAGCTGGCTGTAGTTAGACACTGACAGGTTGTCGTTCAGGGGCACAGCACCTGAGAAGTTGTTGGGTAAGATTGGAGTCTCAGGGGTCTCTGGCCCAAAGCTCTGGCTGTGACTTGCACAGAGCTGTGGGTGCCACATCTGGGGGAAACTGGGGCAGTTCTGGGGAGACTGCTGGAGCTCGGACTCAGAGGGAGGCGAGAGGACACAGCTCTGAGCGAGCTGCAGAGAAGAGAACTGTTTCTCCTCTAGAGATAACCCCACAGGATACTGCTGCCTAGAGGGCTGCTGGGGGAAATATGGGATAGCTGCTCCACCAGAAGAGTCTGTAGCATCTAACAGGGTCTGCAGGTAGCCCCCCGGGATGACAGGGACACCTGCCTCCACCTCCTCTGAGGAGGAAGCTTTTTCAGACGAGCAGGTGGAAGAAACAAAAGGGAATTTCTCCTCAGATGTGTGCGCAGTGGTGGTATTGTCAGGGAAATGGGGTTTGACTGCACTTGAGCTACTGCCTGCCGGTTCTAGCCCAGTGGTAGGGTCCTCAATCTGTGCTGCAGCAACACAGGCATCAGTTTCATTTGTCACACTCTTCCCCTCCTCTCTTTCTGCCTGTTTCATTTTTTGGCTCCTCAGCCTCGCTTCGCTTTTGAATTTCCTTATTCTGACTGTTTTATTCCCTCCCAGTCTTCTCCCCTCCCTCTCTTCCCTCTCCTGGGAGCGGCTCTTGGCTGTGACCAAGTGCGTGATGGAGTTTGTGTCTAATGTGACTGGGAGTCCTGGATCTATTATTCCCCCTGCCATGGGGGTGGCCTCCTCTTTAGTGACACCTCCCTGGCCCAGATCAGAGAGAGGCGAGCCCTGCACTGTTGCCGATTGTTCCACAGCGTGAATCCTCTGAACCTTAAGCCTGTTTGCAATCTTGTATTTCCTTTTGGGATGACTTGAATTAAAAGGGCGATGGTGGCGTCCATTTAGATGAAAACTGCGTTGTTTATCTCTGGCAACCAGCTTAAGCTGCTCCTGTCTCTCCCTTTGCCTCTCTTGCCAGAAATCTTTCAGAGGAGCCAATGTCTCATATTTGCTTACTGTGTCTGCATTTAAACTCACACTAGCATCCACAGGATCTAACTTGCCCAGTTTCACTGACATGAGTCTCTCTCCTTTAAACCTGTTGATTATAATGTACTTGATGACCACAGGTGGCTCTTTACGACATGATTTCCGGCGCTTTTTGGGGCACCAGTCTACATCCTCCTCCTCTTTTTGACCAGCAGGAGCTTTCTCTTTTTTCTCTGCATTCTTTTCACTTTCAAGTGAGTCAACGTCATATAAGTAATCATCGCTGTATCGAACCTTTCTCTTGGAGCGTAAGCCATAGTTGAGAGGGTTGGAGGGGCTGAGAAATCTCTTTGAATGGCCCTTTCTAAATTTGCCCTCCTGCAGGGTATCTGAGGAGGATCCAGTACAGGAGCTGTCATCGCTGAATTCTCCTGACTCTTCTGTGGAAGTGAAGTCTATTAAGTAACTGACTTTGGGAGTAGACATGGGTGAACCTTGGGAGCCATCAGCGGGGCTTGCACCGCTGCAGTCCCCAGCCTTTCCCTCCGGCCCTGTGTCCAGGATGAGCTCATCTGTTTTGGGCTGCAGCTCCTCAGTACTCCTCCTCAAGACTCCCACTCCATCCTCTTTCTTGGCACAATTGGCCAGGACACTGGGGAAAAAGTTAAATTGTGTCTCCTCCTGGAGCACATTAGTTTTTTCCCTCATGTTGTCCTGGAAAGACTCATATCGAATCTTAAGTGAACACACATCACTGCTTAGTGTTGAATCATCATCTTCATCATCAAAAAGATTGTCAACATCTTCCTCAGAGAAGAGGTTGACTGACAGTTCATTCTTAGAGCAAAGGTCAAGCAGTTCCATCTTACTCTCACTGATAAAGGACTCAAAGTAGCCCCAGTCCTGGCCAGCATTCGCCAACAGAACCTCTTCTCCACTCACTTTGTCAAGTAGCAGCCCCTCATACAAGTTCTTAGCTGTTGCATCATCCTCTGGGTCATCACAATCTTCTGTTGTTTTGTTTCCATCCACTCGTTTGCCCTCATCTGGGGCTTTTGGCATAGGAAAGCTAAGTAACTGGTCAGAGAGGAGCTGCTCTCCATAGTGACTCACTGTTTCCCCTGCATGGCTCAGGCACTGGATGCTGATGTTGTTGATGTCAGAAAAGTCCTCTCTGGTCACATCCCCTATCCTCACACTTAGCCCAGTCTCTGTGTCGGGGCTGGCGTTAGAGTCATGGGGTGGGTTCTGTATGGAACTGGGGTCAGTGGCGTCATTGGTTTCAATGAAGCAGCCCAGGCATGTGCGGGAAGGCTGAAGAAGGCACTCCTCTGTCAGGGCAGACATGGTGCCAGGCTCCATCATTGTAGCCGACAGCGGGAGGGCAATGGGTAGAGTAGGTGGAGTCTTCTGGGTGTTTCCACCTGAGCTCCAGGAGTTTATAGCTGGGGTGGCGAGTGGTGTGGGTGTCGGAGTGTGGTGGAGCTGGGGGACTACAGTGGAAGAGTCATCAGAGGAAGGGCAAGAGGCTGCCGACAGGCCCAAAGATGGGTCAGTGCCAATGGGCAGGGGTAGGGTTGGCGATGTAGCTGTGGTCCTCTGGTGTGTTAGGCAAGGCTGCTGTGGAGTCTCTGCATCAGGATGAGGTGAGGATGGCGGGAGAGCAGCATCAATGAGCCCGCACAGACTCAGATCACCACTCGGCTCACATACTCCTGAGGGAAAAAAGAAAAGATTTCAGTTCCTTCACTTCTTTGAACCATGAGTCAGAAGTTAAATTAGATTGTTTTTGTTCTGTAGTTACACTGACATTTCTTCTGGGTTGCTGAAATGCAATTAGTGTAAATTAACCCCCTAGAGCTGGGAATGTCACTTGATGATTCCAGCTTTTAACATGAATCTGTTAGTTTTGGTACTATTCACTAAAAGGTATTAACAATGTCAAGTTGGATAATGACAACTTCTTACCCATTACTGCTTAATATTTGAATTAAAGTCTGTAACAGACAAGACCAGACACAGCCATGCTAAATTCACACCAATCACACACAAGAACACATAAAGGAATCTCCAACACCATGGGAACATGTGAAAATGAAAGTTAAGAGCTGCTAGAAAAATAAATTTCAAGAACAAAATGATCAGATTTATTAAATGTTCACGGGGGGCTGAAGCATTTTACAGAAACAAAATCTCTCACTTACAGGGACAGTGGTTGATTAGTGACCAATGGAATGACTGAAAATCTACATTACTAAAACTAATAGTTCAGAAATCATCTACTTTAGAGAAACAATATACTACACAACAACAGTACAGTAAGTCTTTATTTTTACTTTTCCAGCCCAAGAGCAACATCCATCCTTCCATCTTCTATCGCTTCTATCACAGGAGGGCTGCAGGGGGCGATGTGCCAATCTCAGCTGACATAGGGCGCAGAGCTTAGATCGGGCCCAAAACATCAAGCCTGACCCGACCCCGTGAACGATGTGTCCGAGCCCGACCCGGCCCGACACAATAACTGTAATTACGAGCCCGAGCCCGATTTAAACCCAACATTATTTTTAATACGTGAATGCCGTAAATGTACACGTACGTCCACGTCCTCCCCACAGCGGGGAGCTTGTTGTACCTGCTGCCACGGTCTGATTTACAACAATAACAGAGCCGCTGAGATCCGCTTCCATGAACGCATATGTTGCTAATGACGATACGCTTCCTGGTTTCTAAATGATGCGTTCATGGCCGCAGGTTTTTACACCTTCACACAATATGACGTGCTATAACATACCACGCAAACACGACGAGGGAGAAGAAACACAAATGCTTGATCAAGGGCCCGACCCGGCCCAGTCCGAGGATAGTGGCAGGAAATATTGGCCGAGAATCTGAACTCTAATAAGGCGATACCAAGAGCAACATATGAAATTAAAATAATGTAGTGACATTGCTTTACTTCCCTCCCTTTTTGTATTTCATCTAGAGCTGAAACAGTTAATCGATTATTAATAGATTACTAAATTAACTGTCTACTATTTTGATAATCGGTTTGCAGCTTTTTTTCATGATTGATACAAGATTTCTGATTGTTTCAGCTTCTAAAATGTGAATAATTTCTTTGTTTCTTTGCTTCACATAACAAAGAAATCATTAAAGGTGCCATATGTAAGAATGTGGCCAAAAACGGTTACTACATTCAAATTCAAAATACCGAGGTCTTTTAGGTTTCACTTTCTGACGTAACTGGCAACCCGTGGTTGCTCGGCAGCTGAGACTCTACTGACTGCAATGATTGGTAGATTGCGGTAGGTGGCGCCACATGCCAAAACATGATTTCAAAACATAAACTTGATTTGCAGTCTGCAAAATATTTTCTTAAATGCAAATATTTTGGCTGTACTGTTGTTGTTGATGAGTTCAGTTTGTTATATGAATATTATTCCTCAGTCTTTGTGAAATATTAAGAGGATTTTATGTCCTGTTGCTTTAGATTTATTACATAATGCACCTTTAAAACTGAATAATTTGGTTTGTGGAAAAAAACAAGACATTCGAGAACATCATAATTTCCAGGTTGGCCAAACACTGATGAATGTTTTTTTTAACATTTTATGACATTTAATGGACCAAACGATTCATTGATTAATCGATCATGAAAATAATTGTTATCTGCAGCTCTAATTTCATCTATAAAGATACAACTTAGTTCTTAAGGAACATTAGATGACAAAATTACACAGATTCCCAGCAATGAGCAGGAGTGGCTAAACTGAATGGCGGTTTTCTAATGGTTGATTGTGACAATGTCTTAATCGGTTGCAGAAATCCATCTGATGAGTAGTAACAATCAAAACCCACAGAAGTGAGTGTGTAGCAGCAGGCAGGTAGCTTTGTTTGCTCTGCATAATTAGATTACAGCAGAGGAGGCAGGTACGCACACATGGGACACGACAGGCCCATATGCTGGAGACTGTATAACCAATATCATCTCGATCTGCCTCCTACTGTAAGCTGCTGCCTCGCACATATTCTTTAAAATCGTGCCAGAAAAGGAACCAAATTGAAAAACATACCACCACAGCAATTAATATGTTCACAGAGGTTAACTAGCAACATTCCTATTTTAGAATGGATGCACCTAATCATCACTGAGGTAGCTATAAATGCTTGAGGGGAAAACTGCTTCACAAACAGCATTCAACGGAGCTGTATTGGTGGTGAGTAAATCTTTGGATATGGGTATGAGTTGCGAGTGATCTAACGAGGTAATGAAATATCTGAGGCAGGTCTCTCTGGGTTTGTGGCCTGCAGACACACGAGAGCAACCAGAACGCCTACTAAAAGCAAAAACTTTGCTAGTGTCATCCTTAATGAAGAAAACCTCAGGAGAAATATGCATCTTCTCTATCCCTCTCACAATAAAAAAAAAAAACTGTTACAGCAGCAACTTGTCAGAGGCTGCAGAAGCAACGCAGCGAGGCGTTTGCCATCAGTTCTCTTCAATCTGTGAAAGCCAGAATGACTTCAGAGCAAGAGCATGCTATTGACACATGTTCTCAGTGGTGAGTCAGGAGGACACATCCTTTTCTACATTTAGTGTTACGCTACCAGCCACATTATTATTTTATGTCAGGAAAGGGGCAGAACACGACTTCAATTGCACTGCCGCAATTCATTTGGATTCTTTTAAGTGTCACATAAAAAAAAAACAGTCCCAGTATTTGACATCGACCACATCATTTTCAAATAGGAATGATTACTTGTCTCTTTCATCAACAAAAAGCAAGGCCACAGAAAGAGAAATGACAAAAATTAGCAGAAACTAACTTGCTTTCTTGCCCCATGCTTGAATAAAACCATAAGCTGCCACCTAATATTGCCAAAAGATTGTTCAAAATTGCTCGGAAACATTAAACTCATATTGAGAAATGTGTTTCCTGAGGGTTTATCGCGGATTAACGATCCTATCCTGTGTGTGTGTGTGCGAGTGTGTGTGTATTTGTAGCTTTGTGAGGACCATCGTATAAATCATACAGCATGAGGACAGTTTTGGGAAAGTGGGGACATTTTTTTTAATCTTTAAAGGAATTTTTCAGGGTTTCGAACTTGTTTTAGGGTTAGGGTTAGAGTTGGGATTAGATTAGGGTTAGGATAAGGCGTTTAGTCGTGATGGTTAAGGTTAGGGTAAGGTGCCAGGGAATGCATTATGTCTATGAGGGTCCTCACTTCGAATGTTGCGCTAACGTCTGTGTGTGTGTGTGTGTGTGTGTGTGTGTGTGTGTGTGTGTGTGTGTGTGTGTGTGTGTGTGTGTGTGTGTGTGTGTGTGTGTGTGTGTGTGTGTGTGTGTGTGTGTGCGTGTGCGAGTATTGGCTTGGGGGTATAGTGTTATCGAGAGGCCATCTGTCTCCAGCTGGACCATTAGCTCTTCAGCTGTTCAGAATGTGCCACAGATCAGTCAGTCAGACAGGTACACACACACGCTCGCACACGCATGTGCACACGCACACGCACATGCACATGCACAGTGACTGTAGCTGACGAATTGAGTCTGACATTAGAGGTCAAAGGGGGATCGGCAGCCCCATATTAAGTGATACGATTACTACGGCATCTAAGGCGAGTAAATTCACACAAGATGAACAAAATTCTCACTGCTGCCACAATTCAATATCTTAGCTGACAGAAAGATCAGCTCATATGCTATTAAAAAAACAACAACAAGGACACTGTCATCATTCTGACTCTGGTGTAGTTTTATGACTATTTTATCAGGAGGAGTGCTCCTTGAATAGAAACTGACCCTGGATGTGTCACAGCTCATGCAGGCAGACATCGATATTCACCGCTGAACATATGGAAGGACCCCAACTGCTGGCAGGTGGTGGTGATCTGCTGATCTCCAGCACTGCCAAGTCCAGGCATGCTAGACAGCCTCACCGCAGCCAAACTAGACCAGACCAGACCAGTTTACGACTCTCAGATTCTCCTCTTGCCTTATAGCCATGACATTCAGGGCTTGGTTCACCTGAGGGGTAGCTTGAAGTGCCCTGTGCCAGTCGGCACTGTGGGGGCATGAGTCCATGCAGAGGGGACATGGTCATGGATACAAGCATCAGGGCAAGTTGGCGCTTGTGGCCTCATCTATTAGTGTGTCAGATGGCACACATTCACTCACAGACAGATATGGACATACTAACATACAGTACGTCATATTCTCTCCTCACTCTCCTCTCCATCACTTTACATACACTTAGAGGGCTAAGATGAAGTCTATATGACAACCATCTGCCCTGATTAAATTCATATATCATTCTATGTGACGGAAGTAATAAAAATAGCTCAAATATCACAATATGAAGTTCATTGCAAAGGAAAACAGCTGATGTGGCCTTTTTTCTCCTTTAAACGGCTTTTTGAAATCGCTTCTCATTCACATCCTCCCACCCCCCTTTCTCACCCTGTCTATTCTGCTCACCAGCTCCCTCCTTTTGCAGCGTCCCTGCTGCTCATCCCCGTTTACAGTGGTAAAATGCCAAGCTAGCCGTTCTGCGGCTCAGCCACCCGGGGCATTCACTCATCCATCCGACTGGTAGGCCAACCACAGAAGCCACTTGCTACCTTTCTGCTCCATCTTCACGTTATGAGACTTTGTGAATGGCGGTTGGGGGAATTCAATACAGCCAGTACAGAATGCTCATAATAAGTGGTGAGTAACTGCAGCGTGATTCATGGCCACCCTCTTCAGAGAGCTGCCCTGCTCCTGCTCAGTGGAGCCGTGTTCACCCTTTCCTCTACACACTCATTCTCCATCGCTCTCCCCCCCGCTTTTCTCTCTATTTTCCTCACTAGGAGCAGACTAGTGCTGGGGATAATCTGTGTGATTCTCACAGTGGGGGCCGGTCAGTCCCCACTGAGTCTGTCCAGAGCTGAAAGATGAAGATAAAGCTCATGTAAGCATCAGCAGTGCTTGGCAAAGGTAAACTATAGGGGGCAGTAGGTAGTGGCTGAATGAGTTTTTGAAAATGCACGACAACAGTGAGTCTTTTAATCCATTAAAGGGACTGCACTGCAAATAGGCTAAATGGTTTGTCAAAATGCTTACGTCAAGGAAATATTAAGATGTATGGTTTATGTTACTGAGAATTAAATTACATAAATGGGATATTTCACCGTTTAAAAGATGAATGTCTATTAAAACTGGGTCATTTATATAGTAGAAATGTGAAATAGTATTTGAAGAAAGTGCCTTCTTGGCTGAGAAAGGCAGAAAAATGTATTGCCGAAACAGCAGGTCTTTTCCCTCATACACTCTTAGAAATAAGGGTTCCAAAAGGGTTCTTCTACAAGGGTTGAGGTTCTACCTAGAACCATTTGCTTCTGAAAAACCCTTTCCCGAAGAAAGGGTTTTTCAAGAGTTCTTGGTAACACTAATGGTTCCAGTTAGAACCATTTTGATCCAGAGAACCCTTTAAAACCCCTTTCCTGAATAAAGGGTTTTAAAAGGGTTCTTGGTGGAACCCTCCAAAAGAGTTCTCCTATGTGGACAAGCCGCAGAACCTTATATGGTTCTACTTAGCACTTTTATTTCTAAGAGTGTAGCCATAGCAGTTTGAAACTACATTCTGACACTGTGTTTACATTCTGGGAATGAAGCCTCGTCCCCCTATGGGTGAGTCTAAAAAGTGCGGAACGAGTGATGTAGTTCAAATCTTGAATTAACGTTTGACACCGACATCATCGGTGGCAAACACAAATAATATTTTTTAGAAATCAGGGGAAAACTGAGGGAGGGAAGCACAATTTAAAAAATAATAATAATAATAATAGTTATATTGCTATTCTAGCAATACAAAGCCACATGCAAATCAGTGAGGTATTACTTTAATTGTCAATGCTAATGAATCTGAGTGAGTAAGTGAATGAGTGTGTGGTGAGCGAGTGATTGGGTGAGTGCATGAGTGAATGAGAAAGAATAATGGCGGCATTCTCTTTCACATCTGCACATTTTTATGTCAAAAGCTAGATTTTTGAGTTGTGGAAGCATCGGGAGAGGGGATTAACAATAGCTTAAAAAGCTTTATCCAATGTTTCTCTGTCACCTTTCGTATGAAAAGAAATGATGTGTTTTACCTTTCCAGAAAGAGCTTCAAACTGAGGGTGAAAGGCTAATTCAAGAAAGCTTCTAACAATTGTGTCTTCAAGCTGTTGTAATAAAGCTTAAATGTATTATTTTTTTTAAAGAAAAGGTCAAAAAGGGTCGATGGTCCAGTATCTCTAAGCATTTTAAGAAATAGTTTTTAAAGAATTAAATAGAAAAAAGATTTATGATTTCATCTTCATTGCACTGTTGAAATTGAATGGATATTTTGTTTACATGCTATAAAAACAAACAAACACTCACACATACATATATATATACAACAGTAAATATTCACCTGTGGTCTCCATTATATTTGCATTCTCTGGTTCGGAAGTCTTCACAATCAATGTGAGACTGCTGTCTGTTAACACATCCATCAATACGACTCAACACTGCACCTCCTACGCATCATTTTGACTGTCCCACCTGTTGAAAGAGACAGCCAGAGAGAAACAGAGAAGATGGGGGCAGAGAGAGAAGAGATGTGAGTATGAATTGTTAAAGGGTGACAACCATGTGTCTATGCAGAAAAAAAAACAAAAAAAAACAAAACATTAATGGTATTAGATTTCATTAGAACAATGCCTGACACCAGGAACAGACAAAAAACACACACAGTTGCAGTAATTGTGGAAAAAGCTCTAAACATGACAGAGACATCAAACAGGCCCCTGCGGAACCACACAATCACTCGTTTCTTCTCCGTATCACAGATCTGTGTCTAAAATTAATTTAAACTTTGTCAAGTAGAGTACACACAGATTCACATCTGAGGTCGCTATGGCAACTGTATGCCATACTCTCCTATTTTAAGCTTCATTTAACATTTATAGCAGAGTTGTTAACCTATGCGAACCTTACATAGGCGGCTCTGAGCATATTTGTTTATTGTAATTAGCAGGCTCCCTCCCTTCTGTGCGCCTCGGCAGCAAGAAAACCAACTCGGCTCAAAGAAGAGCGATTAAAGAGACGTGACAGAGGCGGTGACAGCAAACTGTGAAAACTAACAATACTTTTTTACTGTCGCAAGTGATTGTGAAAGTAGGGAACGGGGGATGACTGAGTGTATATGCAGCAGGATGCAGTGCACAAGGTACTATGTCGTACAAAACAGTGTGTTTAAGGTAAAGCGACAAGGTGGGAGAGAGTTTGTCAGCCTGTTGAAATTGAGCGAGGTGGCACAAAGAAGGAAATGCATTTTAACCTTGCGTGATTCCAGAAAGAAAAATTTAAGCATGAGAGACTATGGGTCGGTAAAATGATGATCATTTGATGTTGTGGCCTCCTGCCTGCTTATATTGTTTCTTTCTTTCAGCTGCCGCAGTCCTTCTCTGGAGGAGTTGTGCTGCAGGATGACAAATGAGCCAGGGGAGGGGATGTAATAACATGATCTCCTTGCGGTGTGTGAAAAGGGTGGCTGGGAGATTAAGACAGACGGCAGACAATAAGACAACGGTAGTATGCGGCTGACTACAAACAAGTGCCATCTCTTTCATCCTATTGCTTCTAAATGCCATTAGCTGTTCACTGACCTGTGCGTGAGAGCTACCTGAAGAGAACCCCTGCTTTAGCTTATAGATGCAGACACACTGGCTCAGTGGGTAATTACCTTTTGAGCCATCGCATCTGCTCATGTGTGTAGCAGGTACAGGGTCCTTGTAAACAGACCTGTTCAGAAACCTGCTTTTCTCTTCACAGAGAAGCGATATTACCCCGAGACCCGAAGTCCGGCAAAGAGAGGCTTTTGAGGTCATGCTGTACCAAAGTGAAATTCGAATTCTGACAATGAGCACATCTGTTTTGACAAAGCATGAGCAGGAATTGGCTACCTCCTCCTGAACTTGTTCACCCAGATGAGCTAAGCCCTGCCTTATCAATGCAACAATCCCCAGGAAAAAGCAGCAGCACCCTATTAAAAATAGGCTGTAGCAACTGAGCAGTATGTCACTAGAGTGGCAGTGACACAACACACAGCTGAGATGCAGGTTGAGCTACAGAAGTCCTGCTGGAGCTGAATGCCTAGAGCTGTGTGTGCATGTGTGTGTGTGTGTGTGTTTATGCTGCGTATACAATCTCATGAAGAAAGAGATGGAGAGAGACAGCAAGAGAAAACAAAACACTTCCAATACCCCTCATGCCAGCCGGCACCAGTGCCTCAAATGTGTTTATTTCCCACATTATTCACGATTCTCCTGCATGCTCCCCCACTTTTCCCTCCCTTTACCATTTCTACCACTCTGTCAAGACCTGACGAGAGGCCATTTCAATAATGAAGATGGACTAACTGCAATAGGGAGTGCACATAAATTGGAGCTACAGCCAACAAGCATGTCCAATTTGCCAAGCGGTTAAGCCTGATGTCTTGGTGCAGCTTTAAGGGAGCGCCGCGGCTGCCATCAATGGGTTTGTGCTGACCTGATTCATCCATCCACATCATTAATACTTCACAGAGGGCACCACCATTTAACTCTGCTGCAGGAAACTGCTCTTTAAACACCACACATTAGGGCACGTAATCACTGTGCACTCATTTCTGAAGCATTCAGCAGGTGTAGGAAAACGGCGAGTACTTCTGACCTCTCAATTGTTCTTGCATGTGCACGGGGGTTCTTTGCACGACGCGAAACAGAAATAGAGACAAAGAGCAGGCAATGAGAAAGCCAAACAGAATGATTAGGATTTGATTTATTCTTTAAAACCCTCCTCCAAACACCATGCGTTAATGTGCAAGCTGGATAACAAGATAAGGACATGTTTACTCGCACTATATGGAACTTATAAGCACCACAATCAAATTCCTGCAAGCCTCTTCGCGGGTCCTCGTTTCACTGCATTTCTCTTCGATTCGATTGCACTTTTCTCCAATGAAGCAGCAACAGGAAGGATGGCTGGAGTAGGATCAAGTATAATTGCTGAAAATACACGGCACGGTCGCACAGCAGTAGTGTGTGTAGTTACAAAAGGCTCATTGTATCAACATAGGGAGAGAGAGGCAGGGGCAAGGGAATCAATCCCCGACAGAGGAGCCCTCAAAGAGGACACAGTGCCCACACGGAACACTGGTCCAAACAGAAAGCGCTGACATGGTGAGTCCACATTTTAGCACAGGTATTACATTTCAGAGCAGGCACACTAGAGTGGTCCTCCTTGTATGTAACTCATAGCAATGCTTTTCATCTTGGGAGCTCGCAGGACAGCGTGCATAAGTTAGCAGGAGGTTTGATATTCGCTGGATATTCGTTTTCGAAAGACATTTTCTCAATCAACAAATAGATATTTTCTCATTCTGATTGCTGTAGTAGTTGCCAATGGTAGACAGCTACTTACTACAGGTGAAGTTTTGTTAACAGTATGAAATTAAATATTCAACAACGACACTTTTCCTGTAGTAAGTAGCCGCCTACCATTGGCAACTACTACAGTAATCAGAATGGGAAAATGTGTATTTGTTGATTTTTGGTTAATATTTTAAATATTTAATTACATACTGTTTCACAATAATGGCATATATCAACAAAACGTCACCTGTAGTAAGTAGCTGTCTACCATTGGCAACTACTACAGCAATCAGAATGAGAAAATATCTATTTGTTGATTGAGAAAATGCCTTTTGAAAACGAATATCCAGCGAATATCAAACCTCCTGCTAACTTATGCACGCTTTGCAGGACTATTAGAAAAAGAAAAACAAACCAGCTACTTCTTTACTGTAGTCTGCATCTGTTTCAAGGCCTTGTGTGTTCAGAGACGGTCTTTTACATATATTGGGTGTAACAAGGTGTTATTTGAGCTACTGTTGCCTTTCTGTAATTGAAAGTCTGGTTATTATCCTCAGCATTTCCACTCATAGAAATGCAGCTTGCTGGATATTTATTTTTATTTTTTTTGGACCATTTTTTATAAAACCTAAAGATTGTATGTGAAAAGCAGATTCTGAAATACTCACTGCTGTCAGTCTGGCACCAAGTCACTTAAATCACCTTTCATCCTAAGTGTGATGCTTGGTTTGAACTGAAGCAGCTCATCTTGACCATGTCTACATGCATTGTTACTGTAATGTGGCTGATTAGATGTTTATGGGTAGTTAAGAAAGAGCCAAAGAGTGACATATAAGGAGCAAATTAATGCTAATTATAATGCTATTATTATTACTATTAGGAATAATAATAATAATAACTAGAATATGCCTGGAGAGCAAATATATCTGCCAACACTGCGTTTATACACCCACTGAATTGAATCTACTCAAAAAAAAAGACAAACAGCAATGAAAACATAAACCTCCTTGACTGAGGTAATAATAAATGTAAAAGAAAACAAACAAACAAACGGGGAAAAAAAACAATAAGTAATATAGTCAGAGAAAGGAAAACTACAGACTATGACTCCTGATGTCGTTGTATTCACCTCCAAATGAAACCAGAAACTTATAAAAGACAGTTGACAGAAAGGAGCTCGGTGACGTGTGTCCTCTTGGAAATATAAATATAAATCACAACACAATCAAGTGCGACGTCCAAACACGAGAGACAACCGCAATTATTTGGCGACGATAAAACGGGTGATAAAACAGCCTCGTGATTAATTTTCTCTTCGTGTGTGAAAATACGTTTGTTGACAGACTCAAAAAATCTCAGCGCTGTATGATTCTGTTTTTCTTTTATAAGGAAATTGACAATTATGATGCAAAAACTATCAGTCATACCAATTATGAATGTTATTGCATTCACAAAATAATCACAATAGGATTTTTTTTGTTCCTTCTATAGTGTTATATATATATATAGTCTAATAGAGTGATTAGCACCTCCTCTGCGTTTCTCTGTGTCACAAATATGTGACATCTGTTGACATTGCTCTGCTCAACAGGTCACGACAGGACAATATCTCTCACATATGTCAATTCTCTCCTCTTCTGACTCCCCAGGCCGACCTCAAAGACGCAGCACTGTCAATGGCGGATCAAACGATTCGCCTCGCCGCATGCTGCGTGACTCCCTATTCTAAATGTTTCTTCACATCACATCAGAGACCTGAACCGACTGAGTTTTGACCATCGCTCCGAACGAAACACATGTTCTGTACCTGCATCGCTGGAAAAGAAGAACGAGATGTGAACAAAATGCTCACTGATACAAACAAGTCATGATATTTTCTTGTATATGAAGTTAATATACTATAACTCCATCCATTCATTGATTATCTATACTCATCAACTAAGGGTGGTGGTGAAGCTGCGGCCAATCCCAGCTGACAAAGGCAGGGCTAAACCGTGGACAGGTCACCAGTCTATAAAGTGTCAAACCACAACACACACACACACACACATTCACACCTACAGACAATTTCGGCTCCATCAACGTTATTTTGCTTTCATTTTAAAAAACGCCATACGTTCTTTGAATAAATATCTCATTGTGATTATTTTGACAGGAACTGCGATCGCAATATGATTCGCAGTCATTTTTACATCATTATTCTCATTAGAAAAACATATTTAAAATTATTACTGTCTGATATTTGCGCAGTTAGAAACAAACATGTTCGCTTCAGTCTGTAGAATAAGACGTGTATAGATCAAAACAGTAATTAATCTAGAATGATATTTTGGCTCTAACAAATATTGTGACTTTTGATAAATTGTTCTGCCCTAATTCACACCTGACACCTGACTCTCCAGTTGTTAAATTGGCTTAAGAAAATGAGTGAACAGTAAAACAGTGAAAGCGGCAATTAAAAAAAAAAAAAAAAAACTATTCCAAAATGTCAGATATTAGTTTCAGAATTGACACATTTTTAAACCAAAACATTGAGTGTAGTCATACATGGGGCTAAACATTCACACAGGTCAAACACAAACTTTAAAGGTGCCATATGTAAGAATGTGGCCAAAAACGGTTACTACATTCAAATTCAAAATACCGAGGTCTTTTAGGTTTCGTTTTCTGACGTAACTGGCAACCCGTGGTTGCTCGGCAGCTGAGACTCTACTGACTGCAATGAATGGTAGACGGCGGTAGGTGGCGCCACATGCCAAAACATGATTTCAAAACATAAACATGATTTGCAGTCTGCAAAATGTTTTTTTAATGCAAATATTTTGTCTGTACTGTTGTTGTTGGTGGTGAGTTCAGTTTGTTACATGAACATTATTCTTGTGACATATTAGGAGGATTTTATGGCCAGCTTTAGATTTATTACATAATGCACCTTTAAAGGCAGTGTAACTATTTGTAAGCACGATCGGTTTTTACACGGTTGATATATTCAACACTTTTTTTTAATTGTGTTGACAGAGCAAGTTTGTCATTTATTTGAAGTTGCACTTGTGTCCACAAGGTGATTTGACATTGACATTTATACTAAACAAAACAACAACAGCTAAATATAATGTCTTTGTGCTTCTAGACATTGTTTTTTGCAAGCCTTTATTTTAATGTTGACTTTGATGCAGAGTTTTAGTTTTGGTTAATCTCAATTCTTTTTTATTTATTTATTTATATTTTGTGTTTACTTGTTTTATATAGTGGTTATAGCAGCTTTGAATGATTATCTTATATTTAGTTTGCTCAGATAATATAATAATAATAATTCCATACAATCAAACAGCATCCAAACAATAACAGTGACAATTATATTATAAGCAATTATATTAAATTATATTAGTTCAACCTTTATTTATTACACACATACACACAATAAATATTTTAAGAATATGAGATGTGTTTTGCTTTCTCAACACAAAGCTTCAGCTGACTTTTTCTGAGAAGATTATCTCTCAGGTCATATCTGTGCCACCGCTGAAGAGTTTGTCTCTGACCCATTAAAACCAGAGAAAAAGAGGAAAAACCCCATCGTCCTTATCTGTGTGTCTTAATTCAATGGTGCTTCTACATCTGACTCCTGTCACTGAGCACCTTCTCAGCCACATGTTTGGTGCTGTCTTTGATCAAAACGTCCTCGCCTAAAATCCCTGACATGGCCCGAGTGATGACAAAGATATGGTATCTGCTGGAGATAATCATTGTCAATCACGGTGCGGCCCGGAGAGCCCAGGAAGCATCTAATAGGAAGAGATTCGGTATAAATCAGGATTATAGCACTGGATTCTTATCAGCACAGTACAACCTGCAGAACCAGACCGAGACAATTATCACTACTGTTACATTTGAGGCCTCGCGTCTGCCTGAGAATGCAGGTGCAGGCCACAACCCAGTCTATTAAGTGTTTTTGCAGTTAATGAGATTGCAGACGTCTTAACATGTGAGTGATTCAGGACTTAAACGGCTCAGTATGTGGCTTAACCATCTCATCTGCTTTCTGTTTTTCCAATATTGGCATTGATCAACAATATTTGTCCTTTTGAATTAATCTTGATGCAAATAAGTCATTTTAATCAGGTTTTTTACAGGAAACAGGCTGCTGTTTATAAGGTTAACAATAAACCTTCAACTTGAAGGAAAATCCAGTGCGTCAATATTGCAATAAGATCCCTAAGACCATTAAGGCCCGTTTACACATAAAAATGGAGACTTTCCCCTTCGTTTGTGCCTTTTGTTTACACACAAACTGCGATTTTGCCTCTGAAAATGATTATTTCTAAAAACTTGCTCCAAAAGTGCAACCTTTTTACATTTGGTTATGATCATGGAAGCAGTTTTTAGCACTTTTACATGTTTGCATTTGCAAATACAGCTCCTATATTTACGTAGAGGAGCGGAGACGTATTAGGGCTCAGAGAGCTCAGCAATTTCGGAACTTCTTCTGTCATGAGCCAGACCGCGTCGCGCAAAATTTTTTGTTTTGAAAGGAGCAGGAAGTTGTTTGGCTTGTATGGCTTTCTGATTTTTTCTACACTGACGCCCACAGGTTTGGCGTAGTTATGATGGCTCTCCACAGCATATTTATGCAGGGTTAATATAAACGGAGACCTTTTTGAAAACTATGATGTCTGCACGAAGTTATTTTCGAAAACAGAGGGAAGAAAATAGCTGTGGTTGCTTTGAGATTCAACAACACAAATTGAAACTGCCGTTCTATGCTAAGGTAATAGTTTATGTGCGGTTTTTTTTTGCTGTTGAAAATTAGGACAAACAACAAGAAGAAGGCATTATGGAATCTTCCTCCTCCTCATAATGTTGTTCTATTTTTATTAAATTAGAAGTGAGTCACGGCTCGTGGGGAGATTGACGTGTTAAGATTATACTGGCATGTATGAGCTACTTGATTAAACTTACAAATAGGCTTCTAAACATGTTGAGGATTTTTCTTTCATCAACACTAACTTCAACATCTACAAACATTCAATACTATTTTTTTTTTGCAAATTCTGCAGGGTTTTCATTCAAATGATCCACCCTGGACTAGTTTTATCGCTTATCTGGATTAAAATCACTTACAATAAGTTAATTATGGTGAATTTCTATTATCGTGTTAATCGTGAATGAAGAAAAAACAATCAATATTTCACCTAGAAAATCCTGTCTAACTCAGCAGCATACTGTGCTTGTTGTGATCTATTTGTTAACGTGCCTATGGGGAGCTGCATCGTCCCTCATGACTTCTTATACGTTCATTTATTCATCATCTGCTGTATGATCTTATCAAATTACTTTTCAGTGAAACAATGCAGTGCAGAGGGAAGGCTGCACCTGTTTAACAATCTGAAAGAAATTACATTAAAACATGTTTTTTTTGTCAGTCGCCATAGCATCGTTAATGATACTGCTCTTCACAAAGGTTTGTGTTTATCGCAATAACTGAAATTGTGTCTATCATTAAAGGTAGATCATTACTGTGCCTTTGAACACTAATAAATAATACTCTTCAGATTAAAGATAATGCATATATCATATGTATGCTGCTGTGGCGATACGTGTATTCTTGGAAGATATACATTCCCTAACAGGAGAGGAAAGCAGGTAATTTGTTCTTCTCAAAATTGTCTTTACTGTAAGTGCAGGCACAGCATTTAGTAAATAATAACCATGTCATTTGTTACTCTTGTCTGGTGCATGAACAGCCACATGCTGTGTGGCATCAAACTTTTAAATTTCTGTATATTAACAGATAAATACGTCAGGTTCACCGCTCATCACCGGCGCAAGCTGAGCTCTTCAACAGCGAGGAAAAGAGGACAGGAAGAGATAAGGAGAGGAGAGAAATAAGCAGTGGGAAGGTCAAGAATGAGAGCAAGGGGGGAGACAGAAGATTACAATACAACACGCTGTATCTCCAGAGGCTGCTGCTGCTGCTGCTGCTGCTGCTGCATGTGTTTAAAATGCTGCTTCATTCTTACGTGTACAGATGATGAATCAGAACAACACTCCTGCTTAAAACAAAAAAAAAAAGAGATTCTAAATAGGGATGGGCCCCACCTCTGAATGACACAGAGAAGAATGGCAATAAGGCAGGCAGTAGGCGAGGTGTTAAAAGTTGATTAGGTTGTTAAAGGTCACATAGTCAGGCCTCATCAGCTGTCCCGATGGAGCACAAGAAGCAGCTCAGGGCCTCAGCTTTGCTGCTAATGAGACAGAAGCAATGGCATCCTCACTAACACATGGATATATCCATGCTCCCCGTGTACGGCAGTCTAGTCGTGGTGGTACATGGGAGCGCAGGACAGAACCCAGACAATGTGATGACATTAACAAAAACACATCTTAACTCGCCTGAGGTTGCTGTAACAAGCCACGGAACACACGGAAACAGAGGGAATCAAGTCAAGGCACGTCAAGCTACACAATTTGATCACAGATATTGGAAAATGGAGGCCAGGTTTGCGTCTGCTGACACACACTGCGGCGAACACACGCCCGCAAAAAACCTTTTACGCTACACAGATTCATATGCTCATTTGTGCAATTCTGTTTGTTCCTCCCACTGCACATAGAGGGTCAGTCTTATGAAACCGTTGCGTATTTAATGAGTTTCTGCAGCTCAGCGCACCAGCACGTACACACACACACACACACACATAGCCTCATCACATACACAGCTCCCACTCAGTACAGTCAAAAAGATGCTGATGTATGAGTAAGTGGTGATAAATAGAGAAGATGCCCCTCCGAAACAGAGCCAAAACTACTGATCATGACCAACCCTACGGACTCCTGACTGAGGCACACACACCAGATAATCTTAACAGCAACAGCGGGAAAAAAAGCCGTCAGAGATATAATTATCTTAATTCCAACAGGTGCTTTTATTAGAGCTACGCTTCGTTTGCTTCGCCAAATCCTAATCAGGCCGGGGGAGGGGACACACACACACACACACATTATACTGCAGTGATCAGTGTGAATACAGTGTCATAACGTGCAGGTTTAGACGCCTGCAAAGCCACTCTGTCAATGCCTGTTTCTGCCACAACAATGCCTGTCAGACACATTATGGGTTGAAGTGATCAATATTTTTTATTACCACCACTTTGTTCTATAGCTCTCTCACACTCGCTCGAGAATAATTGACATTTATGCAATTTTCAGGGCCACCGCCTTTCTTTTCCTCACAAGTGAACATATATGTGTGTGTGTGTGTGTGCGCCTTACTTTAAATGAACATGTGGCAGAATTGTGGCTCTGGGGCTTTATTATACAGTGATGTGTTTGACTGTGCATGTATATGTGTTTTTCAAAGGTGTGGATATACTTGTGTGTGTATGTGCCACACTTCTCTGTTTGTGTAAGAACTTAAAAGTAGTGGTCCCACAAAATGAGAAGCCCTTAGAGGTGAGGCTCTATCACAGGGAAAAGGGCATCAGAACAAGAAGTGATGATGGTCGCTATGGTGCTGGCCTCCGTGGAAGCCAATCACACTTGAGTAGAGGGAAAAAAAAAAAAAAAAAAAAAGCACATGCAGTGACACAGAGCTATGCTGTATCCATTTTAATTCAACCCCAGCAAGAACTGACCTGCCTGCAGTGGAGCTGATGGGAAAACAAAACAAAATCACACTCAATATCTGTGTTGGCTACAACAGCCATCAATGGCCAATCAATAGAGCAGTGCACCTATGGGAGACATGTACCATTAAGTCTGTGGGTCAATGTGTTTGCCAGCAGATAGCACTGTTTTCTCCTGATGCTTGTCCCCAGCCCTATACCCCACATGCTTGATTAGCTGCCCTGCTTGACTTCATTGATGTGTATCAGTGGTCACCCCCAGAGTCCGATCGGTCAGCCACTCACTGAAGGCAGAGGGTGAACACATGCAACCTCTGCCCTCTGCCCTCTGCCCCAGGATGACCCTCAGCTAATTAGGTGTGTGTGTATTTGCCAAACGTTGGCACCATTTGCGCCATTACTCTGCTGTCTGAAATATAGAATTACTATATCATCGCAGACACAAACAATATGAGTGGGTTATGATGAAGAAGTCAAAATATTGAGTAAGACTTTAAAAAAACCAACACAAACCCGAGTCAGCGCTCTGGTAACAAATATGTTTTGGGATTAGCTGATGATTTGTGAAAATGTGCCTTTAATTATTGTTACATCGGCGGGGATTTGTCGTCGTTTCTTTTTCTATTTGCAGCAAACACTTTTGACGGCACGTACATGTAATCACCGCAGACTCACAAACAGAACACAAGAGCTAGTAATTAATGAAATGACCTCTGAATGCTGCACCTACAATAGCTACCTCACATCACAGCCACACACACATGCATACACACACACATACACACATGCATAAGAATAGAACTGCTGGCTGTAGTGGCTGGAACCTGCCAATTATTCTGTATTTTACTGGACCCTCGCTGCATCGGAGGTGTGATTGGAATAACAACCATCCTCCAAATCACACAATTCTCCATTCCCTGTAGGGTAGCGTTTAACCAGCAGGGGAAGGAGGAAGGAAGTGTGACAAGATAGAAGACAATAACAGCGGATGTATGCGAGATGGAGGAAGAGAGAGAGAGAGAAGGAGAGGAAGAAGAGAGCAAAAAAAAAAAAGCTAAGGATTACATGATGAAGCAGAGAAATAGGAGGAGAGGGAAGAAGTCAAAGCCGGGGCTCCCCGGCAACATGCAGCGGCAGAGGAGGTTGAGAGTGAGTGCTGTCTGAGTGACACTCACTCTCATATCCCCCCCTCTGGGGAAATAACCCCCTTAATCCAGCATGCTCTTTCAGATAGACAAGATCCCCCTTCTTCTCCCAGCAAGGATATGAAACGCTCCCCCTTGTGATTCAAATAGAGGGCTGGAAATCGAATAGACAACAATGTGACGTGGCGCAGCCAGAGAAAGACATCAATGTCCCCGTCTCCTTCCCTCTGGCGGCTGACTTGCTTCCACGGTAAGACGCACAGAGTCATTGGTTCACCTACCAAAGGAAGTAGCCTGTCATTGGCTCATGTGCTAGGGAGGTGGCAAAACTGTGGCGTTAAGAGGCTCAATATGAGAAGGCCAGGTGCTTTTTTAACTGCCGGCACCTGCTTTCGTTAGGAGAGAGACAACTTTTCCTTTTTTTGCCCTCGATTTTCTTTAAATAACCCACCACAATGTCCTCCCTGCTGTTTTAACGCATTTGAGAATGAGCCTTCTTCATACGCTTACATAATGTGTCAGTGTGTGAGTAAATAAGAAGTATGCAGCGCTGGACATACCATGGAATCAATAAAGTCAGGGCGGGCCCAGTCACAGCAGGCCAAGCGGCAGGACCAGCCAAGCACGCAGCCTTTTCAGTGTGAACCGAGGGAGGTCTTTTTCTCTGCATACTGGTAAATCACTCCACAGTCGGGGCTGCATAGTGCACAGAGCAAACTGCAGAGATAGGCCGACACAGTGTGATATTATATTAGCATTACAAAGGCTTTCCCACCATCTGTGACACACAGCAGAGAGAGAGAAAAAAATCACTTTTCTGTTTCCAGGCTCCAACTGCTGATGTTTCCATAGGTTTGTGTGAGGGGGGCTGATGGATGTCAAACACAACATGTATTCATTACATCCTCGCTGACACGTATGACTCATGTCCAGCACAGTCTCCAGTCTATACGTAAACGAGCTCAACGCCTCGCGCTTATTGTGACGCTTTTAACTTTGGGGTTAACAAATGTCTGCTATTATTACAAACCTATTAGCGATGCAACAATGCACTCAGTGGCATTTCTACTATGATTAAAAAAAAAAAAGATAAGCCAGGTTTATTATAATTTTCAGGACAGCCTATGATAAAAAAGAAATCCATAAATGCTCATGTTCACCGCAGTGAGAGCAGATACGAGTTCTGTGCTTCACTCAGCAGCCTAGGGGAATGAATAGACTTGGCTCGTCCACACAGCTCTCCTTGCTTTACACTGTAGCCTGTTGTCACTAGCCCCTGGTCGTACGCCAGTCGCCTACTTGGCAGGGAGAAGTGCCGTACAAAGCAACTGGCAGGTCTGCTAAATAATGCTGATGGAGTGTGATACAGAGAGAAGCATCTCCTTTATTCTACTCAGCTACTTTATCGGTTTCAGCACGGGAGCAGAGACAAATGCAGCCTGCATTTCTTATCAATCTATTTGCCTGGAGACACAAGAAAAACCCAGCCTACCTAGTAACTCTTTGTGTAAACTTTCGTGACGTTTTACAGACTAAATAAATAATAATAAAAAAAAAAAAATAGATCTCGGTGAATGGTTTTCTGCAGGAGCAGACAACCTGCCTGTAGTTGCGATGTACAGTTGGAAATTTCATGCATACAATTACACAGTTGAAGGAGGGACAAGTGGACAACAGCAATGCAGCGTTGAGGGGAAACACTCATCCGTGCAATCATGCAAAGCCCTCGACTTAGTCAGTGGCACAGGTGAGAGAGGGGAGGAAAGAGGCATGATTATCACACGCTGTATGACTGACTTCACAGTTCAAACTTCAGCATCATCTCAGCAACATGATTGCTCTCCTGTGGGAATGCCACCTATTCTTGGGGGGGGGGGGGGGGGGGTGCAGTCTGAATTAGAGACGAATGAATGAAAATGTACTTTAGTTTGGTCTCTGTAGAAAAAAACATGTCTTTGCCCATGTTGGTGCTTTGTCAAAGCTTTGTAGTGTATGCGCACATCCAGTGGAAGGAAGTATGAATGAACGTGAGAGCGCCAGAAATGATGGCACTGGTGCAAGAGCTCCAAAAGGTGAGGTGGCACTTGGACGCAGACCTCTTAAATATTTGTAACTATGCTAGCACTGCGCATGCAATGGACACGTCCAAGGGAAAACTGGCCGAGCTTTTAGGCAGCTCTACTGGGCCAGAGAGATAATCACATGGTTCTGGATTCTTGGAGAGGAACTTTTAATGGCGTAATTAAGTCAAAGAGGGAAAAGAGTCAAATGTAACCCGCATCAAACACTGCTCAGGCTTTCACACCAGCACAGCTCCTTGTATTTCCGAACCAAATTTGTAACCATCCGCCGTGTTCACACTGAAAATAAATTGTTTTGGAACTTGAAAAGTTGGTTCCCAGCAGGAAATACCTAGCAAATCATTATGTCATCAGCGTATGTGTCAATGCAAGCTGGTGATGGAAACAAAGCACATGCAGTGGTCTCCAAAAATATCTCCAAATATCTGAATTAACAGAAAGAAGTGGCTGAATACAGTCAACAATGTTACCTCTGTGTTGTTTACTTAGTTCTGATTAAATCGATTAAATAGAGTGAACGTGGAATATCCAGGTTCTGAATGGAACTAGAGTCTGAACGGGAACCATGCAGGTGCTTGCCGTATGAAAGCACTATAAGTCAGATACAGGGACTTACCCACATTAATCAAACATTCCTTTTACTGCTTTATTTTCTACTGACCAGCAGGTAAAATGATAAACACCGCACAGAGCGAGAGCACAAGATTTCTTTTTGTTTTAGCTTTTTAAATGTGAATATTTTCTTCGTTTCTTTGCTCCACATAGCAAAGAAATCATTAAAACTGAATTATTTTGGTTTGTGGAAAAAAACAAGATGTTCGACGACATCGTAATTTCCAGGTTTGATAAACACTGATCTACGTTTTTTTTTAGCATTTTCTGACATTTTATGGACCAAGCGATTAATTGAGAAAAAAATCGATAGATTAATCAATTACGAAAATAATCTTTACAGCCAAGCAGCCAAGATAATGTAACCTCTACACATTGTAAGCTGTAATTTAGCTAATCTGCAGATTAGGTTCTTTGTATGCCACATTGATGCACACTGTGCCTGCTCACACACGTCATCTGCGTGAAGTCCAGGCTGAGGTGCCTTGCGCTACTGTAAACAGAGCTTGAGGCTCTTTTCCCTCCTGTAATTCATATTATTTCAATGAATATATTGGACCGCTGTCATCGGATGTGGATATTAACTGAGAATATTACAGACCATATACCCCGTGGGAACGTGAGGGGTCAATGAGGTTTCCAGTGTTCCTGTCACTGAGCCTCATTCTTAAAACACCCAGCATCCTCGAATCTGTGTAGCTCCCATTAGCATGTGGCCCATGATATCCAGTCAGGAAGACAGACTAGTGAGAGCGAAGGTAGCAGGGTTAGCTCTCTTGTCAAAACCAATATCCGTGTCTTGAAGACTGGAGTGAGGAGAGGCAGCCAAAATCATCTACATAAGGGAGAGGCACTAAAATCACCTCTCATAAAATACAACAGGGGAGCCGGCTCACACTGGTTAAAGCATGATGAAAGGAATGGAATCCAGCACAGCTCCCTGTCTGTAGATAATCAAACAACCCTGGTGCTAAAAGCATGGCATTCAAATTCAATTGTGAAAGCTGCTGCTCTCGGAGAAAAGAAAAAGAAGTGAGAAAAATACATTCCTGTTGTTTTGAACTCTGTGGGAGCTTGAAAGATGTGTTTTATAATGCCTTCCATTAGAGGTCTAACACAGAACTCTTGAAACCAGACAAACAGTTAACAGTGAAATTGTAATTGCATCAAAGGATGATTGATTGGTAATGCGATGGAAACAATAAAGATTTATTAAAGTTCAGACGACAGCTTGCTCTCGTGATATCTTCAAGTGGAGCATGACAGCCATGTCTAATCCCCAAAGAAACTGCGGCAGGCATTAACCGGCAATTGACAATATATCACGTGGATTATCACAACATGTCAATGCACAAGATATCCTTGTTGCTACAAGGTGATCACTCTGCACAGCTGGAGTGTCAGAGAAAAGACAAGGGAGTGAGAGATAAACAAAGCTAAATTAGCTTTCATTTCCTTAAATCATTAAAATTCACATAGTTTTTAAATACCCTACACACACACAGAGAGAGAGAGAGATTGAGGCTAAAACAACATCGGTGCACATCAAAGAGCTGCACACGTTCACATTCACTGACACAAGCAGGCTTTCACACTTGGACTGCAATGTAGTGGTGCGGCAAAACATTCGAGGCAACAGAAAGAGAGAGAGAGAGAGAGAGTATGAATGCCTTATAACTGCGTGTAAAGTGGAGCTGTGAGCAGGGAGGGAAGAGGGAACGTCTCAGTGACAGAGGCAGAGGCTGATGAAAGCCCTGCACAGAGCAGTCGAAAGCACCGACACATGACACAGCTCATAACTGCTCACTATCCAGGACAGGATCACATTCATGTAGCCTCTGCTTCATGTATATTTAAACACTCGCAACTCTGCTTCAATTCAACAAAAAATGCATGCTTTCTCAACACAGTACAAACATCTAAATTATATATATATATATATATATATATATATATGAAGACGGTGCCGCAGATGACCCCAAAAATGGAAAACATTTTTATTTACATCATTGCCACATTTTAATTAATAGGAAAATCTCGAGCAGGCTGTAGTGGCTGTGACACATTAAGACTGTGATCTTCACACATGCATGTGTCTTCAAGGCCCTTGGTGTGTTTGTGTATGGGTGTCAATGTGAGAAAGTGTGTGGGTGTATTTGCCTGACTATATCTTTGTGTAAAAGAAAAAAGGGGAATGACGTGATGATGAGACTGTGAGTGAGTGAGTGAGTGAATGAGTGAAAAGGAGAGAACGGGGGGGGGGAAATGGACATGTGGACTGAGAGCAAATGAGAGGCAGAGAGAACATGGTGATGATGGCAGAGAAAGGGAAGGGGGCGGGTGGTGTTGGTGGTGGGGGGGGTTCTGCTGTGAACCCAGGGGGTAGGTAAGATTACAGATGTACACACAATGTTCTGTGACTGCTAGTGTTGCTGTTTTTCCAGACCAGCTTGCAGCAGCAGCTCACTCTGTGTTGCGTTGTTTTTGCCTCGAAGCCCTGGACAGCCATTCAGAGACGTCCCCCCCCCCCCCCCCCCCCCCGCCCCCCCAGTAACAGCACAGCATAAACTCACACAGGTCCTGCACGAGAACAGCAGCACTGCCGACGAGCCCTTTTAAAACCACGCAGAGTAAATAAAGTCAAGGAGGCTCATGGTTTTCATCACCGCGACATTATATTTCATTAGAGGCAGACCCCTTTTAGAGCAACTGTCTTTTCTATTGTAAGATACAGTGTTTTTGCTATTATTCTTTCTAATGTTAAAATGTAGGGTAGTAGGTAATTACACCTCTGTAGCCTCCTTCCATTATCATTATAACCAGATTAAGGCAATACTGCAATTACCTCAACTGTCACGTTGACATCCAGGCTCATGTTTGTCAAATTAAGGTAGGAATAACCTGATTAACCCAGATCGGTAGTCAATCTTGTAAATTACTGTCACATAATGCGGCTTAGTTAAACCGCTGTCTGTGTTTAAATTCTGAAGACGAATGTTAAAGTGACTTTCTATGCATGAACACTGACATAGAGAGAGAGAGGCGGCACCCAGAAAAGGATCAAGGTGAACACAGTGTATTTCAGTTATTTGTGCATGAATATGCAGACTTTTGTTCTATTTTGAATGTATTTGGTAAGCAGGTGCAGTGATACAGTGTCAGCCAGGTACAACAGACTGGGGCAGTGTTAATACACCAGTAATGTAGAGATAATGTTGTGGTAACAACAGTATGTGGTGTTTGAAGTTCTGGCAGGTAGTAATATAAATAGTGTTATCCACGATGCATGTGTCAGCATTATGTGAAATGGTGTTTTTGTGTCTCACCTTCCGTTTGTTAACTACCTGCCAAAAAATAGTACGTGCTCATCTATTCTCTATTCTAATAATAGTCGTGGTAATAGTAGTAACTTAGCTGTGGTGTAAGAAACTGACCCAAGGCCTGGAACTTAACAACAAGCACAGAATATACAGGATAGAAGTCAAACAAACAATCTCTTACTTAACTCAGATCAGGGAATAAATCTTTTCCTGAAATAAAAGGCCCTTTCCAAATACCTCCCCTAACCCTCAATTTTTGCCCTAACCCTAAATTTTGTGCGTTCTTGTAAGGGGGAGTGCAATTCTGCCCTTATAATCAACCCTCAAAATGTAGTGAGCTCTGATGCGGGCTAAAAACGAAGTGGAAGATTAAATGACCCATGATGCTTTGCGAATTCAGCAAGCTGGCTGATTAAAAAAAAGATGGCGGCCACATTCTGTTGTGAGTATTTTCACAAAATAAGCATGTTACAATGTTGAAATGTGTTGGAATATGTTGGTTTGATATACATCCAAAGGGCCGTTGAGCTTTGAACACTGATATCAAAAAAAAACTGACGATTTATGAAAGCAGCTAACTAGCTAACTAGCTAGCTAGCGGCTATTTGCCGAGTTATTGCCGCTGTTTTTTTTCCTGAATGAAAATAGTAGCACGCTCCAACTCTAGAGTTGTCAACATATGACTTAGGTTGGCACGTTCGTTACGCTAATTTGCATATAGTGGTGTCCCGTTTCCATAGCGAAGCCACTTCCCTCAACAAGGGGAATTTACAGTTGAGGGCACTCCAGACCAAGTGGAAATTTTAAGGGGGGAGAAATGGGACGGGGCCTACATCAACATTTTTCCACATGTGAATGTTCTAAATGTCATGGGAGTTTCTCCGAGCATCACACTTTGATTCCACTGTTTCCCAAGACATCTTAGTTCTTACAAATGTAGTCACCGTCGAAGACGGTCAACAGCCTTGTAAATCAAATCTGTGGCACGAGTGACGACTGCATGGACTAAGAGTCAAATAAAAGCACTAGTTCATCCTGAAGCATCTCGACTCATAACGTCACAGATCAGTGGAAACCACAAAGCAGCAGTGACACATGGTCAGGTGAGCAATGTCGAGCAACTGTGACATGAAACTGTACTTAGCTATTATTATAATAAGAGTTTATGTGTTTTGTGCTGTTTTGTAAGCAGATGTAAGAAAAAACCATGAGAGAAGAGAAGGTGTTTTTAAAACCGCTTCCTTGTGAAATAATGTATTCTCTAAAAATGACAATAATCAAGCATTCTGTATGTAAATCGATAATGTCTGTGGACAGGTAATCGTCTGTGTATACCTGGGTAATGATTTGGACTTTAGTGCAGGCGTAGTTATGTACTTTCATGTCATTCTTTCACACTTTCACGGCTGTGGTTAACTAGAGGGCGGCACACCCAAGTCAAGTCAAGTAAGTTTTTATTTATGCGGTCTGACAGCTCGAAGGGCTTCACAGTCTGTACAGCAAGTGACACACTCTGACCCTCACATCTATTTACTGCACACATGTACTGTATGCAGCGCTTTAACGCTCGACAGTGGGCGGGTCTCGGGTTTGATGCTGGAGGTAGCAACTGGACACTTTCACCGTTGAGTAAAAGATGCAGTTGCATCGTTTTACAACAGTCTTTGGGAACACTTTAGATTAGGGAAGACATATTCACCATTAACTAGGTGTTTATTAACATATAAGTAGTATACTAGCCCTTTATTAGTAATCATTAAGCACGTATTAACACCTTATTCTACCTCGATTACGACATGAATTAAGATTTTTCCTACATAAGGTGTTAATAAATGCTTAATATTTACTAATAAAGGGCTAGTATGCGACGTCTATCCGTGTTAGTAAGCACCTAGTGGTGAATATGTTCCCTAATTTAAAGTGTTACCCAGTATTTCTATGTACGTAACATTCTATCAATCAAGCGTGAGTAAAGATTGACATAAGCATTTTACTGTGTCCTGTGTCCTCCTATCGCCATTTTATCTTTACATCCTTTGCATCTACTACGATACACAGGACTCACAATGAATTGGCATCGACCAATTAAAAGTGCCCATTTTCTGTTGGATCGTAATGGAAAGGGCCTGACAGCAGCAGGAGGAGGATTTTATTTCCCCCCTCATACAAATCGCACAATCTTCATTAGTGGACTAATCTGTCATTTTTCTGTCATGGTTTTGCACTGACTTGATTATTTAAAAAAAAAAAAAAAAAAAGTGTGTTCCTTATCTGTTCGATACTGAAACTCATCTTTTATCTTTCAAATACGGAACAAATCCTCATGTTAGGGAACAGTTGGTAGCCCAACTGTAAATGAGAGCAAAGTGATGCAAAGCACCCACAGTGCAGTTCGGTAACACTGCTCTATTCAAAGTGAATGAGAAGTGTTTCACTTGACACCTTCGCTGCATATATATATACATATATATATATATATATATATATATATATATATATATATGTATATATATGTGACTGTTAGAAAGCTTTAATTTAGTACCTATATATCTACTATTATGGCACAAAAGCTGGTCGGCTATATGTGGACATTTTCTTTTACAGCACCACAGTGATACACATTTCCACCATTTTTTCTGACCATAAAGCTTTTCCAAAATGACAAAAATATAGAAATATTTGGACGTGTATGGGAATTGCAGAAATGCAAAAAAAAAAGGAGAGTAAAATAGGTATCTGCTTTCCAGCAGGTAATGGGCATCGTTGTCGAGTGTTGGACAATGAGTCATGATGAGGTTTTGTGTAAAGTGCTGTTAATTATGTGATACAACAGCTGATGAGATCTAAAAAACACAAACATAACAGTATTATGCCAGTAACGAAATGCAAACTGCTTATTAATCATCTTAGCATTTAAAATAAATAAATCCAGACAACCACTGTGATAGAATCCCCCTGTCTACATATTATTCCTTGTAGGAGAATATGTGCTGTTCACGAACCATATCAGGAAATGATCATCTGCTCTTGACTGGGATGAGTTTTGGGGATTTGATTGGCAGTGTTGAAGCTGTTTTGCTGATAAATTATTCCAAACTGAGGTTACAACCACGCGTCTGCATCTTCATTTGAAAACGGTGTTTTCATTGAATAACAATCTGCATCTAGATGAGCCTTTGAAAACATGAGTCATGTGACCATTCAGGCGCAAAGTGGCACGTGCGGCCACAGCATAAAGAGGAATTCTCTTCTCTACAGTTGTTTGCTTGAGAAACAACTACGGTTAAAAGTAAGAGCAAGGATTTCTGTTATGACACCAACAACAGGATGAAACTCGTGTTAACAGAGATTTTGGTTCCTGAGCTGAGAGTCGAGTTGTGGCCGATAAGAACCCTTAAGGTAACTGCTTCATCTTTTTTCAAAGGTCTATGTTTTTTGCCCATCAAGAGTAAAACTTGACTGCTTGAGTCTGGAAATGAAAACGTCTGCGTTGTTTGGACTCTAAAATGTCAGGTCTATCTGAAGCAGACTACGTTTTCTATAAAATAAGCACTTAATCAGTGCATAAAAACAGACTGAGCGGATACAGACATTTTTGAAAAAGTCTTGAAATATTGCATAAAAATCTTTTAAGCTTAAGAGCGGTAGAAAAGTTGATGTCCCTCCAGCTCCTGAAAAAATAGCATAACAGAGGAAACAGCTGAGAGGAGCTTTGTGGAAACCACAACAACATTACTTAACTTCTAACAGACAGGAGCATCCACAAAATGCCACCATGCAACAGTGACTGGCGCTCTTTATTTAGGTCACAATGCAGCTTCACATCCACATATGTTGACCCAGAATTTGTGAATAGAAATACACATAAATGTGCACATTTTGTGAACATTCTATTAAGATCTGCAATACATTTTTAATGGAAACCTGGCTCATGCCACCAGGCATTCAATTTAAATAAAAATATGTCATGTGTATGTACGCCACAGGCCACGCCATGTAAAAATATTAAAGAACAAATGTATATTTACAGTTTTCTCCGTCTGTTTTATGAATTTTCCTCACAGACCTCACTGACCTAAAGACGTGTTCAGTAATATCAATCAGAGCCTCTCAGTTTATGCAAAGTCAGAAACCTTGACCCTCATCAATACGGGGTCAAAATATTCATGTTAATGTCAATTTAAATTCAGCTCGAGCCCCGAAAAATCAACACGGGCTAAAAGCACAGCAACAAAATGAATCATCACTATGTTTAATTTATGTTTGTGTGGTCAAAAAAGAGAAAAAATACATGTACATCAACAACATTGCCACTTCCAGAGCACAGCGATGCCTCACCAGTACATTAACACGATTCACTGACTCCGTATCAGTCACAGTCACATCCACGATGCTGGTCTCAGACTGATCTGTTTTCAAATACACCAGAATATTATATGATGACTAAAAAAAACAACCTTTCTTCTGATAAATAAACCTCAGGGCAAATGAAGGAGTCATTTCTACACATTTACTCCAACAGGTTTTCTACGTGGTGAAAACAATGAACGCTGACAATGAATCAGGGTAAGAGCAGAGAGAGAAACTGTATCCAGTTGAGCATATTGAGAAAGAGACATCCCGAAATGTCCACAATTCCCTACACAATACATAAATAAACATTATTATACGAGAATTACAAAAGCCAAACAATATTAAATCAGATGCTATTAATTTCCCCCTGTTTCCCAAAACATTTACTTTCCTTTTTTTGTATTTTACACGTTATTTCCCCCCCAAAAAAAACATGTGTATGTAGAGTGAGCATGAGGCTATGCAGGGATCTCAAAGTGCCTGAAATGGATTTTTTATTTTTTTTTAAAGCGTTTCCACATATTATCGTCCAAGGGACGTGATGGATGTGAGGTTAACGTCAGCATTTCCTCTGAGAGTGCATTTTGTTGATCCAAATCAAGGCTACGGTACAATTTTGTCATTGGAACATCGACTTCATCACTGTGCCTCTCTGACCTTGTAAGATGCCTCTTTTTTTTTTTTTTTTTTTCCCTGACAATTACAGCCCAGCATTCGGCTTTTGTCCTGTGCCATGCTGCGGTGGCCTTGACGCCTGTATTCACCTTCTCCTCCTGTGTGAATGACAGCTGATAAAAGCCTTTAGGCTTTTGCTAGCGTTGCAGCCACAGTGTAATTCCACTACAGGGGAGTGTGCTTTTAGCTATGAAGCCCAGTGCCACAAGAGCACTAAAGACAAAGGCACAAACTCACCAAATTGCCCTTAAGATCCAGAGACATTTCATACTGACATTCTACTGACAGAGACAATAGTCACTATTGTAAGCGTGCATTATTGCATCAGTAGCCCCGTGCATACCATCGCTGCTGACTCACGACACTGGGTCGAATACAGTGGGCAAAATTATGAAGCTCCGCATTAAAATTTCATATAAAAAAAAGAGAGAAGACAATAACGTCTCTCTAGTCAATAATGCACCAAGGCAGCAGAATACCAAAAAAAAAAAGATTTTCAACAACAACAGCAACTTGAAGCAAAACACTGAACCCAGCTTATTTATGCTTGCAAAAGTGAGTGCGCCTGCATACATGAGCACATGTGTCTGTGTAAGAGAGAGAAAGAACGAGACACACACACACAGAGAGAGAAAGAGAGAGACCTTGAGAGCAATGGGAGGAGTAGATGCTGCAGCATTCAGGGAGGGAAAGCAAATCTAACTGTGAGTCAGACTCTCTCTTTCTCTCTTCGGCCCTTACCTCGCTCCCTCCACTTCCACTCTCCCCTTTTCCTCCCTCTCTCAGCACTTAAGCAGCTGCCTCCACTTATGCAGGGCACATTTCAGATGACAAGGGGGAGGGAGGAAAAGAGGAATGATGGAGGGGGGGGTGGGGGGGCAGTGCAAGAGCATTAAGGGGAGGGAAACAAAAGGTTGCACAATCATTGCACAACGATTCAAAAGCTGCTAAAGGGGACATTCCAGCCTAGGTGAGGATGCCCCCCCCTCCCTCCCCTCCCCCACACAAAAAACCCCACGCTTCTATACATCAAAGAAGAGAAGGTTAACTGCTAGACACGGTAACCTCTGTAATAGAACTGTTTTCTAATGACCACCAAAGAGTGTTTATTACCTTTGCGCCTGTGATTAATGGCTGTACGTACAGGGACACATCCCATTTCACTTTCTCTCTCCTCATGCTCAGAGACGGTGATAGAGATGTGGAGGAAATGACAGCTGGGATGACGGACAATTTCTGAACGCTCCGCTCAGGAACAGTTCAATCTCCTGATCACATTACTTACGCTCAATATATGTTTGTGTCCAAAATAGTCATTTTCATGCATCTCCATTTTAACCTCAAGAGGAAAAGCAATGACACCATTAATCGAAATTATATTGAGATTGCAATACTGCCATTTTCAAATCGCAGGGGGCGCGATACCTGTTAAAGCCAAAATGTGTGCCAAAATATCACTTTAGATTCATTATTGTCTCGATCTATGCACATCTTACTCTACAGACTGAAGAGAACATGTTTGTTTATTACAGATCTGCACAAATATCAGACTATAAACGGATATCGCAAATCGTATCGCAATCGCAATTAGATATTTATTCAAAATCGTTCAGCCTTAGTCCATTTACAGTCAAGCTAAGGCCCTAGTCCCACTAAGACAGACAACTGGACAAGTATACATTCGAAAGGAGAAAATCGATTTATTGGCCGAGTATGTCCGACTCCGCCTCTTTAGGTGGCGCTGTATCTTTATATAAGTTAGTGCGTATTGACTTAGTTTCCTGTTGACCTTCACGTGCAAAAATGTACAAATTAGATGGAGCATGGCTCTTGGGCTCTTGTGGACTAACATACCTCGTCGTATGTTAGTCCGACTAAGACTAGCTCCATTTAAGTCAGACTAAGGTTTTTACATGACATTAAGAAAACCCAATTATTGTCTTAGTCTGACTCCAATCTGACTTTAAACGTGCATATAAACACACTGAATGTCTATTCGAAAGAGTCCAACTGAGAGAAAAGATCCGTGGACTGCAGGTCATAACAACCTAAAATGATATTTTACAGTTATGTGACTTTTTATCGGCTGTAGCGATCGGGAAAGTCTGGTGACATCATATGAACAACAAGAGTTGGATGGCGAAGTGGTTGGATGGGTCAAGATACTGCCGTTCTCTGATGAGTCTCACTCATCAGCAGGTCACAAAGCCTTTAGTAGATTAAAAAGCATGAAATAAATGCATCCCGTGATGTTTTGTTGACCCGTCCATATTTGTCATCTGCCTGGTCCTTTGCCAACCACTGAACGGTCCAGCATGTGTTAGGCTGCTGCTGTGGCACGAGGTGTTTCATAACATTAAATAACTCACATGAATACAGGTTTTATCGCTCTCTCTCTCTCAAGGTTATAATAGTTTGGGATTTTTCATTAGTTTTAGTTTCAGTTTCAGTTTTTATTTTTTGTAAATGCTTAGTTTTGATTCAGTTTCAGTTAGTTATAGTTTATTTAAAAATATACTTTTATTCATTAGTTAACTATATTAACCAGTGTCTGTGTCAGTGTCAGAAAATCAATGTTAAGAGAAGGTGATATTTATCCAAGTAAAAGCCACAATTTAAAAGAAATTGTAAACTTTTTACTCGGGATAAGTAGATACGATACATAGTGTCAGTATCGGTCCGATATTGGTCAAAATCACTGGATCAGATATCGGACAGATAAACATTTTTAATATGATACAATCCAAATGTGAATGCACATGCTTTAATATGCATACAAAAATCCACAACATCATTTTAGCTGAGTTGTGGGATTTTAATTATGCTTTATGGGAGAAAAATATGTGTCACACAATTTTTTTTGCAATAGCTTGACATCACAAATGTGTCGTTCACTTTCAACCTCATAGTTAAAGTAAAAAATCTAAAATGACTGTATCGGACTGATACTGGTATCGGTACATACTGTAGTTTATGATATCGGTGTCATTATCGGTCACAAAAAAGTGATATCGTGACATCCGCACATTTTACCTTCGGTCTGATAGTTAGATGAAAAGATGAAGTATAGACTATATGCCTGGCTTCTCATATTGGACGTCACGGTAAAGGTTAAGGTTGGGAGTTGACTCTCTGAGATTATGATTTCATCAACCGACTATCAATTCACATCCTGAAGAACAATACATTGCTTTAAACTAATTCATTTTTTTCTTCAAAACTAACCGAAATGTGACACTTCTCTTCCATGCATTTCAAAGATACTACATCATACAGACCTTTTTCTACTCAGACTTGGTTGAATTAACATGTTTCTCACCTGGAACATGGCCACAACTGAGTGGCACTTAGCACTACTGACTTAAAGTAAGGGTCAGCAGGCAGAGTAGATGGCTCTTAGTAGATGCAAGAATGGCAAAAACCATAAAGAGTACAAATCCGAGAAGGCTCTGAGGGTCTGGACAAAACCAGCAGCACGGCTGACTATTTTAGTCTCTGTTATAGAACAGTCACCTGTGCGTGAACAAGTCAAAGGAAGAAAACAGCAACACAATGAAGCCCAGTGAACAGTGATTTATCATTTGTATATTGTAGCTCTTGCTCTCTCTCTCTCAAATGATCGTTCAATTGATCTGAAATGAAATAAAATATTGAGCGCTGTCCCAAATTGAAAAAGTAAGGTTCACCACAAACATTAAATGCTTGCAGCTATAACGACAATTAATATGCGTTGTAGCAGTGCACTACAAATGACATTGGAATTAGCATCGCAGCCAAAAAGGCAGATGGAGCAAAAAGTATAGCTATTTTTGCTGATGCTGATCAATAAAAAAACAGTGGGCAAACTGGAGTTATTTGTCCCAGGAGAGCTCGTCAAAACCCCATTTAAACCTGGGATCGAAACAAGTTTTGTGTCCTATGTGAATCAGGTGTAATAAATGAAGAAAATAAGATAACGTTTGCCCGTCGTCTTTTACAAGGAGCAGACCGACTGCTGCTGCTTTACAGCTGAAGTCACCCATCAGTCACTGTGTCCACTTGCTTTTCTATGAAAAAACGACTCAGCGAGCTCAACAGCAATAAACCAAACAAAGTAATTAAATTCTATTTGTGTATTCTTCTTCACCTTCTTTGAAAATAATTGCAAATCTTTCCCAGTGTCATAATACAAAGCTTTCAGGTTTACTTTTAGATCACAGCGGATCCACTAATTTCACTCATCTCTGTCCAAACAGTCCTCTGTCGGTGTTAACTTTCTTTATTCCTATATATTATTTAACGTTTGCCGCATCAAAAAACGCGTTACCGCGGGGCTATCAATTGCTGATGCATGGAATTAAAATGTGAGACGAGCACAAGCAGCCGCAAGAAATCTGCAGCTTTCGGTCAACAAGGACAAGAAAATATCAGTGGAGCTGGAGGAGACCGAGCGAGCGTTTTTGCGGACAAATCCACTGCATCTTTGGCTCCACAGTCCCTCCTTTCGCAGCACAATTAATGTCCTGCTAATGCATCCACAGTCCCCCGAGCAGAGACAAAAGCAGCCCATTGATAACAGCTCAATAAGTGAGCATGGAGGTCTGGTGAGGGCTTTGAGGAATTTTCCAGTCAATACGCAGCGTATTGGATTGCACATGACGCTTTCAAAAAACTGCATTTTTAGCCCCCCGAAACTGCAGTCGCCACAATTTGTATACAAGCTTCTACACAACAACACCATCAAAACATAATAATGAAGCTATTTTTTTTTTAATAATGAAGCTTCTTTTTTTTACAGAGGGATATACTGTACATCAGATGCGTCACCCTTGTTATTTTCCCTCTTTAAATAATAATCTTCTGTCATTATTCTCAAAATGTTTTTCATCCACATCACAAAATCCATTCCATTACTCTCACAGTAAAGATCCCCCTTTGTTCTCTGAACCACAAATTATTTCCCCGTTGCTTCAGAAGAAGGCGACTCCTTTACTTGGCTTCAAAACCAAAGGACAGGGGCAGGCAGGAGGGACAGGAGGGGGGTGAGCAGAGGACAGAGGGACAAGAAAGGACATACAAAGTGAGACAGAGAGGAGGGGAATGATGGGATGAGAAAGGGAGGGCAGAATAATAAATAAAAAACATAATAATAATAATAATAAACACTGAGACAAGAAGGAAACTGCAGAGACAGGGTGTCAGTCAGCATATGTGTGTGGGTACAGGGTGTTTGTTTATTTTGGAAGGTAATAACGATGAGGATATGGGATGGAACATCAGCCAAACTCTGCCCTTCAGACAATCTACCAACTCAAATCTCAATATTCACCCCCCGCCCCCATCTCAGTTCGCTAATACCGCCTTCCTTTGATATTTGTTTTCCCTTTTAAAGTCATTGATGTTATTAGTTTTTGAAACCCAGCTTAGAGGCTTATTGATAGGCTGTGTAGATGGGAATATAAAAGGCCTCAGAATCTCTGATGAGAGAACAATAATTCTCGTTTCTATAGGCCGTGCGAGGCTGCAGCACATGTGCAAACTCATAAAGCACACCTGGAGAGAGTTTCTGCGGTTTTCCTACATCTCGTGCTCGCGTGTACCCTTGCACGTTTTGGCCACTGTGCAACCAGAGGTCCTCACTTATAATAAGTAAAATGCAGCTTTCCTGTGAAACACTTAATCATGGATTATTGGAATCAGTGCGAGCGGCACACTGGCTCTAATGTGTGTCTCTCTCTGGGCTCAGGACGGAGGGGGCTCGCCTCTCTGATGTGCCACAGCTGAAATTGGCAGGCTATCAGTCACAACCCTGTAACACAATGTACAGCATTTCTAAACAGTATAAAGAGATATGACAGCCAAGTAGGCAGAGAGACGGATCCAGGGAGAGAGAGAGAGAGAGAGAAGAGTGCAAAAACAGAGAGTGAGCGACAATTTCCATTTTTGGAAAACTGGCGTGTAAAGTGTTGTATTTACAACTGGGTCAGAAGAACAGCAGCGTTATTCCAGACGCACAGGACTACAAGCGTGTCGTGATGTGACACTGAGCGTGAGAGCAGAGGGTCACATTTCACAGTCACAATCCTTCAACGCCACAATATCTCATTTGAACTGTGCACTTGCAATAAGTGATTGGTTTCTTCTATGTCAATCTAATATCGTATCCCATATTCTCTGTACAGCTGCGGCGTGTGTCCTTGGTGCTGCATCTTATTCTAATAAATCCTTTTGTGCGATAGATAGATAGATAGATAGATAGATAGATAGATAGATAGATAGATAGATAGATAGATAGATAGATAGATAGATAGATAGATAGATAGATAGATAGATAGATAGATAGATAGATAGATAGATAGATAGATAGATAGATAGATAGATAGCAATGTCTTATTTTAGCTAACTTTAAGCTAACAGACAGACAGACCAACCGATCGATCGATAGCAATGTCTTCTTTTAGCTAACTTTAAGCTAACAGATAGATAGATAGATAGATAGATAGATAGATAGATAGATAGATAGATAGATAGATAGATAGATAGATAGATAGATAGATAGATAGATAGATAGATAGATAGATAGATAGATAGATAGATAGATAGATAGATAGATAGATAGATAGATAGAAAGAGCTTTTTTTCTGAGGACATATGAGAACAAAGCCCAGTCTTGCTCCCTGTAGGTAATCAGGTCTATTGATTAGTGGCTGTGTGGGTCTGTGTGTGGGTCTGTGTGTGTCTGTGTGGGTCTGTGTGTGGGTCTGTGTGTGGGTCTGTGTGTGGAGCTGCAGAAGCCTGGGAGCCAGTGGCTGTGTGCATATGCACAGGGGCATTAGCAGCGTATATTCTCCAGCCTGTGGGACAATGCAGCCTCTGAGCGAGGTGATTAAAAGGCCCGAGCTATTGAGCTCCTCCAATCAATGCCATCCTGTGCTGAGTCGGAGGCCAATTCCTAAACAACAGACCCACACACACGCAAACATACTATCACTTCCACAAGCTTTTCATCTCTCCTCTCCCTGCCCCCCAACAAAAATCTTAAGTTAAGTTTGTTAAGTGCCGGGGCCAAAGAGAGCCAAATCCCAGATGCACTGCTGTGTGGCTTGCCTTGACCACACCACACAGCACAGGGGCTTTGCCATTTTCAGCATGTGCGATGGCCAATTAAGCAAATCTAATACCAGAGAGGAGTAGGGGGGGTGTGGGATAAAAGTAGGAGCTTTTCATTTAAATGGATAAGGTTAATGAGTTATTTGTATGGTTGACGCATTTCGATGGTTTAAAAGGTTAGGTGCATCTACACGGCTGCCCTTTGGAGTGATCTCCTCTGTTTCATGCTCCCTCAAGCCGTGGTAATGAGAGGTCACTATGAACCGTGAGGGCCCTGAGAGCCAGCAGCTCCGGCCAGACAACCACACACACCCACCGTCATATTACTATTTCATCCCAAATAAACAGGCCTTGAAGAGAGAAACAGGTCATTTCAGACCTTTCGCTTCACCTGTGTGTGTCTCTCTCTCCCCCTCTCAATATCCTGACAAGTGGTCTGCTCTCAGCTTGCCATGACCAGAGCATACTCCTCCCTCTTGTTTTTTACAACATCCACTTACTTTCATATTTTCAATAACTGCAGAATCCTATTTTTGTTGCCTAATGGAGCCTCTCTCTCTCTTGTTTTGTCTCTAAATTCCATTTCAGAGAACTGGGATGCTTTCTTTACATCCACTACAGTATTCAGACCTGCTATTTTTTTGTCTCATTAATGCCTCAGTCAAAAATATCACATTTGTTGCCATGGAAAAACATAACTGCCGAATATAACATAAATGTGCGCGGCGTCACAACCGGCGCTGTTCGAGACGTGAACTTGGACCCGCGTTTGTGAGAGTCGGGAGGAAAAAGGTCCTCGTTTCAACTTCATTTGGAGTGATTGATTTCATAATTATGTCATAATCTGGTCTGCCCAAATACTCACAGGCACAGAAAAAGGCCATATCACAGGCGAACAGGCAACCTGGGGTCCATTCCTGTCAGGTTTGCCAGTGTGAGCCCGACAGAGGTGGTGGGCTCTGCTTAAGACAGAGTATTGGACAAACACAAACAAACGAGGCAGCGGCCACTGTGACTCAGTGCTCTAATGAACCAGCGTATTGACTTGCTGGCTTTCTCTTTCTCCCTGCCTCCATTTCTCTCTCTCTTTCTCTCTCTCTCTCATACACACTCCCAGACACACACTGCTTTGCTCGCTCTCTCCCTCTGTCTGCTGTGTTTGTATGGATCCCAGCTGCCACTCGGAATACCAATTACTGTGGGCCCAGGAGTGGGGGAGGGAAAGGGGGTGAGATAGAAGGAAGAGGGAGACTGGGATAAAGAGGGAGAGAAAGAAATTAGGATGATAGGGAAGAAACAAGGAAGGAGATTGGGATGATAAGGAAGGAGGAGAGAGGAGGAAAGGAAAAGCTTTGGATTCTGGCAGGAAACTTGCATGTCCAGCTCCAAGTCATGGGAGGGGGGGGGGGGGGGGTGCTGTGATACCGTGGCACCTCACAATGAGGGGAAATCAAAAAGTGTCTACATGTGACACGTGTACTCATACTGTGACACTTGTGCACCTTGCACACAAGGAGGGAAAATCAAAGGCCACCTTTTTTGTGGTTTGCCACAAATAGGTGCACCCCCCCTGTGCAGCGAGAAAGAGAAGGGGGTGAAGTGTTTCACACGCCAAAGTGGCATTTTTCCTCCTGTGCATTCCTGCGACAAAAAAAAACGTGCACCGGGCGTCTGCCATTTCAAGTTCCGTCTATTTGATGAAAGAATTTTGGACCGTGGAGAGCTTATGGTCGCAGTGACACTCGTTTTCTCCCTTTCTCTTCTCCCTTCTCCCAACCACTGCAACAATTCTCATGACAACCATAATGAGCATGCTCACATTCGGCACGATACCACTAATTTGAGAAATTTCCAGCACAAAGACATAATTAGACAAACTAATTAGACGAAGACTTCGCTGCACAGAGATCCTCCGCAGTTCAACTCATCCGCCTACCTGCCGATGACTAAAATAGGAAGCAGCCGTCAAGCCCATCCATGCTTATTCCCCTCAGTTAGTGTGGTGAGATGTTTGTGAGATGGTGCACAGGGGAGAATAACATGATCTCTCCCAAGGGCTGCAGCCGCTCCTCGGCAGCAGTACAGCAGAGTCTTTGTTGTGGCTTTAGTGTCACATAGGGCTAACAGGTCTTACCCAACCACAGATTGTGTTCCTATTTATATCTGAGGCAGTGACATCGTCTAGATACTGCGAAAAAAGTTGGCTGAGCACAATCTGTGAAAAGCCCACAGCTATACAGCACAGTGTAAGACATAATAAATCAGAGCTCAGCACTCAAATGTGCCATGAACACTTAAAACACACAGTGTTCCAGTCGAGGTGTTCATAGTGAGCTATAGGTGAAGTGGTGGGTTTTCTAATGAAGAATATGAGGAGAGTACTTAGAGAGAGCTGGAGAGGCGAGGGAGGTAGAAAGGTAATTGATTTTAAAAGTGATGGGAAAACCCACAAGTCTCAGGAGGGAGCAGCAAATCGTCTCGACGGATACAGAAGTCCCAGCTGCCTCCTAGAATAATGGAATTAATTTTTAGCCTGACTTAAATACATTTCATAATGGGAACTTAAATTAACATTTCCTAAAGCCTCCAGAGATGGAGTCAAAGTGTAAATTGCTGCAAATTCCTCCCTTTTTTTTATTATTACTCTATTCTCAACAATGGCGCCTTTGTCTTCTGAATATGTGCTCCTTGTAGGCATATGGCAGATATCCCGACAAATAACCGCGTTTCACTCTTTATCATTTCTGTGCAGCGATAAGATGAAATATAATCGTATTACGCTATGAAAGCGGGCCGACTCGAACGTACACAAGAACAAGAGCTCTTGTGCCCACAGAGAAGCTCTGGGAGCCAAATAAGCATGTGCACATGCGTACGCGGACGTTCATGTTTCCCACAGCTTGGCAGACTGTCACTGCGTTCACTGTGGAGTCTCTGTAGTTGTGGGCAGATTTGTAGGAGTATAAGAGAGGGAGAGACAGACGGGCGTGTTTGTTATCGCAAATTCTCTCTCAGGTCAGTAAGTCCAGGTGGACTAAGTGTACCAACGGGATTAGCCTCTCTATGCACCGGCTGCCCCCTAAAACAGATCATTCATATGTACAAGCACACGCGGAGACTGTAACACATACACTATGCACACACAGATACCTTACCACACATCTCAAGAGGCCTCATCACTGTAGCGGAAACACTGCAGCAGCATACATCTTTGATAGCGAGTTTTAAACCTATTAGATCATATAGCTATAAAGTATGCATGCAGACTGTACACTAGCTCTCCCCTGACAAGGGCTTTCTCTCAGCGGTATTACCTGCATAAATAAACCACAAGCAAATCCCAAATAGTGAACACAAACGGCAAAAAGGCCCACTCATACATAAGCATACAGTATACACACAGCTCAGAGACGGATCTCAAAGGAGCAGGTTATACACATCCTCATTTGAATATAAAAGGAAAACTACCTGGTGTTGTGATGCTCCTCAAGTATTTAGCCCACAGTGACAGAAACACCGCCGTTACAAAAAAGTTTTAAAAATGGCAGTGGACACTATAGATGAGGAGGAGTAAGCTCTGGTCTTTGAAACAGGGGAAGCTCATTTCAGGCCCAGTTATTTATACATAAATTCTGCAAACGAACAACTAGAACAAGGAAAATCCATAATTATGGAAAACTGAAATGCCATACTACTGTTTTTATTTACAGTGTATATGTACAAACGAAAATAGGATAAACCGCTGAGCAAACAACACGGACCACGACTCGGCTATTTGTCTACAGACTCAAAAAACTGGTTCCACTTTTTCAGACAGTTCCTCCGATCATCATGTAGCAGCCCGGCGTCCGCGCACGTCGACCCCCGCATACACCGTGTTTCCTGGAAGTGACGCTAGGTAAGACGATCCATCATCCCTCCATAACCCTTCCATTAATCGCATTCTAGTTTACGTTAAGTATTGAAATATAAATACAACACAGCACATATTTGACGGCATTCTAGAGGAAGCTGAGCTTCCTTTGCCGTCTTAAAGCAATCGCCACTGGTACACTGGAATCCCATGGTGTAGAGGACTGTTGTACCACAAAAGTACAAACAGAACCACGGGCTTTATTCTAGAACACAGAAATGCAAAGTGGCTCTCCGAGAACACAGAACATGACAAGTACGACCCAGCCCTAATTCGAAACAGGTACGATTACTTGGCCTGAATAGCAACCCGTTTCTTAATCAAGTGTAAAAGTGAATAAGTTCTGCTGCAACTGACAATATACCATCCATCCATTCATCTTCTACCGCTTTATCCTCCACATGAGGGTTGTGGGGGGGGGGGGGGGGGGGGGGGTGCTGCTGCCAATCCCAGGTGAAAGTACGCCCTGGACAGGTTGCCAGTCCATCACAGGGCCACATAGAGACAAACAACCATTCACACTCACGGTCAATTTAGAGTGTCAAATTTGCCTAATCCTCAAATATACATGTTTTGGCACAGTGGGAAGAAACCAGAGAATCCGAGGGAAAACCCATGCACACACGGGGTGAACATGGAAAGTCCATGCATAAAGACCTTTGTTCTGACTGGGTCACAAACCCGGGTCTTCTTGCTGCAAACACAGCTACACCACAGACAATGCACATTTAATATAATACAGCAGCTACATAACAAAACCGTCCTGTCACAGCTCTCTAGGGCTTCCGCATATTTACAAAATGTCCGTTAAGATGGGAGTGGATCGCTTTGTCATGTTGACTGACGTTTAGATTAACAAACGGTGCCACTGCAGCGGTGACGCAGCGTGATGACATAGGTAAACAAGGAAGACAGCCTCCCACCACGGCTCTCACCGCTATCTGCGGTGTTAACCCACGAAGAACCCGAGAGGGTGGAGGTGACGACTTCTCTGAATTGAGGTCATATATGTTTGAACTGACATGTAAGTGATATATGGCGGCAAACATGAGATGAGTCGTCATCATCTTCATCGTCACATGTGGGTTAGGCTATCATTTGATATTTGATTTGTTGTTATTGATTCATCTGTTATTTACCGTCTCTACTGATTAAAAAAAAAATGTCTGAACATATAAGATACAAATATGAAAACGAGAGCAAACAACACTGAAATCTGACCAATCGTCCAGCATGAAGTGTTCAACACTTAAAGGCGCCATATGTAAGAATGTGGCCAAAAACGGTTACTACATTCAAATTCAAAATACAGAGTTCTTTAACCCGTGGTTGCTTGGCAGCCGAGACTCTACTGACTGCAATGATTGGTAGACTGCGGTAGGTGGCGCCACATGCCAAAACATGATTTCAAAACATAAACATGATTTGCAGTCTCCAAAAAATTATTTGTTTATGCAAATATTTTGTCTGTACTGTTGTTGTTGGTGAGTTCAGTTTGTTATATGAACATTATTCCTGAGTCTCTGTGACATATTAGGAGGATTTTACAGCCAGTTGCTTTAGATTTATTACATAATGCACCTTTAACATCACAGGGACACTCGGTCACTTCTCAAATAATTAAGAGAGGTCAAAAAGACTCAATACTCAGACCTGATCCTATTACCTGTCACAGCTTTGTAGAATACAGCGCTGTCCAATAACTCAATATCATAATCACACTTTTTCAATAGCAATATAACACAAGCTCAATGTACTGTACATCGCTATTGTGTTAATGCACGTTGAGAAATAACACATTTGTTAATTGCTTTTGTTGTTTTACCTCTGATTTGTGAAATGTTTCTTCACTTGTGTTCTATTTATAAAGAAGTAAAAAACACATAGAATTAATTGGTTTCTTCAAAGTTCAGCCAGGGACAAAAAAAAAACCAAACAAACTATCTTTAGTTATCTGACATTTACCATGATGACAGCAATTATCAATATTGACTGGAATGTTTTATTGTGATAACCTTTTCGATCATGAGTTGAACAAAAGCTCGTTTCTGTTTGTTTTAAGCAGGGCGTCGATACTCCAAATTGTGGGACATTTATCAAAAAAAAAAAAAAAAAAGCTAATTACTCTAAATGACTAACTCTGGAATTACTGGAAGCTATTCAGCAGATCCAGATTCTCAACAACAGCAGCAAACTGCACCCGATATTTATAAAGGAGAGTTTGTGGCTCTGTGTCACTTTGTGATGAATTAGCTCCTTTGGAGGCTACGTGGGGTGCATATGTCTCAAACAGGGAAGTGTTTTACCGGCTCAACTATGACATACTGTACGTGGGCTTCAGCGTCGTTGAATGATGACTCGGGGAAATAGGTTAGACCTGAGAGACGATGATGTTAAAACACGTCTATTTGTGCGTGACAGTGCATCGGTAAGTCAGGGAAAGTGTTGCCGTCAGGAACGAGCCCAGACAAAAACACAAAAAAGCCTGGCCCTTTGTGTCTCTTTATGCTGCAATTAACTACTTGTTTATGACAGCAAAGACTGGGTCACTGTCATGATGTAAAATATATGCATGTGTGTGTGTGGTGGTGGTGGTGGGGGGGGAGTGTGTTGTGTTTGTGTGAGGAGGAAAAAAAACAAAAAAAAAACAGCAGTACCAAAGCTGAAGAAGCCCAAGAGCGAGCAGAAATGATTTCTTTGGCGCGCTGACGCTGGCACACACAGGGAAACAAGCAAGTATACACACAGCTGTACATCCTAGAAGTCAAAGAACACACACTCGATACACTCTACTGCATTGCATCTGAAATGAGAAAGTCCTAATTATTATTTCCATTGTGCCCCACTCCTGTGACAAGGACCACTAACTGTGAATGATTATAATTATTAACCGTAGTAGAATAGCAGTCATGCTGTTGTATCATCAGCAACATCATCCAACAGATCAGGGTCAAATCCAACTTGAAATTCATGTATGCAATTCAATTCACATTCGCCTGTGTTAAGATATTCAAAAACATTTCTCATTTGACTTGTGCTTAGATGTGTCATGCATGGATTATGTTTCGCCCGTGGCATGCTATGGTAAATAGAAAGTAAAGTGCTATTCGTCTGCTCACTGTATCTGACAGGAAAACTACTGCATCTGCTCAACAGGCTTTTGTCATTCTGCTCCCTGCATCAACCGCAACACACGATAAAAGAGCTTTTCAATTGAATTATCGCTAATGTTAGATTAGGGCACGAATGACGCGGTCTCCACAAGCACAATTAAACTGAAATGAATTTACGACAAATCTTGGACCGAACACTGGCAGCGAACCCGAGACGTTCAACTTGTGAAAGGATTTACAGCGAAACATGTCCCTGTCCCTTATTTGTATATAAATTCACAACATCATTTAGAGTGGCAAACAAGTCCGTCTTGAATGGCTGGTAATTATGTACAGCAGCAAATAAAGCATGGCTCCTTTCTGAGGCACTGGTGGCTTGTTAAGTGGCGAACAGACAAAACAGCATTTAGAAAATGAAAGGTGCAGGGAAACATCCAGGGCACAGCGAGCTTCTCTCCTATTAGAAACAACACTGTCTGTCTCACGGCCGTTTGTTTGTTCCAGCTGGCTGTGCAGCGAAGACGCACCCTGAAACCCCCCACCACCAACAGTAACAATGTCTCTCTCTTTTCTTTTCTTTTTTTCCGGTCCCCTCTCCGTCTCCGTCCCTTCCTCTAATCTTCCCACCATAACCAACCCTCCTCTTCTCGGTAGATCCTCTGATATTTCCTCTCTCGCAGCACCTACGTTTTTCTCCCTCTCTCATCATCAACCCTCTTTTTTTTTTCATCCCTCCCCCCTTTACCTTCCACCAAATCAAAGATAAGGCTAATGAAGGCAGCTTATTACTGCAGTGTTCGGCACCCTGACAGTACACATGTCCAATATAACATGCATCCGTGGCATGGCTAGGAAGAATAAAAAGGGAAAATGTTCAAATTAGACAAGGGGCAATGAATCTATTAGTGTTATTATATAACAAAAATGGGGGCTGTTATTGCCACTGTGTGTGCCATTACAAAAGGAACAATACATGGGAGCACACTGTGTGAAACCAATTAAAATCCAGCCCCGTCATATAGCTTCCTGCCTCCCGAGTCATGTTGTGAATATGCTGCTTTCACACCATTCACATCAGCGCACCTGTGTCCAACCGCATTAAATCCCCACCTCTTTCGGCTCCTTCTCAAATTTCCCAGCATCACGTCTCACTATCTGTTTCAAGAGTCCCGCGAGTCGAAATGGAAGGAGACCCGCGAGAGAGTGATCAGAACAGGGGAAATTTCACATTATCTATCCATCTGCAATATAAGGGTCTGATGTGGTAGCAGGAAATGAGCTATGAACGTCAGGCCCGCGTGCTCCCGGTCCCAGTGGCCACCAGCCTACATATTGAGATCAAGTAGGCAATGTGGAAAGTGGTTTAATAGACCCCAGTTTAATTGGACTTTCATTTGTTAATGGCAGAAATTGTGATGCATTACTTTAATCATCCTGGCAGAACTAATTCATGAACACGCTGCAAAAAAAAAAAGAAGAAGAAAGGAGGAAAAAAACATGACTAAACCTGGCATTCAAATAGCATCCAACTGTTTTCCTTTCTCTCTCGTCTCTTTTTTTTTTTTTTTTGAAAACCCTCCCATCGTCAAAGTCCTCTTGTTTCTGCCTTCCATGGAATTCTCTCTCTGATAAGACTTGTGAGGCATGGGATGGTTTAAAGCAGCCTCAGTGTACTTTAACCAGTCAGCTGCCATGAATGAATCCACGGGAAAAGAGGAGACGACAGCACTGAGAGCAATTTTTTTTTTGTTTTTGTTTTCCCTCACCCAAAAAAATGCTGGTACCCACCCAGGTCCTATATGTGAGTATGTACATGTTTGCCAGGCCCTGAGAGTGCAGAGCAGCCCTCATCCTTTTGGCTGCTGCTGGGGGAGGGAGAGAGGGAGAGAGAGAGAGAGAGAGTGTGTGAGGGGGGGATGGCACAGCTCCCCCTGCAAAGCACTGGTCCAAGACAACCACAGGCAGCCTCTGCTCACATCTATACTCAGCCCAATCACACCTCAACCGCTCTGTCAATGTCGACCAGCGGCCTATCCAGGGAGAGAGAGCCTTAATGTCTTTTTTAATGCATTACACGACTGCACGCTTACACTCTCATACTGACACATATTCCCTAAAACAGGGCAATCCTTAAAGTAGATTAGCACAGTTTGCCTGTTAGCTACAGTTGATATTCTTTTTTGCTTCTCCCAGCCATTGTGTGTGTCAGAGTGCACGATGTGTCTGAGTAGGTCCACATGTGCACGCATGAGTATGCAGTAGTACAAATGTGTGTGTCTTCCTGGAACAGCTCACGTCTGGAGGGGGGGGGGGCAGAACAGACAGCAAAGAGCTCAGCAGCGGCTCGGTCCCTCAGGACACGCTGCAGCTCTCTCCTCACGGCCACGAAAAGCAATCAGAGCCCAGTCTTCTCCCCTGGTCTTACCTCTGCCTTTAATTACAGACCTCAGCAGCCGCAGCAGCAGCAGCACAGAAAAAGACCGCCTCTGCTGGGCCACATCCAGCATGTCACAGCTCAAACGCGGGGTCGACGCAGCAGGCCTCTCTGCACGCGGTGGCCTCGCACAAACCCCAGTGTGCTTTACACACAAGCGTACAGTCGCTCCTGATGGGCTCAGCGTGTTTCTCTATAGACTGCGACGGAGCCAAGGTGCTGCCATACTGTAGCGATACAATGTGCAAAGAAAACTGCAGCGCTCCAGACATAAAACACAGCGGGGCTCCATGTAGGCAGGAAAAGGGCCTTTTCTGTGTGCTTCACAAGATGTTCTTATGCTCTGTATTCTGACGTTTTTTAAGTTGAAAAACTAAAAAAACTAAAAAACAATCACACACTACTAAATGTGATACAGCAGTGTTGTATCCTCATCTTAATTCTGCTTTATGTGTAAAACATTAATGCTTACACGAGGCATGATTGATGAGGACCAGTTCATTCTGTATAATTGAGACTCTCTCTCTCGCTCTCATTCAATAGATGTGCTATAGTAGAGGCTCATGTGCCTAAGGCTGAAGCAGAGGAGAAGCCACAGTGTACACATGGGCAGGGGAAGATAAGAGAGTATGTACACAAGCTGCTGGTTTTATTGCTGCAACATAATGCTCAGATAGCATTTTAAACACATTTTCAGAAAACCTGCCAGCGCTGTCCTTGCTATGTTGGAACACAGCCGTGCAGCTGAAGGGAAACGTATCACTGAGCTCAATTTCTCACCCAATTTTAAACTAAAAAAAAACGTAGAGAATGACACTTTAGTAAAAGAGCACTGAGACTGATCAGGAAGAGGCGTGAACGCTGCAAAAGACAATCCTCCTCACAGACAGATCCCAGAATGAAGGCGCTGTTTGATATGATATCTCCCGTTAGTTTCCGCATCTGTGATCTTCAAACAAGGCCAGGCGGCCTGAGGATGGAGGCCCTCTCACCCTCCACGCGTCATGTAGCCTCGGGCCTAATGGCACACTGTGCCGTCACACATGATAATGACACCCACATCAACGTGTCAACTCAATTTGGCCCTCTTATAGGCTCCCTTTGACTCAATCAATGCACGGCCTTCCATCTGGTTTCCACTGCTGTCCTCACATTATACATGCAGCAACAGGCGTCAACTGTAACTGGCCCTTGGTCGGGTCAGAGACACATTTTATATCCTCCAACAAGTCACTATAGAGCGAGGTGGAAAGATACAGGGGAAAAAAGGAAAAACATTGGAATCAAATAGGCTCGAAATGCTTCGGAGCATAAATGAAACCAAGTCATATCAGGTCAATAACTGTGTGCTGTGCAGATCATTAACTGCAGCAATAAAAAAATGCACCAAGTTCTTATTTGAAAATCCCACCCTGAGACGCATTCCCATAAACATCAGCCTGGCAAATTCCTAGCTTGTTAAACATTTAATGCAATTAAAATCCTATTTAAAACAAAGTTAACAACAAGCCGATTGTAACACCTCCACAAAAGCACACAGAGGCTGTTATTATGGGCTGCAGCTCATTATTTTCTACAGGGCTCGTCTGGCTCGCCAGTGTGTCTGACTGGGACATCCAGTAAACATGTGTCAGGAGGAGACATCAGACACAGGCGGCCACTGATCCAGTGACCCCACAGTGCAGGCATTCACATCCACGCACGCCCTGCTGCACCTGTGCGTGGCCCCCGCCGTCGTCATGTTTTAGGCCAATTTGGGGAATGTGTGCCTCTTAAACCGTTTATGAATCATTTATCACAGTGGATGAGTCTATAGCTGTAAGAAGATGTCTTATCCCACTGGGTTTCAAGAGCCCATTCATGAATCATGCATTGGTTTGGACCAAAGATGATCCCCCCCACCAACACCACCACCCCCCTTTATTCATTTCTTATTCATTTCGGGACCAGCTCTGCTCGGGATGCATAACGTTGACTCAAAATGAAGTCCACAGGCCACTGTGCATCTTCAAAACACACGACATGCAGGCGCTGGGAAACTAAACTGGGCTCCGGAACCAACAACCACACGTGGCACCTGTATCGGTGTTGTGTTTTCCGAGCTTTTAAGAGAACGGGTCAGAGCCTGTGCGTGGAATAAGTGCGGGCATTTTTTTTTTTTTTTTTTCGCAGGGAATGTGTGATCGATGGAGCAGAGACGAGTGAATGTGGGCTACGACAGCTGTCCCACGGACGCAGAGCTGCCACGAACACCGCATGCTTGGTGCGTTTGTCCACAACCTTTGAATAAAATCACATCGAATCGGGGGCAAAGCGTAAAAGCAAGAGTGTGGATAAGCCAGGCTGTCATGTGCACACAGACCTAGACCTAACATAGCTCCATCTTCTAACGCTGAATGGCAGCATAATAACGCGTTCACTGCATGCCTACCTCCACAGCGTATGCGCCCAAGCTGCGTTTCTCCCCCCCACGTCGCAATGGGATCCTTCTCCGCTGCTGTGGACCAGGCTCACAGATGCGTCTTTGCCCCAAAATGCGAGCACTTGCCCTGCATGTTCCCCCCACCCTCCCTCCCCGCTACTACCAGCAGCAGCAGCAGCGGCGGCGGCGGCAGCGGCAGCAGCAGCAGCAGCGGCGGCGGCAGCAGAGGGAGCAGCCCGGGCCTTCTCCTCCTCCTCCTCCAGTAATAGCAGGTGGACGCGCCTCTCAGTGATGGAGACAGCGCGTCTCTCCTCCTCTCCCCCGCCGCTCCATTTTCAATTAGGGAAAGAATTCGTATTCCAGGAAAGGCGCTACAGCGCAGCCAGAGAGTCCTAATGTCGCCGCTCCTCAGGACAAACAGGGGCCGTCGCCTCTCAAACTCCCGGTTCGCGGCGGCGGCGGCGCGCCCCGTCGCCTGGTGTCTACCTTTTACGAGCGGCTTGATGTTGCCATTGTCGCGGTGTGTTTTTTCTTTTTCTTTTTTCCCTTTTTTTTTTTTTTCCTTTTTTCTTTTATTTTCTTTTCTTTTTTTTTTGCAGCTGGACCTCTCCCCCCTCCTCGCAGCGCGCAGTCTCGTAAGCGCGTACTTCGCCTGCTCCCCCTTCCGATTCTTCTCGGTCCGACCTATGAGCGCGCACAGCTCCAGCCGACGCAGGGCCACGCACCGCTCTGACGGACGCGCTGAGCAAATCAGGTAGTCCTCTCCAAATAGGACTGTATCATAACAGGGCAACTGCAATGACATGAATAATGAATAGGCTACTCATGTCTATGCTGGATGATAGGCCCACTCATAACACTGACTGGACTGAAAGCAAGATTTGGATGCACAATCTCTCTCTCTCTCTCTCTCTCTCTCTCTCTCTCTCGCCTCCCTCCCTCTCTCTCTCTCTCTCTCTTTCTCTCTCACACACACTTATTGAATTCATGTAAAATATGTCAATAGCCAAGGGACAATATGAAAACTTCCTGTACGATTATCTTGATCTAAAGGAAAAAGTGCTTTAATATTCTGCGGGTTTATTTTCTTCACTTGCATCCATAAGTTTGCACACACAGAGGAAATGGTAACAAGTGAGCTATGCTTCAAACATTATTGTTACAAATGCAACATTTTACATTGCACATTGTTATGTTATTGTAATGTCACAGTGCAGTTATGCCACGAGAAGCCTCACGCTGTTTGCACATGAACTGATGTGGATCAGAGGACAGGGTCTGCATGGACAGACAACTCCATATCTGAGGTAATTTTTTTGTTAAGCATAAACAAGTTAGAAATGAAAACTGTTGGTTATCCCCTCTAATATATTTTCCCTGAGCCCATGGTGATAGATGGAAATTGCTTCTCTGATCCGACACAAAGAAAAACAACTATCACGTCCAAATCATCGGGAGCTGGAAACAAAATGGTTGGTGTTCCTGCTTCAAAAAAGAAAATGATTGAAATGATTAATTGGAGACCAAAATAGATCAATTTTTCTGTCTTTTGTCAGAGTGTTGCAGCTCTTGAAATTGAATACAGAGTTTAAAATAATTAGATAATTGATTAGTTGGCATGATGCTGGTATTAAACACATATGTTTGGGTTTTGGACAGTCGTAGACATCACTGTGGACTCTAATCACCTTTGATTTTATAAAATGACAAAGAAGAATGGTCATCTAATGTTCTTCGAGTGCTTACTTAGGATATCGACTTAAAAGTTTATCATCTTATTGTTTATTTCCCATTATTGGTGATTGATTTTGTGCAGCAATCACCGTCACTGATGTTTTTAAACTGGTTCACAGCTTTTTTCTCTCAGCACCGAGAGAAGATAGCGAGAAAACGCAAAGCAGACGAGAGCTGAACACGTTCATGCTGCTATAATTATTGAGTTTCTTCATGTGTTTTCTGTAAACAAAGGTAATCACGACTGCAACACAAGCTTAATGTGAAATAATAAGCTTGGATAAACAAAGTAGTGCTGAGGCCGGAAAGAAAAGTCTGAATTATGAATCTGAAAAGTTTATGATGTATATCAGTAAGATACAGAAATACTAGTGTATCTGGGTAAGGGAATCATAAATAAAGACTAATAAAAAGAAGGTATATAATTATAATAATAATAAAAATTAAAAAGAATCTTTCCAATGAAGGATAGCAACCTGTGCAGGGTGTGACCCCATCCTCATGTGGAGGATTAAGCTGTAGAAAAAGAATGCATGAATGTGGGAAATTGTATAAATGAGAAGAAAATGGAGTTACACAGATGTGACAAGAAATTTTCTCTGTATATCAGGTTAAATGATTTGAAATCCTGCCCCTGACAGATTAGGCTTGGTAATAAAATGTGTATTATAATATGGCTTGTGTGAGTAAGTCAACAGGATATATGACTCAAGCCCATGTACAATTAAAGGTAGTGAGTGTTGGAGCCAGAATGTAAATGCTGAAATTTCAGGCTTTGACGCTCACTGGGTCTGACAGACAGTGTGAACTCTCCAATGAGACTGTGACAGTCGTACCCTGCGTCTATTAGCGTGACTGTGCCTGAACAAACAGTCTAAGAAGTTGCCGTTTGCTCTGATTTGTCAGCCCCGTATGAGATGTGAAGAGCGTGATTACAAAAGCAGACCCAAAATGCACATGCAGGTTCACAGTCATTCATGGGAACTCATCTAAAAGTCCCTAAAGACGCCCACTCATCCAAAACAAGGACACAAATGGTCTCGAGCACAGGTATCTGATACAGCTTCAAAGCTTAATAATTATAAGCTTATTTTACAGAATGTACATCATGTTATACTGAAATAGACTTGAAATTAGTAATTGAGTCCATTTCATTTTCCCATTGACTATCATTCAAATGTAACCAGCAAATTCGCCCCCTGGTGGCTATTCAATATATTTTTACTCCTGGCTTGGCCTCAAACAGCAAACTGGAAGACTGTGTTGCAGCTACAGTGATTTTTTTTTATTGTCAGGAAGAGTGATTTCAAGAGTCAAATTGTGACATTGGATGACAGCATGGAAATGTTGTGGTTGTTTACATTATGCAAGGGTTAGTATTGTATTTACTAGAACTAGCCCAAGGAAGGATAAGCTGTTATTATTGTATGCAACAGACACAGGTGTCCACATGTTCACTGATGTGTTTGTGCTCAAAGCAAACTATTCTGCAGTCTTGTATAAAGTATCTTAAAGGGATACTTGAGTAAAAGTATCTTAACCAGAAAATGACTTAAGTAGAAGTTGAAGTCAATTCTTATGATGTTACTTCTGAAAGTACATGACATTTACTGTATTTAAGTATCAAAAGTAATTTTTTGATATGAAATGTATTTAATTTTTTTTTTCGGATACAGAGGTGGGGCGAGTTGTCTTTCAACTGGAAGGTTGCGGGTTGAATTCCTGGCTCTGCTAGGCTATATGTGTCCTTGAGCAAGACACTTAACCCCATGTTGCAGCGTATGAATGTCTGAACTGTAGTGTAAAGCAGCTCATGAAGACTAGAAAAGCTCTATTTTAATACAGACCATTAGCTCTTCTGATTTTATTTGGAGTATAACGAGTAACAAACACAGTTAGAGGAAATGTAGTGGCGTAAAAGTAGCTTTACTTTCTGGATCTTAATCAAACATTATTTATCAGTATATTTGGTCTGCTCTGTTGGGTAGACTTCACATTCATGTGGATGATGAGCAGACACATGCAGTACCTTCCTAAACATCGTGGCAGCACACCTCTGCATGTCATCCATTATTCCCTGATTTCAGTGGCCTCTTCCATCGAAACACAGCGTGCACACTGCGAAAAAAAAAAAAAGTTCAGGAACATTACAAAGTTTGGATTTGACCTGCAAATTCTCATGATTTTAATCCAATCAAGCATCCGAGGGCTGTGTCGTAATTAGTCTGGTCAATGGAGGTCCCACCATCTAACTTAATTCAATTCAAGAGAAAACCTAGATTCACACAATGAGCAAGCACTAGGCATCAGTGGAGAGAAAAAACTCCCTGAAATCTCTGACAAAAGCAGACTCAAAGATGTGCGCCCATCTGCCTCGACCGGATGGGGTGAAAGGAAAAATGGGGGACAGATGGGGGAGAGAAGGACAAGAGAGACGAGGTAGAGACAGAAGAAAGAGACCAGGAGCAGATAGAAGAGGAGTGTTGTCCTGTTGCATTCAAAGAGAGAAACCTTCTGACCATGAGGCAAAATGAGATGGAGGAAAGATTTGTATTGCTCAAAAACATTAACCTCTGTTGCCCACAACTATAAAAAGATCTTTATATTTTGCATCTGCAGCAGATTACAATGGAGTAGCCCGGACTCTGCTCTAAGGTTGTATTAATTACAGTGTGCTGCATCAAGGGCAGAGACGGTAATACCAATATGTGAGAGTTGATTGACTTTATGGGGATCAGCAGTGAGTGTATAAGTGCACGCATGTGTGAATATTCATTCTCATGCTGACCAGGAGCGTTGATATAGTGCACAGGGATTACGTACATAAATTTACACTCCCACACAAAATGGTGGAAATAACTACATCTACTCTGAGGCATCCCTGCATATTTATCATGAAGCCTTTGGCCACATACGAGTTCCATTGTAGTGAAATGGGGGGTGAGCCGAGTGTCTGGTGCAGAGGGATGGCCCTGGGTCTATAATGTATGTTAGCATGACGGGAAAAGAGTGTGGCAGACGTCAGCAACAGGCCACAGAAGGATCAGCGTGTGATTTGGCGTGTGTTCCCTTCCATCACCGCAACTCTGAAGAGTTTTCCTGGGAATAGAGATGCAGCTCATGCATGTTTAAATCTGTCTCGGGATAACAGAAACACGTACAGGCAGAAGGAGTTGGTGCCATGAGAAGATATCATCCTTTCTTCACATCAGCGTTTGTTCTTTGAAATCCCTCCCTCTGTGGAAGGTTGCTGTTTCCATTAGTGGTGGACTTTCCTGCTGCGGCCCATATTAAGGATGTTATTAGTGGCCTTTGTGTGCCCGTCTTCCTTTGCACCAGCAGAATGCTGCATGGTTAACAGGGACATGGCTTCATTATTACCTCCTAAAGACACGCGGACGGCCACCTCACAACAGCAGTAATCACATGCACGTCATGCAGAGAGAGCAATTGTGGGTTAGTGAACGACAGATTTCTGTGCTGCCGTCTATTCTCCTTTTAAAGAGGTTATACCGCTTGTACAAACACGCACTTCTGTGTGGTTTCAAAGTATAAACTCAGGGTTTCTACTTTCAGAGTTCTCAAGATGGGTTCAGTGGTGTCGTTGTGTCTGTTCTACGTCAATTTTATCTTTTTCAAAATACCTTGGGGGGGAGAAACCGTATGAGAATCATCAGCTGAGAAACAACCCGTGCAAAACCTTGATGTCTTAACTCATTAAACCCTCCTGTCTCGCATAGTTCCATCTCATTGCCTAGTCACTTTTATACAAGAGTGTCACATCCTTGACTGTATCAAACATACACACAAGCTTTGCCTCAGCAACCAAGAGTAGGACAAAAAAAAAAAAGCCAAAATAAATCTACTCTTTCTAATATCCAAGGTTCTTTTGATGACACTGAGCAAAAAGCAGAGAATTATGTTTCCTGGATAATAAGCGAATAACCCGTTCACTGCAGCAGCTGAGCCTCATAAGCTTTTCCTAGGTTAGATTAGAAAGATACTATTAACATCAACTCATCTGCCTGGACGTCTGACACTTGAAAGGAGACCCATTCAAGCAGTAATCATCCAGTTGGTTTCCTTTTATGCAGGGCACTATCAAAGTCTACTTTCATCTATAATGTGCGACTTCCTGAGGAGGTGGTGGAGGCTTCACAATGCCACACAGCAGGGCCTGGACTGTCACGTTATGTAAATGTTTTTTCGTCATTTATGGTTTCAATAATATAATCCTGCCCAAAGCCCTCGCAGAGCGCGTGGTCTTCTGTATCTCGTCCCAGAGGAGGATTTGGGAGCTTGAAGGGCTTCTTGAGGAGGATCCACTGTTATTCTGCCCACAAGATGACGAACATATGGAGAGCGTGCGAGGATCACGGAGGATCAGCGCCGATGAAAAATCATATCGAATGGAAGACGGATCAATAGTCTGTTAAAACGAGTTCATCTAGAACTGGCAGATTTGATTTCAACCTGATTTTCCTTCACACATCAATCATTGGATATACATTTAAAATTAATAACAATATCATCATGCATTGAAAATATGCTGGATTCTGCTCATTGTGGCATCTTTAAACATGCTCGATAGATGTGTTGCTATGAGCAGAAGGAATGTTCACTTTTGCATTTCAGTTCAGTGAAATAAATAAAACAGGCAACGAAATATCCTGTGGACACACTATTTAAATTGTTTAAATGTAAACATTTACATTTCTACAAGTAAGATATAGAAGTGTACCTCACAAAGAACTGGCTACAAGCTTCTGTTCTGGACAACACTGGACTAATATCATTGAGAATCTGGTAATCATGGAGAAACTCACTTATAGACTACGTTAAAAAGTTATACGTTATAAAGTTTGACATGGGCCGGGAAAAATGGCTAAAATATAAGGAAAGAATAAAACATATGCAATACAAATTTGATTTCTCTCCTCAGAGGCCTTTTTTTTTTCCTCTTTTTGAAAAAAATATTTCAGTATTGTTATTGTTATTTTTTGTGTGATTTTGTGTCGGGTGGGCGGTTTCCGACTTGTAGTTTTTGTCTTTTTCTTTTATTTATAAATATGATGCATATAGTGTATTATTTTGTGATGTTCTGTACATTTTTCCTATGTGCATCTTCAATAAAAACTCAAGTTACAGTGCAGTTGTACAGTGCACATATTAGACATTAGACTTGCATAAATATCCTCAGCTACTGTACATATAAGCATGATAATATGTCAAAGTACCTTCAACCATGAAAAATGAATGTCATACCTTCTTAGCTTGTTAATCTTCTGGCACCTCAGATGAGTTCTGACCCTCAGATTAGGAATCCCTGTTTAAATACAACCAGACATTAATGGTACACGGTAGATTCTTTTGTTATCAAGGGTATGATTGTCTTACACTCAGTATATGGTTACTGTATTATGATTGATATACACCATCAGGAAACGTTTTTTTTTTAGCCAAAAGCCAATGTTTATTTACCTTTCTCCAGTGTACTCACACTGTACTCAATAGAATACGTAGACACAGGGTTTACATCGTGTGTGTGTGTGTGTGTGTGTGTGTGAGTGTAGTACAAGAAAACCGGCTAATTATTTTTCCATCAATAGATACAAGGTTCCAAAAAAAATGTGCATATCCCACCCAAACACAGGCCTCGGAAAAGGAGGACACATCTATATTATAAGCATTTATAACATTAACATTTACATTAAATAACAAGAGGAAGTCTTTGTTTTCTTCTCATACAATCCAGAACGCCGTCTTAGCACTGTTAAAACAAGTTTTATTTTAAAGATGCCAAAAAAGACGATATGACTGCGGAATGTTCCCAGAAGACGTTTGCAAGTAGTTGCCACTTGATTCCTATGCAGATAAAAACATTCATGATATATTAGGGCCACCCTTCGCTACTCTCAGTGTGTTAAATTTACATGATGTGACTGTGACGTACTGCTCAATCAGTGGAGAGCTGTTTTGCATGTTCAAACATCCTTATTATGTTGTCTAGAAGACAATTATCTGCCAGATTTGATATTTCTTTTTTTTTAAGAACAATATCATGGGCAATGTGTGTGTGTGGGGGGGGGGTTTTCTCCGGGTTCTCCGGTTTCCTCCCACAGTTTAAAAACATGCTATATGGGGATTAGGTAAATTGAACACATCGTGTGTGATTGTGAGAGTGGATGGTTGTTATGTGGCCCTGCGTTATGTCCAGGGTGAACCCCGCCTTTTGCCCTATGTGAGCTGAGATTGACACAGCGCCCCTCGCGAGCCTCATGTGGAGGACAAAGCGGTAGAAAACGGATGTATTACGCTTAAGTATAATAAATCCCAAGTAACGATCTTTGTAAATCTGCATTCAAACAGCTCACCTAAAAGCAGAATGTACACACCCTAAGTATAAAAAGAAACTATAGTTTATTTTGAAAATAATTTAAAAAATGTAATTAATACAAATCTGGTGTCATCATCAAGGCATATGTTAGATAGTCCATGTATCCTCAACTGTTTTCAGTGCAATGGAAGATCAATAAACCTGGTGTAAAATATGGGGGGTTGGGGCAACCATGTTGACTAACAGATGTCTTAGACACATGTTTGTAATATACAAGGTCTCTTATGCTTGGCTTCAGCTAAAGCAACTGGCATAGAAGCTCCATCTCTGGACACCAGCCAGTGCTTCACACACACACTTGCTCTCGGTCTCTGCTCCTCCTCCTCCTCCCTCACTTTAGTGAGCAGTGGCCTTTATTCACATGAGGAGGAGGAGGAGGGAAAGTCACATGGGCTGAGGCTTGGCTCGAGTCGGGAGAGGGTATTGGGGATGTAACCCCCCCTCCCCCCTCCCAAACAAACCCACCCCAATACTCCACAGACCAGTATAGGGCATCTGAGAGGGATGAACAGACACGATGGAGGCAGCTCCTCTCAACAGGAACAGTTCCCACATCCCTTTACACTGTTGAGAATCTCCTCCTGCAATTTCTTCCTCTCCTCCTCCTTCTGGGAGAGGCGCTCAACCGGCGGCTGGGGCGAGCCCTTGCCGCTGTTCAGGATTTTATTGTGCTGGGTGTTCCACAGATCGGCATACAAGCTGCCTGGGGTGCTGAGGAGGCTGTGGTGATCCCCCCGCTCTGCCACTTTACCCTGGCAGAAAAAAAAGGAGGGGAATCGAGGGAAGGAAAGAAACATAGATAAGCACAAGCTATACACATGAAGTAAAACAAAGGGGCTACACACACACAGTCCTATAGTTAGCTTCTCTTCCTGACCACACAACAGTGATCACATTTTCTGTGGAGAGTTAGGCCCCCCACCTAGAATGCCTGCCGCCTCCCCAACAACTGTTGCATTTCGTTTGCAAAAACAAGGCCTCGCAGACACACACGCGCGTCCACACGCACCAAACACACATCCCTCCCACACAGTTGAACAAAAATGAAGGCACCCTCTTCCCCCACCTCCCATGAGCATGCAGAGGTGTTGGCATCATCTTTAGTGCACCCAGGACGGGCACGTGACTGCTTCCGCTCGTTATTTTAATGAGCACCGCAGGCAGTCCTCTGCTGGTGACACCAGCAAACACCATGGCGACATCACACGCAAACATGCCTCCTCACCACGACCCTCTGATCCCTGCCATCTGACTCTGGAAACATGGAACAACACATGCTCGCTCACCGCAGTTCAAAGAATCCTCTTCTCATTTTATCTTAACACACTGGTGGGAAATGTCACTTCAGTTCACCTCAGTTGCATTTCTTATTAACTCTTGATTTCTGGATAACTGGCAGCACTCCGTTTGTGCTTAATAGCATCTCCGTGCCCAACCCCTGAAATGTTACTGCATTTTCCTCTGCACTCATAGATTTGTCTGTTTCACAGTCCAGCAACAATGTAGCGAAAACATGAACACAAAATAAAATCCTGTCTTTGTCTTTTCAGGCTGACTTTAACACATAATTCAAAAACTGCAAAGATAGGTCCATTTGAAAGGCGATCTGCAGTGAAAGACTTGTTTAGTCCCGGATAATGCCTCATCAGCGTCTGGGAAGCTGGCCCATACATTATTAGTCACTGAGACAAACAAGACACGCCATCTGACCAAAACAGCCAGTCGAGTCTGACTGCTTTAATGAGCCCTTATGGAGAAAATAATACATTCACTTCAACTAACAGCACCCTGTTGTTGTTGTAGTTAATGAGAAAAGCTGAACAAAGCATGTTTTCATCACGTACGTTGAAGAAAAGTAACTGAAAATAAACGAGTGGCAAAAACAGAGAGGCTACTTGTCGCTGGCAGATACAGTGCCCTTAAGGTCACGCTGATTGCAGTCCAACATCTTTCCCTTCAATGCAAAATTCGCCTAATTGGACTAGCAATTAACACGGTGCATTTTTATACTTGGAAACTCTGAACCGTCCAATAATTTGCTTTTATGAAACTGACATTACAAGTGGAAATGTTAATCAGTGAAGGCAAGTGATCAAATAAAAAATAGGCAGGCAAGTTCATACCTCATTCAGCACAATAATCTCGTCAGCGTCCACAATAGTGGAGAGCCTGTGGGCGATGAACACTGAGGACCTGTCCTTCACCAACTCCTTCATTGAACTCAGGATGTTCTGGAGGACAAAAGACAAATACAATTATCACTGTTAACAAGAGCATATCCTAATCCAAAGGAAAATATTTCCTCAGGGTTGCAATAACTCGGGTCTGCAAAAAATAATTGGAAAGACAGCACATGAATGACAGGATATATATGAAAAGCAAAGCTAAAGTTTGATTTGAAGAAGCAGCAAAGTCAACACAATGTTGCTGAGCAACATCCACCTTCATATGGTTTTCTTCGCAGTGTTTACATATGATAATTTAAAAACACCATTGTGATGAGAAGCAACAGAAAATCTCAATTAACAGCTGCATCTACTGCCCCAGTCTTACTCCTGAAGTTCATTGGGGACATGGTGAACTTTCTCATTAAATGTAACATTTACAAAGCCTGCGGATTTTAAGCTGAGCTGAAGATTAGGTAGGAGAAAACACTGGCGTGTGTGTGTGTGTATTGGGGGGGTCACAGCAGGTATGTGACGCAGGCCTGAGTCGACTTATTGTGTTCTTCCAGCAAGTGAAGGAGTGGGCGTTTGTTCTGATAAATGTGTGTGCAGGCATGGAGAGGCATCAGCCTGGTCGTGCAGCAGAGAATGGGCATTTATGCGTATGTTATGTATGCATGCCTGTGTCTGTCAGGGTGTGTGTGTTCAAGCTCCGTCAGGCTAACCTCTTCTGTTATGGAGTCAAGGGACGATGTTGCTTCGTCATACAGGAGAATCGGGGGGTTCTTCAGTATCGCACGGGCGATGGCGACGCGTTGCTTCTCCCCTCCTGTAACAAGATGACAAAAATCATTAACTAAAGCAAACCGGGCGAAAGACAAAGCAGTTTGAAACACAGGAAGATCCAGCAGGTCTCTTGCACTTGTCAGGTAATTACCACGGCTTGTTCACACTTTGACAATTCCAATGCTACCGGTCTCAGGGTTATAAAATTGACTTAATTTAAATGTGAAGACAAAGCAGCAGGATGCAAAGATTTCCCCCACTGTGTCTGACTCAGCCTTTATTGCATATGAGCCGTGTGTGGCCTCTTGAATGTAAGTAAGCAGATATGAGTATAGCTGCCAGTGGAGAACGGCAATGAAAGAAGTTGGGAGCCTAAGAGCCCAGACTGCCCACCTCCCTAAACAACCCTCCCTTGACTCATAAACTCACCGGCAGCTGTCACACACAGCAGCAGTGAAATTAATGAGAAGTTAGTCAAGTCTTTATTTTGTCCGTCCACTCACTCACTCTCTCACTCAGTCACTCCGCACAAGGAAATCTGTGCTGCCGGTAATTGCATCTTGAATGTTAAGTGAGTGCTCAAACACTGTGTATTTATGTGGGCTAGATGAGTTGCAGAGAGATGCTAGGAGCCAAATACTACGCAGTCTTCTCTTATCGCTGCATATCAAATGGGGATAAATATAACTGAGAGGCAACATGCCAAGTTCATATACTGCACAGAAGAAAATGATAAAATAAAGGTGTTGCCAGAGATTAGTCTACAGTCCCATTCCGACTTCATGTCATTAAAGGATGTCAAATTTAATTATTAGATTCATTTTAATTATCACCTACTTTTAGTTGACAACACTTCATAGTCACAGTTAAAAACTACTTCACGTGGCATATTAATGCAGAAATTTAAATGTCATTTACCACTGTGCAAAATGAAATCTTCAATGGCAGCACCTTGCTGATATTACAGCCACTCACCTATCTATCAACAGACATCCTGTACACTACCACTTTTCAATATACATTAATATGTCCTGGGCAGTGAGTGGAAGATTTGGCAAAATCTTATCATTTTACCAAAAAGCTACCTCTGAAACACGCACATTACAGTCTGCAGCAATGACCTAATAACCAATAATAAAAATGTAGACATAATCTAGTCTCATATAACATATTCCCTGACTTCTTTATGTTACGACTCATACATGTAATGGCTTTTTCTTTTCCAGCTTAGCACACCGTCTTTAAACAGAAGTCAAATGGTGCAGCAAACCTGACAGCTTGAGGCCCCGCTCCCCAACCTGGGTGTTATAGCCATGGGGCATCCTGAGTATAGCGTCATGGAGGCCTGCTAGACGTGACACTTGGTAAACCTCCTCTGGTGAAGCGTGGATGTTCCCATACTGCAGGTTGTAGTAGATGGTGTTGTGGAACAGAACAGCATCCTGACAACAACACAGTTGGATAGGAGAAAGAAATGAGGCTTCAGAGAATGTATTTAGTGCAGCTATGACTAAAACAGAGGACTGCAGATACTGAGGCCACTTAATGAGAAATATACCATCTGTTCAGATCAGCCGCTGATCTGCATAAGGTGAAAACCTCATGTATATCAGCGTATTTTGAAAACTGATTATCAATGCTGCTTCTATGTCATAATTATAAATAAAAACACTAATATTATACTGCATTTACCATTTACAGGGCAAATATGAATTGTATTTGTTGTGAAAAACATCCAAATACATAAAGAAACCTAATAACCTGAAAACTATGTAATGACATTTTTATGTACTTTTTTAAATATCATGTTTTTTTATTGTGATGTTGTGTCCCAGACCTGAGGTACAACCCCCAAAGCTTTCCTCAGGCTGTCAAGGCTGACGTCTCGGATATTCTGCCCTGCTATGTAGATGTTCCCCCGCTGAGGCTCAAAGAAGCGGAACAACAGGCGCACAATGGTGCTCTTCCTGCAAACAGACGTGGAAACAATCATCAGCACCACTCTGTCTGCGAGCTGTATCCCACAGTCTACTGATGATATCTGATGACACGAATGACTACACATACAGATGAGATGACATACTCCTGGCTAAAAGGTTTAACAGTCAGTGGATTACCACAACAGCTGACATACCCAGATCCGCTGCCACCGACGATGGCCACCTTCTTCCCAGCAGGCACATCGAAGGACACTCCATTTAATACTTTCTGGCCCTCCAGGTATTCAAAATAAACGTCTTCAAAACGGATGGTGGCCTCCTGTGGCGTGACAGCCAAAGGCGGGGCGAGATCCTTCTCCTAGAGCAAACCATCAGAGGGTTAAAACAGATGAAACAGAAACAGATGGATACAGAAGAGCCACTGGCAGAGAAGACCCAGCATGATGCAACGTTACTCCAACACCTTGTAAAGAGGGATATTATAGTGGAGCACAGAGCCTACACAGACTGCATACAGCAGAGACATTCACATCAAATTCAAGAGGTTGTTTCAAAAGACTATCTGAACCTTCACACGCTGCCCTTCATGGTGACTGAAGGATCAATAGCCGTGAAAACTTTCAGAACATACCGAGCTGAGCCACAGTGCTGAGATGCAGCCAAGGTCAGCAGTGAATAAAGAACGTCCTTACCCTGAAAGTAAAAGCCTGTTCTGCTCTGTTTCTATGCTACCCTAATAGCAACATAATCACATACTATCCACCTCATCCTATTAATACGACTTGAAGTCGATTAGTAATGAACAGATGATAATGTAACATCCCCATAGCAAAATCATTTAAAAATTATTTTACATCTGCATAATTGACCAATGTGCTTTACAAAAAGCATTCAGATAGTAATGGCGTGCTGGGCAGTGCAATTCCACAAGGAATCACAATGGAGCACTGCATTACTTATGGACAGACTATTTTTCCCTCTGTAATTCCAGGATGGAAATGGGAATGGCAATCACATTGTTAATCAGCGGGTGCACATTTCTGTGTGCACTTCTGAAGCAAGCTGTTAAAATGAAAATAAATAAAACAAGAAGCAACTGACAGCCAGCTATTTAACTACAAAAACACACAAGGTTTCATTTGTTAAGTCTGAAATTAATTTTATTGGTTCCGTTCAAGAGGAACTTTTTTCTTTAATTGTTTTTAAATGTAAATCAAGCGTGGATTTGTGTGACGATAACTCAATGACTTGAAATAAATAATACAAGGGGATTTTTCAGTGACTAAATAATATATTAATACATTAATTTTAAAAATTAATTCCTTAAGTAATTCAAATCTCCAAAGTAGTCATTTATGTATTCATGTTTAGAGAAGCTGTCACTAACTAACTAATCTGTACCAAAATCTTGGAAAAACACAAATGTTAATTTATTAGTCTGAGAGAAACGATTATGACAACAAGAATGCTACACACTCGGCAACAAAAAAAACTTAATGCAAAAAAAAAACCCTCCAACAATTGTGGGTGCACCAATTAAAATGACTACTGATAATAAAGTTCCAAATAGATTTGTTAGAAAAATTAAATAAATTAAAAAAATTGCTGACCACAGCTTATCTACAATTAGTCATATCCATAATATCCAAAGAGACATCACACTGACAGAAGAAAAGCAATGTCTCACACAAAAAGCCACAATTAATGAGGAAGCACCTGAGACACATCGAGCACATAATTACTAGGTTTGACTACAACCTATCATTTTTTACAGCACATGCAGATAGATAGCATGTCATGCAACATATAATAACACAACAATAACTCAGCTCTGTGTTAAACACTAAAACCACCAAGGTTTCAAACGCTGTATTTAGTATCTACAGCGTACAATTTCAGATCCACTTTATTATTTTGTTGGAGGAAGCAAAAAAAAAAAAAAGAGCATGTTAGGCCAAGAAGGTACCTTAATCATCGTGTCAACGCTGAGCAGAGTGAACAGAGTGTGCATGTCTATCAGGGCCTGTCTGGTCTCTCTATACACTGTACCCAGGAAGTTAAGCGGCAGTGAGAGCTGGAAGAGCAGGCCGTTCACCATCACCAGGTCTCCCACGGTCATCGTACCTACATGTCAAGACATATAATACAGCATAATCTAGCTGTGTTCTTTAATGTATCTTATTTTAGATGCATGATCTTAAAACATGAGTCTGAAAATATCATGAAACAGTGTTTTTTTTATTTTTTTTTTATTATTTTATTTTTTCTTATTCCCAAATGTAGTTTAGTATCAACAAAATCCGACTTACCTGCTGCAATGCCCTTGCTGGCAAGCAACATAATGCCCGTCAGTCCCATGCTGAAGATAACACTCTGGCCAAAGTTGAGCATGGCAAGTGTGGATGTGGTTTTTAAAGAGGATGACTCATAAGTCTTCAGGAATCCATCATATCTTTCAGCTTCATACTTTTCATTGTTGAAGTACTGCAGCAGAGAAGAGAGGGAGGAGAGAGGTGCACAGGCCACAGAGACGGCAAAAAGATTTACAAAAGGACAGAAAGTGTAAGTTGAGAGAGAAAGAGAGACGGAAAGAAATGGTGAGGGTTAAAGGTGTTGGAAGCATGGAGAGCAGTGTCACACAGACGGACACTTTAGCACAGCCTGCTTCAAGCCTGCATTTGTTCTCAGTGACCCCTCTGGGTATAGTCTGGGTCTCAGTCAGTCTCTAAAGCACTTTTTAATGTCTGAATCATCATCTCCTCCCCACTGATTTTAAAGGACGTGGAGGGCGATGGAACAAAATCCAGAGTCTGCTTCACTGGGATGGATGTAGATCTAAAGCCTAGGCAGAGGACACTGCTCACGGCCAAAGAAAAGTTTAGAAAATATTAGGCAGTTATATTTTTTAGGAAAGCCTAAATACAAGTTGAAAGATAAACAAGAATAATAACTCTGTAGCAGCAAACAAACACACCTTATAGACAGGTCTCTTACGTGCTGTAGCATACTAATTTTGATAAAGACATACAGCTACCATTTATAGAAAACAGCCTCATGAATCAGCCACAAGTAGAGCTGTTAAATTCTACCATAAAATCCACAGCATAATCATAACAACCTTCCTCAACTCTGCTGCCAATTACCTAATATTTCTGTTTGTTTAGTTTACACTATTGTTTCTCTGCTTGTTAAGTGGGCGATTTGCTTCTCTAGCTCACGGCAGTGGTGCTGTGCTGCTACCGCCTTGCCACCTATTTGCATATACGGAAATGCAAAGAACCACGGCGAGAAGGGAAGAAAGAAGCACACGGAAGGATAAACCAAGACAGTGCAAGGCACCACGTTCAGGTTCTCATCCAGCTCTTTGTAAAAGTGGAACAGATTTTTGAGTGGGTGGAGATCTAATTACATATGCACACACACAGCTCATAGTGATGCTAAATCAGGCCACATTGACACAGATGACACACACAAACACAAAAACACAGAACAAAATACTAAGAAAAACAGGATGCAAAATACAGCTAAGAAAACAACATGGGCACCTAAATATCTGTAAGAGAGTAAACAAAGAAGCCAATACTGGATGCTGACTATAATGGTGTGTTCTGTGTACAATGAGGTTACCCAGATAGAAATTTAAAACAGTTTAAGACAAGATTTAGAATAACGGCGTGAGAAAAGTGCAATCAATATTTATGTTCCCTCCTGATCGCATCAGTCTGATGTCTGAGGAGCAAACCTAACCCTGATTATTCTTGCAAATTATGCATAATGCAATGTCAGTAAAGCATGAATACATTTGTGAAAAGCAAGGTTTTGTGGTGCAATTTCTGTCTCTTTTTGTCTGCCTCCTTGAGAATACAGCTAAGAAATCTGCCTGCAGAGTGCTAAATGAATTAACCTGCAAATGGACCTGCAGAGGAAGTTTGTGAACCACTGCAGTATATACACATCATCTATGCAGGGGAAAAGACACATTTACTAACACTTTATTATAGAGCTGAAACGATTAATCGATGAATCGATGATTAATCGATTACTAAATTAATCGCCAACTACTTTGATAATCGATTAATCGGTTTGAAGCTTTTTTCATTATTAAAACATGATTTCAAGATTGTTTTAGCTTCTTAAATGTGAATATTTTCTTCGTTTCTTGGCTCCACATAACAAAGAAATCATTAAAACTGAATCATTTTGGTTTGTGGACAAAACAAGACGTTCAAGAACATTGTCATTTCCAGGTTTGACAAACACTGATCAACGGTTTTTAACATTTTCTGACATTTTATGGACCAAACGATTCATCGATTAATCGAGAAAATAATCGACAGATTAATCGATTACGAAAATAATCGTTAGTTGCAGCTCTACTATATTATATTTACTGAATATGCAGTGAACATGTTTGTATCTAAATGAATATATATAAAAAACAAGGACCTAACATTTGTATGTGGGCACACATTGGTGAGAGGTTTCTCCACCCTTAAAGAAAACCAATGAAACCAAAACACACGGAGTGATGTGAAATCAGTTTTAAATCTTGACTTGTCCTTGCTCTTTTTTTTAACAGTTTGTGTGTCAAAGTTAGACAAAAACTCAAAAGATGAGGTGTAAAAAAAAAACAGAAGGTCTGATGAAAAGTTGAAAGTGTGTGTGTGTATCTCACCTTAACAGTCTCATAGTTAAGAAGGGAGTCAATGGCTGCGTTGCCTGCTTCATTGTCTGCTTTGTTCATTTCTATTCGGAAACGAGTCCTGCATGAAGAGACACACGTAAATGTTAGAGCTTTCATTTCTATTGTACATGTTAAAAGGAATGGAGAGAATAGTCTTTATTCTCCACTCTGTTCTCTTGGACCATGTCTTTGACCCTGAGTGATGGTTATAGAAATTGTGATCCTGTACTTTTGTTTGTTGTCTCTTGTCTTATTCACGATACATGTTTTCTGCAAAGGGACAAAGTTGAAGCCGTATTACTGGTTTATTTGGAAGTGAAGCAAAAGGTACACTTTGCAAATATGAATGAGGAATAACATTAACAATACTGTATGTTCGAATATTGAGCTGAAAAGGTATTTAGAATCATAATGAGTTGCCTGGTGACACAACAATTACACGACTGGTAACGCACTTCATCTTCAGTTGCAGAAGCAGGAGAAAGAGAGCAGTTACAGTAGTGTCAGTAATTCTAAAGTAAACTGCTGAGCCAGGTGGAACAATTGTTGATTAGAAAGTAGTTTTGCCGATTTAGAGAGAAGGGGAGCTTAGACAGTGATTAGTCATACTGATGACTCAGATTTTAATAAAAAACGTCATAGAAATATGTCCAAGGACATGCCAGGGACACAACTCGAGTATTGTGTCCTAGCATTTTTGTAACTTTACTGAAATTTAGGACATCATTCAGAACATTATTTTTTTCAATTTGTAATCAAGGGTGGCTGAATCAGTACAGTACAGACCAGAAAATAAGAAATCTGAGATTTCACAAATAACCATTATTAGGTGTAGGGGAAGTGTACATGTTGGCCCAATTATTATAAAAGCCAGGCATTCAAAAGATGAAAAGGGGCCTAATGAAACAGTCAACCACAAACATTTTTTTGAATTATAGCAGACCACCACCTCCTGAGCATCCTGTAGGGGTGGCTGCAATGACGTGAGTGATGCCATTATGGATAATCCATGACTCACTGATAAGGAAACAATACATTTTTGACACACAATAAAATCTTGACAGTTTAAGGATTTATAATCCCGCACTAAGCAGACCATAACTGGAGGGAGAGTGTGATTGTTGCTAAGAGATTAGCACCATTGTTGAAACTTTCTCAACAAGATACTTCAGATAAAAAATTGACAGTGTCTGGGTGTTAGAGAAAATGGGATGTGATTTACAGGTGGACTGAGTGGGGATAATATTAGCAGCTACAGGTGTAGCCCAGATTTCAGGCCAACAGTAGAGCAGTTAGTTTGAGAACTTGACAGGAAGTGCTTCCTTGTAATTGTGCTCGAGAACTGAAAAATTCAAAAAAACTTTTTTACAGGGATAAACAACCTTTGCAAAAGTTGTATCTTGGTCAGGACCAAGCTCAGAATTTTAAAACCCTAAATAATGATGATAATAATGACAATAATCATAACACAAGCACTAAAGCAACCAACATAATGGCAGACGGATACAGAAAAAGCAGACATTGGGGTCATTACCTCCACTGAGTGATGAGAATGGTGAAAGCGGTGTATGCTGATAAGGTGCCCAAGGATACAGCAGCAAACTGTCCACCACATTTGTAAAACTGCAGATGAGAAATGCACAGTTAAGAAAACACAAAACTGACAAACTGTGACTGTGTATGGTACACAGGCTCCTACACTGGTGCCACGAGGTAATCTGAGATCACAATGTTTTTGATTATTACAAAGGGAGGGGAAACTATAAGAAATCATTGTGCTAATGCTTAATGCTTAAGCTATTTGGGCAATGGAGTCTGGCCTCATTACAGGCAAACTGGCATTATGGTACAGAGTGGAATAATAGTGGGAGGCTATAGGAGAACAGGTCCTTCAATGGCAGCCAAAGAGGGGGGTTTCTGTTTAGGGCATACTCTGCAGGAAGACGTTAAGCTGCCACAAAGCTTTGGGATTCATCGTTGACACTAATGGGCTCTTTGTTGCCTCCAAATGTTCATTGGGATTCATATTCCATTTAGAATGTAAATTAGACCATATTCCTGAAATTAATTTGCAGACAATCTGCTCTGAAGAGTGTCAAGGTTATGGAAGGTTCTGTGCTAGATGTAAGGACTGAAAATGTAACAGAACCATAAAATAAGATTCAGGGAAATGTAAGCAGTGTTACAATTACTATCCTACAATTGCCAACATCTGTGAGCCAATTCCACGATATAACTCACCAAAATGGCACTGACAAGGCCCATCTCAAAGATTGTGGGTCCAAGATTGAAGACGATGGCACTGAGGATAAAGGAGATGCCCCGTGTGCCACGGTCGATGGCCTTGGACAGCGCTCCTGTCTGGCGGTTGAGATGGAAACTCAGGTCCAGATTGTGCAGGTGGAGGAAGACGTTTTTGGCGATACGGCGGATGGAGCTCTGGGCCACCTTGCCGAACACAGTGTTCCTCAGCTCATTGAAGAAGGCCGAACAAGCCCGTGAGACGCCATCTGGGGTAGCAGAGGAGACAGAGAATTTAGCACACCAGCTGTGAAAAGCAGGGAGGTTCAAACAGTGGGACTGGGTGCTTTCTGGTGAAAATGTATCATCTTAACCCATCAGGACTGTTGTGATGCAGCAGAAATAACAATGCACTGTTTGTGCTTTCAGGGCTGTAACACAGTGAATGTATGTTTAAAATGGCCATTTATTTATTATCATAACTGGTCTGTGGTTGATGCTAAAGCATCCCCCGCAAGCCTTTGTAATCACAGGAAAGCGTGTTATCTGAAGCCACACGACTATGGCAGGCACAGCACACTGCAGAGTGACGGAAGGAAATCTGAGTATACAGGGTGTAAATGCAGGTGCTTCTGCACATGGCAGAGAGCCGTTTATATGACTGAGGACAACACTATGAGAGCTTTTAATAAATCTGCTGTGAAAATATGGGACAAGAGTTGTCAGTGAATACACTCAATTTAACCCGTCTGAGTCTACACTCTCGCTGACTCTCGCTGGCTGATCAGATAAAGATGATTATTCATTTATTTAAGGAATTAGATGAAAGTTTCAGTTCAATAAACTCAACAACCTAACTTATTCTTAGAACTTAGATTAATTTATTTAATTTCTCAAACTGTTATACAACCAGACTGGTAAATGGGTTATCAGAAATTAATACTAGACTGTGTTTAAATGACATATGGCTCTCCTGTGCTGATTACACAAAGCTGTGTTAATACATGATTTCTCTGCTGAGACCAGAGTCACACCAATAACTGCTCCGTCTACAGGTCTTTACAGGGCTGTAATGTGGCGTTAAATAGGAATGCTCATGTAATGAACAATGTGTCCACATCTGACAAGGTAGGATGAGCACAATACGACCTTTACATCCAAATAACGGCCATCCCTGAAGGCTCAAAGCACCAGGACCCCAAATGCCACAAAAAAGAACAAAAAAGGACAATTCCTTTTTTTGAAAGCATCACCTTCAGTCTTTCTCACTGTCCCAATTCGTCCTGTCTGGAGTTCTGTCCGTGTGCTCCAGTTATTCAGCAGACAGCATTAGTGTGCAAGACCTAAGTGGGCTCATTAAAATAAGTGGCTACTGGGCTAAGTGTACATTGCATCCAAGCTGATCTCACTCAAGGCCATAGTGACTTGCAGTGGGTGTCGGGTTCACAGTGTTATTTATTTATTTTTCCCTTTCATCAGAACCTCAGGAAAAAAAAATGCTGAAAGGAAATTCAAATTCACTTTACATTTCAGCCTGAAAAGGAGTCACTCTAATGGGATAAAGTGAAAGAAGTATCCCTGGCCTCCGTAACAAAAAATATCCTACCACTTTTAAAAGATATTAACAAGTTCTTCCCCACTGCTTTGAAAATGCATCCAGCTCCGTTTGCCTTGAGAGCACAGAAGTGTCATCGTGAAAAGTTGTCAGTGTTTACGAGAGGGACGTATGGATTAACAGAAATGAACTCAGAGCAAAGCATATAATGTAAATAATGTGAGGGGGAGACAGAGGTTGTGAAGGCGGCATTGATATGGATGTGTTGGGAAAGGTCATCCAGCAGATTAACAGGCAGTCCTACCACCCCACCCCTCATCCTCCAGTCCCCTCTGATGGGCACGGCACCTGCCAGTGCAATAAAAGTCTGGGACTCACAGCCAATCAACACGGCCGTTGCCATGGTAGCCACAGTGCTTGGCGCGTCATTCAGGTTCAGCATGTGTCCTGACATCTGGTTAAGCTCGTCCACTGCATACTTAAACATGAAGGGCACAGTCACATTGGTGATCTGGGAAAGCAGAGAGGGAGGGGGGGGGACATTTAGAGAGCAGGCGAAAGAGAGAGAGAGAGAGTAAATATTTTCAAATAGCCTATTAGCCAGACATATGCTTGATACAGTCTAGCCCTCTGCTGTGCCTCTCTACATTATCCATGTATGCACACCCCATGTGCTTTACATGCATTCATAAATACCCTTGAATGTATATTGAAAGTTATGCTGGATATACTGCCTATATGCTACGCGAGTGTGTATTTTTCTCAGCTATGTGTGCTAGTGCTGGAGGTTCCTGTTAATGGAATTGAAATGGTTATTAGGGCTAATTAAAAGCACAGGGACAGCTGTGTGACTCAGGATAGGCGGTCCACAGAGCATTAGGACAACCATAGAACACAGCAGCACACCAAAGCATTTTCATTTGAAATCCATTTCATTTGAACCTCTCAGCCCCCAACACAAGGGAGGGCTTTTTTTCTTTCTTTTTATTCCATCGCGCCTGTCAAATTTTACATGATACAAAGAAATATTAAAAATAAATATATAAAAACAAGAGATAAAAAAAATGTCAACCCTCCTAGGACTGTATATGAAGGCACCAAGCAAAGCACTACTATAATTTTCACCACTAATACATGATAAAGGTTGAACGTCCTCTTTTAATCCATTAACACTGGAGAACATGTCAATTTGTACCTCATGATATGTCATGTCATAATAGAGAGACTATGTCAAGTAATGAAAATGAGGTTTCAGGCTGTTAAGAAGACAGAGCATCAACATGATTTTTACTTGAAATTAAAATGTCATTGATAATGCAGGGTGCAGAGGGGTGACGCAGTGTAACCACATAATTATTCAGCTTATTTCAAAATTGCCTCCACACTGTTGGTGGTTGCAGTGCAAACAGACTACCTGGAGAAAGTGGCTCCCCAGCTGGGCAGAAAAAAATAGTAGACAAAGACTGGAAGACAGTCTCCTCCTTAGCACACACTAGAGGCCACCATGCTGAGGGCAGCAGGACATGCTTATTTTGTGTGATTGTTTTCCAGGGTGTAAATTAGAGACCATCAACAAAGGAAGAGAAGAAACATCATGCACTGATTATGTGTGTGTGTATATAATATATTTATAATATATATAATCACGGTCAGCACTCATGTTGCTTGAGAAACATGATTTTGTTTTAGCAAAGTTGTATGTTGAACTAAAAATATTGCCCTTTATTGTATTGAATTTAGTTGTAGTTTATTGGAATTGGCATTTACTAGTATTTTACTACACTGCACTGAGTCTGAGCTAAAAACAATGGCATCATTATTAGGGAGTTTCAGTTGAATTAATATTCATACGCAGCAGTGTGTGACATAAGAGATGATTAGAAAAAAAACCTTTCAAAGTGTAGGTAAATGAAAGAGATGGCATCATTAATGACATTAACAGCGCTCTACATTTCTCAAGACCCCTTTTTTTTCCAAAGACTTAACCAATAGGAGGTGGTTGTGGGTCTAATCAGCATTATCACAGCAGTCCATATGAATCATTATTCTTGTTCAGACTGTAGTTATTGTTCATCTGATTACAAAGAATATCTACACTTAGATAAATAAATGAACACTATTTCCTGTTTTGCTGTTCTATTCTTTAATATTTTTCCCTTCATGATCTTGTTGTGGGTATAGTATTTTTTCTTTCATAATGAAACAATTTCGATGTAATTTTTTTTTTCTTTGAAAGAAGCAACAACTTTTTTTAATTTGTCAAACTTGTCTTGCGTCTGCCTTTCAGCCTGACCAAGTTGTATAAAAGAACTGGTCCTACTGTACTCAGAGACAGCATCAGCCAAATAAGATTACATAGACTTGTTTGTAGAAAGGATTACAATAAATCAACAATCTGGAGAGAAGTAAGTGGCTGGATTTAAACAAAAAATATCGTAATTTGTGGGCTATGAAAACATTAATGTGCAAACATTTTAGGCAGGTGTGGGAAAATGCTGTCAGAATGGTTTCACAAATATATAACAATTTACAAAATGCAGAGCTAACAGAAGAAAATGATAAACCAAATGAATATTTAGTGTGACCGCACGTTGCCTAGAAACCAGCATAATTTCTTACAGGTACACTTGCACGGTTTTTGTTCCAAACATATTGGGGAATATACAGTATTTTCCGCACTATAAGGCGCACCGGATTATAAGGCGCACCTTCAATGAATGTCCTATTTTAGAACTGTTTTCATATATAGGGCGCACCTGATTATAAGGCACATAGAAAGAAGATATTACAGTCAAACGTTTGACTGGGGTTGCGTTATGCATCCACTAGATGGAGCTGTGCTAAAGGGAATGTAAACAAAACAGATAAAGTCAAACTTTACCAATTGATCCATATATAAGGCGCTCCAGATTATAAGGCGCACTGTCGTTTTTTGAGAAAAGTGCGCCTTATAGTGCGGAAAATACGGTATATATATATATATGTGTGTGTGTATTACATACATATATACACATATATATATATATATATATATATATACATATATATATATATATACACATATACATATATATATATATATACACATATATATATATATATATATATATATATATATATATATATATATATATACACACATATATATATATATATATATATATATATACACATATATATATATATATATATATACACATATATATATATATATATATATATATATATATATACACATATATATATATATATATATATATATATATATATATACACATATATATATATATATATATATATATATATATATATATATATATATATATATATATATATACATACATATACATGTAGGTCATACCATCACTTCCAGGACTCCTTGTTCTTATTTAGAGTGACGTTAGTTCTTAATAGCCATGTTTCCATCGAGTAAAATGGTTCGGTTAGAAAAGTACCAAAATAACCAGCCCCTACTTGAGGTACCAGAGAAAAATGGTATGATACAGTCAGGGTGGAGCTAGACCGGCTCCACCAATGACAGTCAGCTGATTGGGGGACAGAATAACGTAACTACCCTGTGACCCTCTTTCTTCAACGTCTGCAGTCTCTCATACAAAGCTTGACGCCACAAACCTAGCAGGAAAAAAAGAGCCACTGGATGTCCTACATTGTTGTCTGTTGTGTCGCATTCAATGTCATCGTACGTTGTCGTTGGAACTGGTACTACATCACGCTACGTAGCTCTCCGACGCGGTTATTGGGCTCAGCCCATACAAGACCTACCACCATGAAGTCAAAATGTAAGCCTGTCACAGGGCCAAATTATTGTACTACTTGTTAGCCCTTTAGTGAACTAACCAGCGATTAAAACATCCGATACCCGATCAAAAACTTTTACATTGTCTTTTAGCAGTTGTTTTAGTACTTAGCCCTGAGGGATTCAATGTGGCCTAAAAGGAAAGCTGTTTGAATTTCAGTTTCATGAGGAGACAACAGAGCACTCACTAAATTCTATAATTTGACACTAAATACTCTTGGTAACTTCTGCAGACACCGACTGTAAGACATCGCCGCATGTTTGGCTGACAGCTTATCAGAAATAATCCGGCTGGCTCATTCAAAACCAGGAAGTATTTGTGCATATAGTAAATTATTCCATGAAGACCAGTTCCGGCCAGAAATAACAGGAATAACCAGGTACACACAGTTCCCACAGGTTTCTGCCTGTGAGCTGATTGCATTGCTGGACTTCTTCTAAATTTGGGGGGGAGGTAAGCATGAAGTATCTTTCATCTGTTTTTGCTGTCAGTCTTGCTTGACAGCAGTCAATTGGTCTTCTACAACCTCACCTCACCTCGCAGAGTCTGACCAGTTCATCACCCAGTTTTAAGTCTGTTTCTGTTTCAGTTAATGACTGGGACTTTCAACCTAGAAAATGATCACCCGTTTGGAATAATTGGTTAATCACACACCTGACTATAATACTACACAATCCCCGACTACACTATAAGAGTATCTATATATCTAAGAATTGATCATGGTTTGAAGACAAAGGGTGGCCTTGATTTAAAGGCTGCTTGCTCACTTTGCATTTTGCAACTACTTAAATGTATTATTTACTTAACACTTCTGCTGAGTACTGTATATAAATAACACTGCTTTGTAATGATGAAATAAAATTGTATAACAATGCAAATTTGAACCTTGGCTCCAGCTAGCAGTCCCAGAGAAATGGCAACACGGGCCCGCAGATCTGGTCTGTCCTTTGGCCATACGTAAGACATCATCGCAGATAGGATCTGGCCTGAATTCACCTCGTTCAGCTGTGGAGAGGAAGCAAAAGAAAGGCTATTTTTACATCATAGTGCTCCGAGATTGATAAACTGTAAATATTCGTCTTATAAAGTACAGATCTAAAGGGGACATTAAGTGCAATGTTTGCTTTCCAACTTGCCTTCTGTTTTCTAATTATCACAACTAACTGGCATTTTGTATTCAGTGTTACAATCACAATGACCTATACATGACTCTCTGGGCAGACACATGGTACATCAAATGTCAACGGGACTCCCTGTGGAGATGTGTGAGAAGCTACGACAGCAGACTCCAGGTGGACCCAGGTATCCAACTTGACACTACAAATCCCAGGAGACACCTGGGCTGTCATCTCAGCCAAGGTGGAGAATCCACTGGTGCCAGCATGGCTGTTTACCCACACTTTACCACACCTGCCACAGGGACTCTCCACAGGCCAAAGGACATGGAGTAATTCCTCTAATCCACACAATATGGTGGCACCATGTTACAGTATTGCTATATGGCAGCGCCTCCTGTCACATTACTGAGAAACTATGCCCAACACCTGCCTTTAATTAAATACAATCAAGCTATAGATGTCACTGCAAAGGGAAGATTAACAATTAATTGGACTACTTGAGGTTTATTTACCATATGTGGAGGAAAACAATTAATGTACAATCAAATCTGTTAGTCTAATGTGATGACACTTTGTTCTTTTATGTATAAATAGTTAAAACCTAATGCAGCTTCTAATTTCACTTTTTTGTTGTTTTGGTTAGACTGATGGAAAGAAAAAGATAATTTAGCTAAGAGTTGTGTCGATAAGGAAAGGTCCACAAATGGACAATTTAATGAGGTCAAAAAACCCTCATCAGCCATGAGTAAAAAGAAAGAATACACTTAAAATGTGCCAATACACAGTGTGCAAGTCATTTATTTTAATTTGATGAATAAATACTAAAAGATTAACAGTAGTTGTAGCCTACATTAAATGCATTATGTCAGGTCATATAAACATGAACCCCATTATTTAGTTTGTATGAGTAAATTTGGCTCTTAATAATTTGAAATTCTTATTTTTAATAATGAAAAACAAGGTGCTGTACTCACCACATTTTTTGGATCGGCATTTAGCTTTCCTCCTGCATGTCCGTGCCAACACGTTCGTTTGTCGGTCACCTGCAGATGCTATGGAAGCAACACTTCATGTTATTCGAGGTTGGATTGGAACGCCACACTTATTCATAATTATTTATCACAAATACTGACTTTTACTGCCCCCAAAATCCGACAGTTTTTGTTTCTGTTGGTGCTCCATGTAGCCGTCTGTAAGTGTGGAAGGGAACTCAACTGAAACACACAAGATGATTCATTTAATTGATGCTTCAATTTTCTCATATTCATAAACATTTTCTTTTCCATGTGGTTTATAAGAAATCTTAACAGTCTTCCATCACCTAAGTCAGGGTTCAGAGCTTATGCAAAGTTTGCGCACATGAAGGAAAAGTGTATGATGACATCTTTCACCAAAGTATTTTTAACAATATGAAATCAGCAGGGGAAATACGATGACACAACTTTTCAGAGATTATGACACATTCACAAATAATCCCACAGCTCAATATTCATATGAGCTTATGGTATAAATAAACTAATTTCACTCATTTTTTAATTCCTGGCACCACTGGTCTACATGCCGATATGTACTTGGGCAAGATATTTAACCTCATATTGCTCCTGAGGGCTGTGCCGGCAGCCTGTGAATGGGTATGACAGATGAGTAATAGTGAATGTGCCGCACATAGATGCACTGTATGAAAGTGTGTGAATGGCAAAACTGTGGTGTAAAGCAAGACCATCTACAAACCATTTAAAATGATTGTGTTCATTGTAAAGTGCTGCAACTATTTAAAAAAGTGTTATTGACGACTTAACACTTGGATATAAAATGTGAGCAATACCAGTCACAGCTTCACCAAGACAAAGGACACCTATTCAAATAGTCTTGCTTTGTTTGAACAAAACACCAACTACCCCAAATTATTTCACAACTGTTCTCAACACAACTGCACCATTTTGCTTTAAAAGTGACTGGAAAAAGTATTCAATAATCAAACTAGTTTTAGATTATTTTTAAATGAAGCCACCTAATTGTTTCTGTAACTTTTCTCATAATAAAATACATGCAGTTGCCAGGTTACCAAGTTCACATGGCTAAAAATAATGCATGGATCTCACCGATATGCACGGAGAAGAACAAAATACACCACTTCGTTTGTACCACAGACTTCAAAATAACCACAGATAATCAGCACTTAATCAAAACAACTTCATCACATTATGAACATTTTACTGCTTGCATTGTGACAGAACTGTTGCTTTTGCCCATTTCAGTTTCATCCATCCATATTGCATGTCATTAGGGACAATTAATCGACAGCTATTTAATCATTGATTAAGACTGTTTAATTAAAACAAGCTTTCTGATTTTTCTGCTTGTTAAAGGTTAATGTTCACTGGTTTCTTTGTTCCATATAACAAAGAAATCCTTAACACCGAATAATTTTGGTTGGTGGACAAAACATTTCAGAACTTGATCATGACAAGATTTGGGAAACACAGATCAACATTTTTAAGAAGAAGAATTTAAGAATCATATTTTGCTCAATACGCTCAAAAGGGTTAATGAATTAATTGTGTATCAAAACTGTTTAATGTTAATAACCCATTTTGACATTGAGGCATTTAATCTCCAGTTCCTTTTCAGACTTCTATGGATGATTTGTTACAACAGTTAAATGTATGCAGTACAAAGTATATGGTTGGCAAGATCATTAATCAACGTACAGTATGTACTTTATGATTTCTCCTAAAGTACTGGTTTAAAACAACTGCTGATGGTGTGTTACTAACATGGAAAGTACTTTGTCATCACTATAATGTTAAGAGCAACACTGTGATCATCAAAAGTAAAGAGGACAAAAGTATTATTATTATTAACCTTATTTCCTTCTATCCGGTATTGTATTCTAAGTGTGTGTGATCAGATGAAATATCTTGATCAACATAGCATATATTTGATCACAGATGATGAGGACATGAACAGTAAGATGAACAACACTCAAGTTAATGTAGGGCTGTGCAATTAATTGATTTTCGATTTGGGCTCCCAACGTTCACCAAAATAATACAATCGAGAAAAAAAATATTATTTTGCAAGTTTTGTTTTGCAAGAACTCTTATTTTGACCTGCGTTCTGAATGACACGCGCACACGCACATCCGCCCCTCCCGAAGCCTCAAACTCTCTCAGCCAGAGGATGACAGGTCGTGTGCATCATCATTCGCCAGAATTTAAAAACTCAGCGCGAGTAAAGATGGCAGAAGGAGGCCAGGCACAGCAGCGTTTGGTGAGCAAAAAAAGGAAAACCAACTCCGTTGTCTGGGAACAGTTTGGCTTCGAAGAATCTGACAACAAGCAGAAACATGCTACGTGCAAGATTTGCTATATGACCCAGAGGCTATACCCTCGGCTTTCAAACCTGGCTAGAAGTACCTCTGCGTTCCAGCTACAAGTTCCTCTTCAGAGAGGGTCTTTAGCACAAGTGGAAACATTGTCACTTACTTGCGTTCATCCCTTAAACCAGATAATGTTAACAGATAAGTGTTTCTGGCTAAAAATCTTTAAGATATTTTATTAGCAGCCCTACCAGCATGTTGAGTTTTAGTTCACTTATTTGCTGTTAATGCTGGGGGCTGATGGTGGACCAGCATTTAATACTACTACTTGTTTACTACTTGTACTTTGATACTACTACTTGTTTTCAAGAGATTGTGGGAGTGCACTTTATTGTTGATCTTATTTACTTGTGGTTATAATTTTTACTTGAATACATTTATCGTTTTATTTGAATATGTTATATTATTTATTTTTATTTTATTTTTATCTATTATATTATTTATTACTTAAAGGGGCACTGTGTAGTATTTATGGGTTTATATAACCCAAAATCCACTTTTTTATACATATTATGTGCTCCTGCATTGTCTAGTCGCTGTATAATATTCTTTGTTTAATTTTCGTAGTGTTTCAAAAAGTCATGTAAAATAACATGGTCGCGGGCCACTACTGCATTGCCACGACGCCATGTTTCTACCGGAGCCTGTAAGGACAAACGTGAGAGAACAAATCAAGCGTCGCTTTTCTTGAAGCGGAAGTCCCGCCTCCACTCACTCCGCTTCGTCTGCTACGGCCGCGGTAGCTCGCCCTCTCCCTCGCCTCACGAACCTCATCTGCTGACACGGAGAAAGACGATGAGGTCGACAGTTTACCGGCTGAGGATGTAGGGCTCAGGGAAGGGAGGGGGTGAACAGAGGAGCAGTTCTTTGTTGTAAATTTCAGCCTCTCCTCTAGATGGCACTATAAACTACTTACTTCACCTTTAATTCAAAAAGTGCTACAAATGTCAGAATTTCATTTTTTTACGAATTGTTGAAAGGTGTCTTTTCAATAAATCCAAAGTTCCCAAAGTCATGTGAAATAATCGTGTTTCATAATCGTGATTTCAATATTGACCAAAATAATCGTGATTATGATTTTTTCCATAATCGAGCAGCCCTAAGTGAATGTATTAAGTGGTTAAGTTGATATTAAGTAGTTAATGTATGAGATGAGAATCACGATTCTAATCACCCATGATTCTGAATCGATTCATAAATTTAAAAAATTTATTTTTTTAAATCAAGTTTCTATTTTGAAAAACACCAGTTTGTGTTATTCCTGTACAGTTTATTTTTGTAACTTTTGACAAACATCAAGTTGTTTTTTTGTACAGTAAGTAAGGTTTTATTTGTTTTGAATGAATAAATGTTAACTTTTGTCTTAAGTTTGCCTCTGTGTGATCACATTATCACATTATCTTATAGAAAGTGTATTGTTTTGATGCCATAATTTGCCTTAACACATTATGCAGTGTATCAATTTTTTTAATCGAGAATCGTTTGAATTGAGAATTGTATGAATCGAATTGGTTGAATCAAATCGTGATGCTAAGATTTGGAATCGAATCGTGAGCCACACAAAGATTCACATGCCTACATTTTACATTTTGTATCTTTCCAATATCTGATCCAGTGATTTTATTGGACCAATACCGATACTGGATGTCATATGGGGTCATTTCTAATCTTTGCCCATGTTTTTACATACCCATCAAAGCATCTATTTATGGGAGAGATTTTTAAAAATATTTAAAATATTATTTAAAATGGTTAAAGAAAATGTGGCTATAGACAATTTATAATTGGGAGTTATTGGGTCAAAAGTGACCCTGACCATACTGTGCAGTCATAAATTACACTATGAACAGTGTAAAAAGAGGTTCATTCAGTCTTCAAAAGTAAAAGTGAAATTTTACCCATACCTACACCATGAATTGGGTAAATTGGTATTAGTATCAGCGAGCCCTTTGAACTGGTCAACAACAGACGGTGAACACGTGAGGACAGATGTATCAGCAGTAACAGCAGTCTTATCTAACATGCACACGTGACGAAGCGCCACTGGCAAACCCCACAGCATTTACACGATAAACAGTGACGTGTAAGACAACAAATTAACTTTGAATGCGCTCAAGTGAAAAACAAACAAACGCCCTGTTATAACCTTTAAACATGACTTTAATAACCCTGTACCAGTCTTGTAATCGACAACGCAACTTATTACTTCCTACCATTCAACGCACTAAATTTCACAGACATCGGCCACACGTGAAAACAGCGACTAACACGAACTAAATCATAGACACCAACTTCCTTTAAAGTTAGTTAGAAGTACTTTACATATGTTGTCCTTGGGTAGGAACCGCTGTCCCGACCACCACCACCACCAAAAACACCGTGTCCTCTCCAACCATTCGCCTTCCCACAGTCCCCACTTACCGTACATGTACTGTGACGTTTATAGTTGGTGCCTTTAACACTGTGACTATGACTCCAAATGTGATACGAGCTCGTCTGTCGTAAGAGAAGCGCTAATTTTCTTCTTTCAAAGTAGAACCCGCATTTCAGCGGTCCCAACATCGGCGCCATGTTGACGGTGAAGGAAGGCGGTTAGTCAACACGCCGCCTACGTCATATCCGGCCACCCGTCACTGACGACGCGCTGTCACTTTCAAAGCTAGTAGGCTAACAGCACTAGCTTTGTCCTACACTTCAGAGGGAAATACCAGCTACTAGATTGATTTTAACACGACGTGGCTGTTTCTGAAGATTTGTGAATGTGGTCCTAATGGGCAACTGCGTACTGAAGCCGCGTAAGACTGTCAGTCGGATATTTTCCTTCAAACAATAGTAAAGGCTAACGGCAGAACACGTTGTCTGGTCGCTAGTCTTTGTCAAACAGGACACTAAGTTGGTCGCTGGGTGAAGAAACGTCATTGGACCCGCTTTTTTAAAAAAAGATAAACGTCGTCGATCTCTCTCGGGATGCCGTGCCACAATCAGCAAATGAACAGTGTCAACAGTGGCCAGGATCACCCAGTGAAGCAAGTACGGTTTGCAAGCAGCAGCAGTGTCCCCGCAGTGCTTACGAGCCCTGAGCCAAGTGATGCCACCATACTGCACATCCAGGATAACCTAGGCCCTCAGCTCAAACTGCTGCCACTGAATGACCAGATCCGTGAATTACAGACTATAATCAGAGACAAGTGAGTCCCTGCTTCTCAGTTTTTACATACATAACCCAACAAATCGCAGGAGCAAATCTATATGTGGTGTCATCTAATAAATCAATGTATAAATCGGTTTTATGTGTGAGTTTATGTCAAAATTTGATTCGATTTGAAGAAGAATAACTGAAAAATCATCACTAACTGTCAAAAGAGCCAAAGAGATTAGACAATGGGTCCTGCAATCCAAACTAAGTATTGGACAGTGTTGTCCCCAGACTGCAGGCTTTCGTGGGTTAAATAAGGAGCTACACTTATAACCAGTGTTAAACTATGTTCAGACACTTAGTCATATTACATACATAACATCCAAGCTATATCATTAAATTGACACTTTTATCCAAAGTGACTTACAAGGGAATTGAGTACAACCTCTACAATACCAGCCAGGGGTGGAGTTAAACTTGTGATCATGATGTCTCAGCACACAGGGTACACCACCCCATATCATAACCAACACACTATTAAGTCACATTATAGTTCCTCCTATGACTGAATCATAGACCATACAGAATGTGGTCTTCCTGTTCTGTATTTGAATGGTGGTGTGTATGTGTGAGATCACGGTGTACCATAATCATTACTGATCAGTCAATGTATATATCTAATGTTCATCAATATCTTTCGTCATCTTATCATTCTTCAGCTGTGCAGTCAAACTAACACAATCTCAACAACTAATCGATTACTTATTAAATTATGACAAAATCACTGTATGTTCACTTATTCTCTCTTTGCTACGAAGTCATGCCACCATAAACAAATAGGGATGACCTCAGTCACCTCCACACAGTGCTATAAATATCTAGAAGTGAGAGACGAGATCAGCTGAGCGGTGTTGGCTAATCCCCAATTATATCTAATCAAGCTAATGTTTGTATTTTCAGGACAACTAGCAGAGGAGATTTCGTGTTTTGTGCTGATCGACTGGTAAGATCCTGAATGCACCACAACATCAGTGCAATCGTGTGCATGTACATTTGTATAATGTGTTTATCACTTTATTTGTCCAACAGATCAGACTAGTAGTTGAAGAGGGCTTGAATCAGCTTCCCTACTCAGAGTGCACGGTGACGACACCGACAGGTGAGGATGTGGACATTTTTCAAGCATGGCTCTTACAGAGCCCCCCCAGAACAAGCTTGAAAGTGTGGACCAATTGCAAAATCCTGATAAATAAATGTCAGGCTCTCATATTATTAATTTATTTTCCTCCATGACTATGTAAACACATTCAGAGCAGCAGCATTTGTTCATGTACCGTCTTCATTTTTTTTGCCCACAGGGTACAAGTATGACGGTGTCAAGTTCGAAAGAGGCAACTGTGGAGTCAGCATTATGAGGAGTGGTAAGTTAATCCTGTGGTTATACAGCTACAAAATTGCTGCCTTTTCTTCTCTCGGGCCACAAGTGCAGTATGTCTACAGTCAGTGCAGATGTCATTTGTGCCCACTGTGCACCCATACTTACATAATGCTCGGCCTCGACAGGCTTGTGTGCTAACGATTTCACGCTTTTTATCAGCATTCAGTTATTTTCACTTGGTGAAAGTGATGGATTGTTTGAAGGCTAAATAATATAACAGTAAAATATCACATGGGGTTTATGAGACAGATGCTGTTCTGTACTTCATACAGAGCATGTTCCCTCACGGCACAGCAGTCAGCAGAAGGCCCTCTCATTCTTTCTCTTGCAGATTTAATCCAGCTGTCATCACAGACACACAAAACCTGTAAAAGCCTTTTTATGGATAAATAGAAAATATTAAAACGTGAGTCTCTTCATCAACACACATTACATTGTGTCTACGTTGTATAAAAGACAGGAAACATTTCAGAGCTTTTCATAAGCGCTACATGCCAAACAGCCAGTTAAGTATCTGGCTGGACATGAATAGTGCAGCTGTCTACATTATCATATTCATTTTTTAATTCTAATCAAATTCAATTTTGATTAACAAATTGCTCTTTGCAGAATGTTGCACATTCTGTGATCAGTAGCTTCTGCTTCAAAACAATGCAAGGATGAGGATAGAGGAACTATCAGTGCTGTCCTCGCCTGCTTAAACATACTCAGTGGAAAGGCTGTGTCCTTTTAAGTGGACAGTTGTCCTCAGCGATAATAGTAATATGTGATAACAAAACAGATTAAGATCTGAATTGACTGTACAGACAGGGAATACCCACATTAGATGGGTACACTTTGGAAGACAATTGATGGAAAAAACTTGGCGATTTCACATTTAACATAAAAAAAAAAGCCCACTGGAAATGCTGAATTAACAGATAAATTAAAAATATGAAAACTAATATCAGCTGCCCAGAATCCTGTTCAATGGAACATCCTGCACTAATATTCTACATATGTTCAAGTATGTATTATATACATGCTGTCTCTTGACTGACTTCTTAAAGAATAAAAAGTTAAAACTATATATAATCATCACTGTGGCGTGTTTGTTATAGTCAAGGTGTCAATAAATGATAAATGAGGGGTAATTACAAAAGCTTTGATGAGGTTTGATGTATTAATCACTATTTTTAGACTGTTGGTGCTAAAACACAAAAGAAGCCTGATTCTCCTTCACAATAATTACCTCGTTCAAGCAGGTTATGTTTTTGGTGCTGTCTCTCCGTCTGTCTGTGTGTCTTCTAGCAGGGTTACGCTAAAACTACAAAACAGTTTCTCGTAAAACAATTTAGTAGGGTGCAAGGTGGGGCCAAGGAAAAAACAAATACAATTTCCCTGTTTTCCCTTGTACCTAGAACATTTCTCCGTGGAGGGGCATGACCCCCCTAACCCTTATACAGCTCACCACAACCTCATAAAACAAAACTTTTATCGACTATCAAGAGGAAACTTTACCCATGTCTCACCTCCTGCCGTACAGGCGCTGACCCACACAGCTTTCCATCATAGACCCCCCCCCCCCACCACATACACACACAGGAATAAACTTAGTCATAGTGACATCAGTACTGTCATAAACGCTGGTCACACAACGCAGACACAACACGGCTATTTCAATTCGACAACACCTGTTTGTGTTCTGTCTCTCCCCACAGGTGAAGCCATGGAGCAGGGTCTCCGAGATTGCTGCCGCTCTATCCGCATTGGCAAGATCCTCATCCAGAGCGATGAAGAGACACAGAAAGCCAAGGTCTACTATGCCAAGTTCCCCCCCGATGTGTACAGAAGAAAGGTGTTGCTCATGTACCCCATCCTCAGTACGTAAAAAAGAGAAAAGAGCGCCGCGCACAGCTCATCCCGCTGATAACTCCACCTTAACACCGCCAGTGACTTGTAAATGTGCATATGTAAAAACATTCTCATGTATTTATCCATTTTGAGAAATCTCCATCGAGTTGACCTTCTCACCAAGTCTGCATTTCCACATCATAGAGGGCCATTCACACTGTTCTGATAATTATAGCTCTCAGGGGGTAAATTATACACTGCCTGGTGGATAGCCACCAAGCTGCTGAATAGCATAATGAGAGCCAACAAAAATAGTATCTTAATAGCCCTGGCTTCCCAATGTCAAAAAGCAGTATTTTTCTGCTCTCCTTTCTGAAAGAATATGTTGACAACCAAGCTCTGGTTGAAGGTGCATTTTATGATGTCAAAATGATGGACCTCAGGATTACACTGATGTATGCTGTTTGACGGGGTCGGAAATGAAAGCCTGCCAAGTGTCCAGACTCGCGGACGGATCAATCAGTCCAGTAGATTTTTCTGATGCTCACGTCAATTATTTGCAAATATCTGTGCCTTTAATCATTTATTCCTAATGAACATTGTTCATAGTTGTGACTCATTGAACGTGGATGTTGTTTTTCTGCAGGTACAGGAAACACCGTGATTGAGGCAGTGAAGGTGCTGATAGAGCATGGAGTTCAGCCCAGACATATTATACTGCTCAGCCTCTTCTCTACACCTCATGGTAAATCAACACAGCGCAACTACAGCTCATCACCAATTTAATTTTATTTAGCCACTAAATCTCACATTTAGGCCCCAGTTTCTTCTCCACTTTTCTATGTTATTATTGTCATTTTTTTATAGATTTATAATACACCATTGGCAGTGCTGACTACAATGTTTTAAATGAACAAATAAGGTTGGGTCACACTTATCTCAGCTTTAATTTGTATTCATGTTCAATCATTTCTCCTTTTAAAGATGTAATTTGTAATTGCTTTGATAGTTGTCTGTCAGCCGCAGACCAGATTGTCGTGGCATTTAATTCTACTATTTACCGTTTCTCAGAGAAGGATTTTTAAGGCACTTGACCTTTACTGCCACTACGGATCATACATTTCCACTTAAACGTGATGTTGAAATCAGAAGGGCATGTTACCATCCTATTTATAAGCCCTCAAAGGATGAAAATTTAGATTTTTCTAAAATCCCATTGACTTTTCTGATGTTAAACTAAAATAAAGCTTTACAATTTGGTGTTTATCTAAAACCTCTTGGTGGCTTCTGTAGTGTTGGCATGTCAAAGGTTAGGGTTAGTACAGCTTTAGTTTTCATTATCTCTGAATCTACTGATAAGTCTTAAATAACAGGCTTTTCACTGTCTCTACATCAGTATTATGCTGTAATTGACAGTAAAAACTGACAAGAATTTGGCTGCTACTTTTTGAAGTAGTCATTTAAGAGCTGCAGTGTTACGCTTGACAAGTTAAAAGCTCCATGTTAAACTTTCTTCTAGGAGCCAAATCTATAATCCAGGAGTTCCCAGATATCACCATCCTGACCACAGAGGTACATCCAGTAGCTCCAACACATTTTGGACAGAGGTACTTTGGCACCGACTAAACTGACAACAACCCGAGGACCACGACCTGCAGCCCGTTTTGAGTATTTTTGTCCTTTTATTTAAATGTTTCTTGTGTTCTCCTTGTTGTGCCAAAGTACTGCAACTTTATCTCCCTAAGTTTTCTAGACTGACACAGAATAAATAACTTGATTGTATTATATTTGGTTTTTTTTTGTTGCAGCATATATTCAAGCTTTGGAAAAGAAAACAATACTGAACCATATGAGGGGTTCGACTTGGAGCATTTTATTTTGCATGTTACAACAAGTAATCTATCAATAAAGAATTTATATTTGTTAACAGAACAGAGAATGAAGCGGTGTCATTATTTTTGGTGGTTCAGGTGTTAAAAAAAGGGAAGCACCACATTCACATAGTACAAAGACAATTGAATTTAACAATACTGAACTCCTGTTTGCAAGACCGAACTTCTCATTTCAGAAAAACATTCTTTCAATTGTTCACGTGTCACATGATGGAGCAAAACAGACACCGCCTGCAGCACGTATTAATCCGTAAGCTCGATACACAGGAAAAACGAACTTAATAAATAGACATGAGACTACATGAAACACTCTACATCCACAAATTTCCTAATGTCTTGCACATGCACTCAAACAACGAATCATACCCAAAAATAGAAGAAAAAGGACATTTTCTACTCGATGTATTTCTCACACACATGAGCAGCATTTGGCTGACCCAACACAGTAGGAAAAACAGGTTGAAGTTAGTGTCAAAATCAAACGGCTTTAAGGTTTGATGAAAGCCTAACTTTTTACTCGGATACAAAAACAGTCATCGACACAAGCCCACAAACCAGCCTCGGTAAGGACAACGATGGAATAAAAATTTTAAAAATACATCAACACGGCAAGTTTAAAAAAAAAAAAAAAAATCTGAAAAGCATATTGCAGAAGACAACTGACCTCTGCCAACCAGTGAATGATGATCAGTCATCATAAATATTTATATATGTACAGTTATCAGCATTTTTAAAATGATCAAAACTCAAGGAAACAACAACAGGAGCTTGAATTTTCTCTTGCATGATTTTGTGCTTGAAGATGAAGCCATTTTCACTTTACTTTCTTATCACCTCACACACAAACAGACGCATGTTCTCTTACCAGAAATAGCCGATGTGGTTGAAAGCAAAATAATATATTAAGATCTCTACATTTTACATTTTAAACTGCACTGTAGCCAACAGCAATCATACAGTATATTAACAGTGATCAACACTAATTTTTGCAATGATACTGTGAGTTGTCGGAGCCAATTATCAAACATAATGAGCCGGAGCATAAAATCTCAAGCTACTGTCACTGCTCTGATCAGACACCTGTAATGACATTCTAACCAAGGATTAATGATAAAAAAAGCAATACATGGGCTCTTTTGAAAAGAGAAAAGTACGATACTGAATATATATTTTAGGAGACGCAGACTCCTGACGATACAAATACGAATACAGTATATTTGATAAGGCGCAGGTTACGTTAGGTATTTATGTTCGTGAACCAAAAACAAAAGGTCAAAATATCACTGATATGCTAAGATTCAAAGGCAGAGGTATGACAACTGAATCACAACAAGAGACCTCTGGGACATTGGGGTGTCAAGTTACAGCTCGCACAGATCAAACCTCTATGGTGCAACACTGTAAACTCAGTCCACCACTCAAACTTACGTAGATATATTTATGTATATAAAAGAGCACAGTGTCGGACAGAAGCTCAGCAGAGGCTGGTGTTTTGAGATGAACTACCAGAGGCTAATATACAACCTGCGATGGATTTCAGCTGCTTTCTTGCACAGTATGTGAGGTAATATTCGACAGGTTGCGGTTTGTATATATATTTTTTCAAATCCAAGAGTGCAGAGGCTACGCTGCAATTGGTCTTCTCTTCATTTTGTAAAATGCTGGGGTTAAAGTGTTCACGACAATCCAAATGCATTTGTATATCCACTTGTTTGGCCTCCCTTCAGATTCGATTTTCAATGCGTTTGAACATCCACACGATTCGGAATGCATTTGTCACATGGTACACGGGGTGTGTGCACAATATGCTGTATATTTACATGCTCTGCATCAAATTACTATTCATCCATCTCTATCGTAACCGAGGGGTCTTGGTCGTCAACTGGAATGGGAAAAAAACAAGAAAATATGAAAGTAAATGATCTTTGTTTATTTTAACCAGAGCTTTTGTGGTGCTTTAATTAACTCGTATAGCAGCAGTTGTCAGGTAGTAACAGGATATTCTTGGTCACTGTAAAATTAGATTTTCAAGAAAGTGAAATAGTTTTTATTTAAAACATTTAAAAAGAAAAGTTTTGTTGTTGTTGTTTTTTTGTCTTTGTCTTAATACGATATAGTATTAAGACAAAGACAGACAATTGTTTGCATGAAATCCTTGTGCACATTAATGATGTTTTTTAATAAAGAAGTCAAATTCATTATCACAGATTGCTGCATGTGCAAAATATAAGACATTCTAAAGGTATATATATATATATTAAGTCAGTTTAATCAAGTAAAGGAAGACTTGTGAAAAATGTTTTGGCAGAATTGATTTGATTGAAGTACAACTTTCTTAAACATGAGTTTTGGCCAGGCACATTTCAGTCTGAAATTAGCTGCACATTTCAACCTAGTTTTAAGTATTCTACCCAAGCAAAATGTGCTTTGCATTGGCAGATTATTTTTCTTAAAACATCCAATATTTCAATTAATTCAAGTATTTTTTGTGGGGACTGAAGATCACTGAAACTGAAAAAAATACTGTACACTTCCATAAGAATCTCTATCTTATGATATAAAAAGGTGACTTTCTGTACAAAATACAATGTATTTTATCATGTGAATTTTCTGTATTGAGAAGATTAGGAACATGTGTGGTCTTCAATAAGTCCAGTTCAAGTTCGTGTGTTAATATTGTATATTTACAGGATCCTAACAACTGGTGAAATCTAACAAGTAAACTGATAGTTAATGTTAAGTTTTTTTAATATGCAACCAAACGTTTGAGCAACATCTTATACAACTGAATGAATCCCCCCGACTAAAAACACAAATTTTTAAAGGTCAACATGCAATATTTGGGTACACTCGTCTGTATTTGTTTGTTTTGTTTGTTTTTTGTTTTTTATGAGACACAAAAGTAAGGGTTTCTCAAACCATTTATTTAGACCTGACATTTATGTCAGGCCTGAGGACAGTTTAAGTGCAGTGATTCTTGCATGCATTTGTCTCTTTCTATCTTTAGTTTTTGTTTTGACTTAACAGCCTCGACCACAAAGTAACAGTGCAGGATAATTGGAGATGTGAAAATTACAAAATAAAAACAATAATTAACCACATACTGAGCTTTGTGAAGACCGCACACATCTTATCTCTCAAGATGTTTTTTTTTTTTTATGTAAAAGCCAACAGATTCTGAAAGACGTTGGTTTGGTGGTTTCTAATTGTGGCTGATACAAAAGACCAGATTAGACACAGCTAAAATTACACTATTAGAAATTAACAATAATATCAATATAATCAATTCCTCTCGTGTTTTATGTTTTCAGTCTGGAAAAAAATAATTTGAACTAATAACATTTCTACAAGGGCATTTTTTAAGACAGCACAAGCAGCACAAGGAAACAAGAACTGCTTGATATTCATCACATTGTTGTATTTTAACTCTCATGTACACAGAATGAAGCTCGATTATCAATATCAATATTAATATCCATCTATATACGCAAAAGCATTCACATTCTAGGTACGACAATTACTGGACATGTCAAAATAAAAGTGACTCACCTAAGCTTCCTTCCTCGGAGCCATCGTCTGACTCCTCCCACATGTCCTCATTAGCTAATAAGGGGTTATGTGACTCAGAATTTCGATTCTTCAAGGGGAAGTAGTGGCCATTCCCTTGGCTGACAAACGTGTTGGACAGAAGAAGATGGAAGCAATTTAAGCAGCTGTGTCGATTACCTCATTCTACATTTTGTTCATTAGCTCCAAAAAACTGTATAGGCTTTAATGTTGTGTGGCGTCATTGTTTTCTGCTTTAGGAATATAATTCTGTCTGTACTTATTACAGCAGAAGTTCTGAAGTTCAAGTAAATAACAAATGCAAAATGAGCAGAAGGATGAAGAGAATCATCTAATAATGCATCTGTCTCCTGACGGCAAACTCACCTTGTGAAGACGGGGATAAACCACAGTCTTCGATCCTCGCCAAATACCTGCTGCAAGTTTTTGCGCATGCTGACGTTAAAGCCATTTCTGTCTGGTCCACTGACAAAAACTGGAGCTGAGAAGGCCTCTAGAAAAATTGAAAAACAAATGTGGGTTACAATATGTTTTATTCTTTGACACTACTAAAAAAAACAGACAAATATGAGTTTTTGAAAAAGTTCTAACAAATATTTCCTCTGAGATTTGGCAGAAAAGAGAGCATATGTAAACCAGGGGATCCCAAATGATATGATAAACATTATTATTGCAATAAAATGTTGTGTTGTGTGAGTAACGACCTGTTGAGTGCTGCTGATGTGCACCTGGCCTGTTAATGATGATTGATTATTGTGATTGATCAACTTTCTGGAAGTTTTCATGGATAATAAAGCAATGTCACACAAGAGGGAGATACTGTGCGATATTTACGGCTGATTACATCACAGTACGGCTGTGGTGTACTGTGAGGTATCACAGTTCTGCTAATATTCAGCACAACACAACATCAAATGTGATACAGCTTTTATAGCACAGTTCTACAAACACTACTTTATAGTTGAATATTATACGCTACTTCTAATTACTGTAATTATGTAATAACTAAAGCAATTTTCTATTATGTAAAGATGCATGGTTTTTTGCCTCCAATGTTTGTAATGAAGTGTGAAATCTAATAAACAAAGGCATGTTGTTTTAATGGTATACTTTCCTAGCTTTGGAGGTTTGACATAGGAAACACATTTATCAATTTGGCTTATATTTATCAATCTGGCCTTTGTGAGGAACCTTATTCCAAGCATAAATCCAGTTGTAGAATTTTATCTGACATTTTTCAAAGTAAAAGAAGTGACTACATAGATTTGAGTCTTTGGTTTGCACTGGGCAAAAAGGTTTGAAATCTACGATGTAAACTCTCACCTAAAGTCGATCTGTTCTTTGCCACTAACCAACAGTGGTAGCCAAAGAGGAACATGAGACTAACGAAGAACATGAGTGCCACAAACATTAGGAAGAGTACGTGGAATTTTGCTGGCCTATTTGGCAATTCCCCCTGGAAGAGAGAAAGAAACGGGAGAACTTAAAACTTGCACACAATTCAAAGTGGTCATATGACTTGTTTTTATCCAATCCAACAGCATGTGTAATAAATGAGACAAACGACACTTACCCCCCAGAATTTGAGGAAATACTGAAATACTGTTGCTGCAATAAATACACAATACACCATGGAGTAGGAAAGGAAAAGCAGGAAAAACTTGTAGTTGGAAAAGCCCACACAGTTGTTAACCCTGAAGGAAAAATGAACCTTTGTCAGAGCAAAGTACATAACAATACATTCAATTATCCTGACAAAGAAATACACGGTGTCATGACTTATGACTTACCAGGGGCAGTGGTGATCCATCTTCAAGACACATCTTTAGAAGAAAGAAGAAAGTTTAACTATTTTCCTATATTTCACTGGCAATGTGAGAACTACAGAAAGCAGTAAAACCATAACACCATTTTGGCACATCCTGAAACTTTGAAACTGAATCGAACAAATACATCTTTAAAAGCATAATATCAAGGATCTGATGATTATTTTTATTTTATTTATTTATTTTTTAACAAACAGCTGTACTGGCTCATCATTAAGATATTATCTCTAAGAGATGGTGTGCCAGCCGCAAAGCAACACCTTCTAATTATCACGCCAGTCTCTGGCCAACAAATATCGCCTTGCCTCGGTTAATCTCCCTGGGCGAGTGGATTGAGGAGGAAAGGTGACTTACGTTTCGCAAACTGAGCAGTGGTGACAGCGGTCAGGCTTCAGTACCTGGCAGCGATCGCAGAACCTGATAGCTGCAGAGAAGAGGATGGCCAGTTGAATGAAGGACATCTGAGCTGAGCTTACCCTTCACTTACTTCCTGCAGCCTTGAACTTAGTCTAAGCAATCAGCACTAATGAAAGAAATACATTGGTTGATTACTCTGAATGGGGATGAACGTGAGCACACACAAAGCTAATGGACCTTGCCTACTTCCTTTCAATGCACACAGATGTGCAAAAGAGTAACTTGTTCTCTCATCAGTTGTGATAATGGCAAATAACGGAATGATACCAAGTGAAATATTGCAAGAGGAAAACACAGATCACTAAACACTACACTCTACCTCCAGACTGGGCTCGAGTGAAGATGGGCAGTTTTTTTGCAATTTCAACCAGGATTTGTTTCTGAGCATCTGGCCTCTCCTCCATTTCGTATCTTTGCTTGTCGGAGTATGACAGCTGGAACTAGAGCAACAAACATGCATCGTGATTAATGACACATTTGCTTTATGTTTCATTCTTGGCTCAGTAAACATGTTAATGAAGTCATATTTAGGCAGTCATGGGTTAGGGTTAGCACCTTTTTGCATGGAGTGGCAGGAGGTGTAAAGATGGACTTCCAGTAGGTCCAGGAGAACATCACGAAGCAAACATGAAATACGAGTAGATAGATCACTGAAAGTACAAAAACACCAGACTCATATCACACACACACATACGTGACCATGGCATTATACTACATTACACCATTTTGTATTTGAAGCACATACAATTACTGAGTAGCTCACCTTTTTCCAGTGTGTTGGTGAGTGTAACTGTTAAACAAAACAAAGAAATACGACTTAATTAAGACACAAACCGGATACCAGTGACTACAAGTCGATGTAGATATTTGTTTCTACTTACGACAGTCACATTATTCACAAGAGGAACTACTACATTTACTTGCTAGCACGACTAGCCACATTATAGGATGTAGCACAACTAAAGCCGGTCTCTGTATGAATTAAACAGCTAATACGCTGAATGACAATGACAAACTGAATTACGAGTGGCTCTTTAAAATGTACATTTACCACCATTACTAAACTAAAGCACACGCCCTGCACCACTTCCGCCTGTCTCGCGAGCTCCTGCTCCGTCTACAACAACGTTATTTTTGTCAACACTGCTGTGCGGCATTATGCGAAGTCCACACTTTAATCCCGCTCACGCGTTTAAAGCCCACAGTTGTGTCGTACTTACACAGACATAGTTCGAAGACGTACGCGTAGTAAGACCACAGCACCACGGAGGTTATGATAAGCACAGGTATCCAGGAGAAAACCCTTTGACAGCATCTCAAACCTCTGGAGAGAGCCATGTTCCATCAAACCACTGCTCTTATCTGCGATCGACTATCGACCCTGGAATTTTCTGCGAGCGATTCACCGCACTACATCAACTTGATCACATGACCTGCACAGTCTCTGGGGCCATGGCTCTGCTTTTTCCCTGAATGGTTGTTGTCTCATACTCTGTTTTATTTTGTTTTTGTTTAATTTTGCAGGGATTATAATGAATATGAATATTATCCTGTCGAAAAGAACAAATAACATACAATTATTCATATCACAAACAAATTTCAGTTTAATCAGTGGATGGCTAAATTACATTTATTAACTTTAGGTGGACTTCTGTAGCATTTGCTGAGAGAATGACAAATGTATTGCTTAATTGTATGTAACAAAGACAAAAATAAAGAATATTGCAGACTGTAGTTGCTGGATTTGTATTGTCATACATCATAAACGTCTTGAAACCTGCTTCAAACACAACATCATTTTATGATTTAGTATTTTAAATGCAGTTAAATTATATAATAATAATGATAATATGGGGCCATTAGACTGTTAGACTGTGTTTATTGCAAACAACAATTCCTACTCATTTAATCAGAGGACACTTTAATTCAAGTAACAGTCATATTATGTCCATTTATTTTGGTGAGGATGTGAAGTATTGGTAGAATCAGTATTAATTCAACATTAATGTGTTGGGAATAAATCAGGTGGATGCAGGGTGTTATTTTACAGTTGTGTCCAATGTTGGAGCCATTTGGCCACAAAGTATTGGAGCTGTGATTGATCGGCTTTCAGTTACACCTAAGAGGTACGAGGTGGAACCTGTCGTTGCTTCATGCATCAGCTCATCACAGAGGAGGTAAAGAGGATTGTGTGTTACTGTCACCCGGGGTGTCAGGTTCAGCTCTATGACCGCCAGCCTTTTCAGCAGCATGTTTGGACTGTTGGCCTCCCCCGTCTTCTTGCTGTCTCCTCTGAACAAAGCTAATGACACTCGACGGCACCAAATGATGACAACGCATGCTGCTGCACCGCAAAGTTAGAGGCTCGCACACACAGGGAGCACTGTGTCGTATCGTCTTCTGCTCAGTTTTATCTGGGGCACAGAAGTGCAGTGTCTTCAGTTTTTTTCCTCACTCGGCTGGAGACACAGCTTATCCTCACAGAGCCTAAAACTGCAGATTTCTCTAAAGGTGAAATCTCCCTGAGGTTTTGGGAGCAAGAGTGCTGTAAATTCAATGATCTGGGGCCAGAAAACAGTTATCTCGGGGTATCTTGTTATAATGGTGGGCCAAGAAAACTGGCTTCATCTGACTCCTTATACCTCTTGAAATAACACCTTTACATCATGAACAATCATTAGAGACCTGGCACACAAAGGTGGTGAGGAACCTATTGAAATTCAAGGAATTATTATTATTTAATATGGATCTGCTTTATGTTCAAATAGAGACCACATTGATTGCTGACTATGAAGTGGCATATTTTGTTTGTTTTATTTGAAAACATTTAGAGGTGCAGGATAAGTCCTGCATGCACTTTGCAGACTTTGCCAACAGGAGGCAGTGTGAGCCTGTTTCACAAACATACTGTACTTTAATCAATAATTATAATAAACGGTTGGCAATTGCTGACTCAGCACTGCATATAAACCAATTAAGAGTGTTAATCTCACTATGTTCATCATCTTCATCATCATCATCATCATCAATGGTGAGTGGGGATAAATGGCAGTTTGTGTAAAGATCAAGGTATCAAATTATTATAACTTTGTCTGAAAAAAGTTATTTTAGCAACACATTCTTTTAAAAGATTATTATTTAAGCACCACCAACAACAGCTGATCACGGCCTGCTATTACCATAACAATTTTGCTTGTGTCCAACTCTCGTTTTCAGTGTGAAACATTGATTTCTCCCCCCCGAAACTTTCCGAGAGACACTCATGTTCACTCCATTTGTTTTGCAGATTTATGGCATGCCGTCATCCTCTGACAAGGCCCTTCAGCACAATGCGTACAGACTCATGGAATAGTCTCCCCATTACCGAGAGCTGTGAAACTTTACATCATGTCCCCAGTGTCACTCAAGCTGTTAAACCATGCAGTCAAACAGTCCAACAGATTGCCGAACACAGACTGTGTAAAGGGGTCCCCCCACTTTTTTTATATTATATATGTAATAGTCACCTCACACCCCTGTCCCAGTGAGAGGATAAGGGTGTGAGGTGAGCTGGACCCTATATTGACCTCCTCTCCTGCATCATGCATGTTCTCTCCCCCTCTGTCTGTGGACGTACTCCTTTACTCCTGACATCTTTTCCCACGTCACGTTGTCGAACCACTGGCTCTCTATCCAGCTCCCACTGCCCCCACCTCCTCTCTCCTCCTCCTCTTCAGGCTACAGTGTCGGCAGCTGGGTGATGACAGCTCCTCTCTCATTCAAGAGCTCACATGAGGCAGGGAGCGGCTGTCCATCCATCAGCACGGCAGCGAACCACTACAAAGCCATTGTGACCAGCAAAATAGTAATGGCCTTTTAATAAAAACATTTACCCCCCCCCCCCCCCGTAAATGTAAAACATAACCCGCTCATATCAGCAGGTTGAGGCAGACTCTTCATCACGGTGAAGAGTGTTGGAGGAATTCCATCAGTCGGTGCTGGAGTCATGCGTGGCTGCAGAAAAGTGCAAAAACACCTGAGTTTACAATTACAGGCTTTTAACCGGCGAGAGGAGCACAATGGCCAACACAGTCCAGTGTTATTTGAGTTTGCACTTGTGCTGCTGCTGCTCACTGTTATTCCCTGAAAATGAAGAGGTACTTTTCAGTGTGTGTTTCATTTGACCCCTAAGACTCTCGTGTCGTGCTGTTTGTGCTCCGCAGCCACAGTTGACTCAGAGAATTCTGATGATGCTAAAGCACTTGACGAGGTTGATTCATTTGTTAGGTGTGTCTCATTCTCTGTGTGTGTGTTTGTTTTAAGTCACTTTACTAGGTCATCTATCTGTTGGTTCAATGTTTTATCCATTAAAGTTAAGAACAGGTTGTAAAGCATCGTCATCTTCTGCTCAAAGGTTTAGTGGATTCCGGCAGAGGAACTTGAGTTCCCTTTGGAAAAACAGGCAACAAAGAAGGCAAAAACATTATATATTTTATATCTATATACATATATATATATATATATATATATATATCTTCTGAGTTCAGGCTGCCAACATGCACATTCCAGGAGAAACAATAGATCCTTCACCAACCTCTGTTTGTTGACCCGTGCCTTGACATGTAATATAAACTGTTATTTGTCTGATTGTAATTGTGGTAAACTACAAATCTATTGCCATGCTGAGATCAGTAAAGTGACGTGAATCTGTGTGAGCATGCACACGGCGATATTACTTGTTTTTTTTCCGTGTTAGCACTCTGCAAGTCTGCCTCTATTTTTACAGTGTTGCACGATGATGCAGACGTTTGATAGGATTTCAATTTCATTCCCTGCATGCTTCAGTGTCTGGACAGGGAATTCATCATGTGTCCATCTGTTTGAAGTCAATGTGGAGCACATATTGGAAATTCTGCATCGAACTTAACATATTGTCAATGGTGTGTGTTCAGGTCATCAAAGAGTCACTGTACTGAAGTTGCCCACATTTAGACAAAAGGTATGTGTGCAAAAAATCAGGCACAAGCACGAGAGACAGAGCAGCACAAGAAAGCACAGCCACGACTTTACGGAGCACAGTCAGACACGTCATTTGCAATTTAGCTTAACACAACACAGAAAAAAGACTTAATGTATTCCACCATTAACATATTAACATTAATGCATTGCACTGAGAAATGTCTAGAAACGTCTTATGCCTGTATGAATAAGTAATGTTGGAACCGTGGAGAATAATTCATGTCATTTGTGCATTTTTAGTCAAATGCTCTTGCGATGAGAACGACTGCAGAGCCTCAAGCCCTGGCTCTGCACCCAGCGACAGGTAAAGTGGACTGCAGATGTCGGGAAATCTATCGGGTCATGTGACCTCAGCAGGCAAGCACCTATGGAGCGGGAGAATTCCCTTTTTTCTGCCTGGTTTCTCCTCATATTCACATTTAGCAGCAGAACAAACAATGACGGGGCGTAGAGGACTTGCAGACACCTCACCCAGCATGTGTGAAAATAAATCTGCTCAAGGGTGGAGACCTGTGTGTCTTCAACAATCATGGAAATTTCAATGGCCACGCCATGGAGGAAGACTATATGCGTTTTAATAAAGGCATTTCATTACGCCGCGTGCGAGTCATGCACTCGTGGGCGATTTCTGTGTCACGAGTTGCCTTGAAACCATGTGTGGAGCTCTTTCCATTGATACCAACAGGATCCTAAGTGAAAAAGTGTCTCATCGGTTTTATTGTTCTTGTGCCCCGTGCTTGTCATCAAACAGACTAATTGCATTATGCTAAGTGATAGAGTAAGTACATTGTGTCTAACCGCATGATAATTGATGTGGAACATCAAAGGGCAGTTGTAGCAGCTTTGTCGCTTTCAAGAGCTCCTTTTATGAAAGCTGAACCGCAGCCTGTGCTCTGTCTAAACTGAACCACCTCTCCACCACTGAAAGCACCTCATGGAAAATGTGATCCGGAGCCTAAACCTCGTCTAATCACAGATAGTGTGAACAAAAGGCAGTCCTCTCACTTAAACTCGTTTTCATCACCCCGCGTAACAATACGTGTGAGTTGACTGAGTGAAAAGGAAGTGGTTGTTAAGAGCGGCTAGTGAGATACAAACAGACGCTGGGGAAAAGTGAGCGTGGTGCTGGACAAAGATGGGGACTGGAAAGTACAACATTTCAACGGATTAGATGCCGTTTGCCTTGTATTGTACTCCGGCCTCCAGTGTCCCCGAAGGACGCTTATCTGTGCACTCTTTCCAATGCAACGTAGACACAGTCACAACATACAGTGAACCACAAACAAAGAAAAAGTAGCGCTGAGTAAAACTTGCCATTAGGATGTTTTGCTAAAGATTATGGATTTAAAGGTGAAGGAAAAAGTCTCTTCGGCTTTTTTTTTTCGATAGAGCAAGCAGTGAGAACATAACAGCAACAACCAGAGCACAAATATGTGAGCATTCCTTCTCCCCGCACTGCCACAGAAAACAGATTACTCAATGATGACCCAGTGGGGAACAGACTGAGGTAGACAGTAGAAGGCCTCATTGGGTTCTGATGATCCAGTCCCACCGATGCAAACCGCGTCAGCGTCACCTGGGACCACATCAGTCTTCTTCTGCATCTGTCACTCATTCTCAAGTTTACACACCACTGTGCCTATATACGCACATAAAATGACCTCTATATATTTGTTAGTCATACTCAGGATACGTGCAAAAGAGCTATACAAGAATGAATAAACTTATAAAAGTTTGAATCAACACATTTACACTACCGTTCAAAAGTTTGGGGTCACTTTTTTTTTTACACTTGTTTGTGTTTTCCATTAAAAGTCACACTTTTATTCATCAAAAGAGTTGCAAAATGAATAGAAAATATAGTCAAGACATTGACAAGATTAGAAATAATGATTTTATTCAAACTTTGCTTTCATCAAAGAACCAGCAAAACTGTTTTCAGCTGTGCTAACATCATTGCACAAGGGTTTTCAAGGGTTTTCAAGGGTTTTCTAATCATCCAATAGCCTTCTAACGTGATTAACACAATGAACCATTAGAACACTGGAAATGGGCCTCTATACACCTATGTACATATTCCATTAAAAACCAGACATTTGCAGCTAGAATAGTCGTTTACCAGATAAACGATGTATATAGTGTATTTCTGATTCATTTAATGTTATATTCATTGAAAAAAATTGCTTTTCCTTCAGTGACCCCAAACGTTTGAAGGGTAGTGTACCTTGTCTTTATTCTGCCGTGTTGCAGATTTTACGCTCACCTGCAGACATGGCCCTGGTTTCAGAGTGGAAATAAAAAAAAAAGCAAACTCAAGTGTCGGCACCAAAAGCTCTGTGACCAGATGTGTGCAACTCTATCAAAGCCAGATCACACACAAAAAAAGAACCGAGCTCTGACAGAGCAGTAATGTGGCATAAGAAAAATCTGGGTGACAACAGCTCATCTGTCTCCTGCTACGGCAGCTTACGGTAATTTATGAGCACCCCATTTGAACCGTACACAAATGAACGCTTTCCAAAATGACATGCTCATGAATATTCTGACGAATGCCTTGAGTGAAGAGGTGACCCCCGTCAATGACAGTAATTTACATTTCAAAGGTTGCAAAAACACTTTAATGACGTTTTTTGGGGGTTTTTTTTCTATTTCTTACAGTCTGAAAATTCAAGTTTGGGTTGACTGTTTTCCCAGCACTGCATGGAAAGGGTCTGGAGTTATCATCGCAGAGGAGATTCCAGAGCAGGTACTTAAGGGAATCTGTTTCCATGATCCAGTTTGACACACAGGGGCAGAGTTATGGAGGCAAACTGTAAGAGTGGAATAAATAGAACAGAAAAAGATTAAATGTGGGAGGGAGAGACACGCAGAGACAAAGACAGGGAATAATGAAAGTGAGGAGCAGACAAAAGGGTAAACAAAGCACAGGTATCAGGGTGGAAAAGAGCTTATTGAGTCATGTAGCCACAGTCAGCCAAAAGTGGCATCGTCACTGAGTTGTAAACCACAATAAGGAATCTAAACCTTTGCATTTAAATCCCACTGGTGTAATGTGTTTTCATGCTCCGAGTTACCACAACAAACAGCTTGACCATGTTTTGCTTTGTTTTTTTGGAAGGAATGTAACAGATGCAGTCTGGAGCTGCGGGGGGGGGGGCTGCCTGGTGATCATAGCACATGTTGCTGACCCTGTGCACCCCTAAGAAGCCTGGACTCATCACTGTAGCTGATACATAGATGCCTTTGAAGAGCAGACAGACGGGCAACCATAGAAACAGACCACGTGTGCCATCTCAGAACACCAAGAGAAGCACTGCATTAGAAAAGAGAAAACAATACAGATGCTGGCTGTCTCGTCAAGTTATTTATAGTGTAATGAAACTGGATTCCAAAGTATGCCTCACACCTGAGGGTTGATATTGTTGTGATCACATCAATTAATACCAAGAAAAAAAAGCCCATAAAAAAAAAAAGCTTTGACAGAGCTGCTCGCTGCTATGAGTTAAACATCAACCAGTGACCATGCTGACATGACGCTGGACAGCTCGTAGCCCAACACACAGCCCGGGGCCATGTGGAAGGGAATTGGGCTTGTAACTGGAGGGTTGCCAGTTGAAATTCCAGGACACGTCAAGGGCTTAAGTGCTGCCCCCTGCTCCTGCGTCCTTTTACTGCTGTGTGATAGGATGTTGATGTTAAATTCACTATTATGGAGTGGTGTGTGCAAAAAAAAAAATCAAATTATAATGTTCAACTGGTATAATAATTACCAGTCAGTTGTGATGAGTATGAGCGTTTTTCATAGAGTATCATAGATGTAAATGATCAAATGAACAATGACTGCCTCAGGTGTCAACAAGTAGTTTTTGTAAACTTCAGACATTTAATTTTTTTTTACTGACCGATGCAATTCAGAGGAGAATGAATTTCATTGCACTTGTGAGCCTCGTGCTGATGTCGCAAGAAATGTCAGGGATAAAAAATGCCATTCTGATCCATCATGAGGAAACGAAACCTTTAAAGACCTCGGTATATTGAATTTGAATGTAGTAACCATGTTTGGCCACATTCTTACATATGGCACCTTTAAGCTGAATTACCAGACCACTGATATGGCTAAAACAGTTTGGATATGAAAATGTGATCTATTATTACAAATTAAATACATATTTCAGGCTTCAAGTTAATGTCTAAAGTTATAACCATTTTTTCTGTAGGTGCGAATTCTTTTTTTTGTTATTTTCTTTTTGCCAACAGCTTCTTTTATCAGCACAGGAAAGCTGGTTTCATTGAAGATCTTTCCACTGATGTATAATGTATTTTAAACACTCTTTCCACTGGCAGCATCACATAAACCCTGGCAGATGACTTTGTCTCCCCTGTGCTGGATCCAGTGTTACAGTCCCACTGCTGTCAGGAGCCACCGGCCAGGCCGACAGCTGCCTGGAGAGAGAGATCTTGTGGGTCCAAGCAGAACCTGAATTGGGGTCATTTGGGTCTCAGCAGTAACAGTAAATCCTCATCCAGGCTGTGATATCGCAGTGTTCCCAGAGCCCAGAGATACTTGCACTCCCACATACTGTGGACTCCATCTGCAAAGACCCCAGCGCCTACTATGTCATGCCATTCCAGACACGATTATAAATTCGACAACGTAAGTAATCTCTGTCAAAAGAGTGCAAACACAAATACCTCTTAATGTGTGTGTGATTCATTGATGGGAAACAGTAAGTGACCTACTAGAAACATGTTTCTCTTGGAGAGGCATGTAAAGTTAATATTATGAACAACTGCTGTATGTCTGGCTTGGAATGGATTCAGACTAAGAATGGTATTACTGTACTGTGCGGCTGTTGATTTTCAGCAGATTTTAGTCGTTAGTCGTGATGTACGCGAATGCAAAAGTGCCGTGTTTGTGGATGTCGGTCTCCACATATGCAGTGTATATAAAGTGGTGTTTCTGTCGCCATGACAGCAAATTCGACTTGCCCACATGTCATCAGGTGGCTGATAAAGGACACGTCTTTGCCGTGATGATGTCACTACCTCCGCACAAATGAGAGCTCAAACGTTAAATGGAGTGTGGAAGAGACTTCTCATTCGCAAAAAAGCTCTGTGTTGAGTTAGGGATTAAGGGGGAATTAGAGGTTCCAGTGTCACCTTTGAAGAGTTCCCTCATCCTTAAAAGTCACATAAAAGGTCTATGCACTTGGTCAGCGACGAGTACTTTGTTACATTGTATTTTCCATTTGAATTCAATAGCCAAGAAAAATATGGCATAAGCAGCGGTGCTACATCAAAGTCAGGGATTGCAAAGGGAGGAGAGGGAAAGTGACTAAGAGGGAGGAGGGGCATTGTTTGCACTGCTCCTGGGTACCTCACTTGCTCTTCCCACCTTCTGGCAGAAAGGCACGCACTGCCTCAACGCACCAGTGCTGGAGCTCTGAGCTGGGACAGCAGCCGAACTATTTACCCTGTGCAGCCATACTCTCTTCTTACTTCTGCCTGCCTACAGTCTCTCAACACATTAGCATGACAACATTCCCACTTGTGGCAGTTCTTTCTGGTTAAGCAGGGTCTTAAAGGAATGTTTTTCTTCTGGTGCATGGATGGACGTCCACTGATGGGACGGCCACTATGTTTTTCACGTGCCACGAGTGGCCAGGTTTTTTTTTTTTCTCGTCTTGAGAGCTCTCATAAAGTTTCAATCACTTGTGAAAGGGCCTTTCATGTCACCTGGCTCAAAACTCTTGTCATGCTCTGATGCAAGTCCTGGCATTTCTTTACTTAGCATCAAATTAAATCATATAAACTCTAAATTGCTCTCAGTGTGACGGCTGTAAAATGATAATACTGCTGCTGCTATTATCACACATTTTCTTGTATGTGGAAAGACGTTCATGTAGTCACAGACGGTCACTGCAGATCCAGGGATTTTTTTTGTACCATTTCAACTCATCGTCTTGTTTTCCTGCCTCACAGCTTTTACAGAATGTAGTTCACTCACTACTCGAGTAGCAAAGTTTCCACCCACAGTTCTCCTTGAAAACAAAGACAGACACAGTTCATCACTTGCCGAGAACCAACAGATATAGAGCGGTTTAGCCACTTCAGAGCCTGATGTTCATCTCAGGAGTTGGTGGAGACCAAAAAAGTTAAAGGGGAAAAATGAGAGTAATGACTAGGCTTCTACTCTTGTTGCTCCAAGTCCAAAACATGTTCCCTTACAAGTTTATATAGCATATACAGTATATATATTTGCAGATTTGTATAAGTCAGGAACAAGGGCCTTTCTGCAAGGAGTTTGCATGTTCTCCCTGTGTGTGTGTGGGTTTTCTCCGGGTTCTCCAGCTTCCTCCAATAGTCCAAAAACTTGCAGATTTGGGGATTAGGTAAAATGGTCACTCTAAATTGACTGTAGGTGTGAGTGAATGGTTGTTTGTCTCTATATGTGGTCCTGCGATGGACTGGTGAGCTATCCAGGGTGTACCCTGCCTATCACCCTATGTCAGCTGAGATAGGCACAGCAACCCCGGTGCCCCTCAAGTGGAGGATAAAGCGGTAGATAATGGATGGATGGATGGAACAAGGGCCTTTCTGCAAGGAGTTTGCATGTTCTCCCCGTGTGTGCGTGGGTTTTCTCTGAGGTTCTCCGGCTTCCTCCCACAGTCCAAAAACATGCAGATTTGGGGATTAGGTGAATTGGTCACTCTAAATTGACCGTAGGTGTGAGTGTGTGAGTGAATGGTTGTTTGTCTCTATATGTGGCCCTGTGATGGACTGGCGAACTGTCCAGGGTGCACCCCGCCTATCACCCTATGTCAGCTGAGGTAGGTACAGCACCCCCCGCGACCCTCCGGTGGAGGATATAGTGGTAGATCATGGATGGATGGATATAAGTCAGGGAAGAAAGAATTAAAAAAGAGAAACACTGACAGCTGCGCAGACAGCCTTGTTCAAAAGAACTGTAACAATGTTTTGAAGGCGATAGACTTTCATATCGTCTGTCCTTCAGAAACAGCATTAGTGCTGTGTCTAAAACACAATAGGTCACACAACCCCTCCAGATACATATATTAGAGCAGAAATTATATCTTATACCCATTCACGTTCTGTTTCTGATGTTCTTAGTTTTGCAGTCGCACCTGCAGCTGTGCAGCGACGGTGACCTCGACAGGGAGAGACAGACGCGTTGGTTTGTTTTCTTTAGAGGTGACAGTGGGCTCTGTGAACGATTCAGCACATTCTGCGGTGAACTCTTTGCGTCTGGTCACGTCGAGGACAGCTGGGGTTCGCGGCGACACTCGCCAGATAAACCTCATCCCTGCACACGTCTAACGTCTGTGTTCGAACCCTAATCGAAAACAGACACCAATAATAGCGAATTCCTGCCAGTGATTAATGATATTGATTCAGTTTTCCAAGCCTGTGTTTTTCTCATCTCCTCCTGAAATGTTTCATCAGCGTTGCCATGGCCAATTAGTCTGATTGCTCTGTGCTGGCATCAAAGACCGGCTGGGAGGACGGGCCCGATGGGTCACGAGGACTGGAAAACAAGCCTGATGTTGCTAATTAGAACCTTTCTCATGTAATCAAACAAGACTTGTGTCACCTATTTAAGCCATGCTTTTACATCTGTTCGCATTAAATAATTACAAGGACTAAAATCTGTGTTAAATAGCCACCAGGGGGAGGGGCAAGGGGGGGCAAATTCACATCTAATATGGCTGACGAAAACAATATCACATGACTGGAGAGGGTAAAATGGAAACATTTAATATTTTCAATAAGTTAATCACATCATTCAGAGAGGAAATATTCTACAGATGCAGCACAGGGGGCAACAACGAGAAAGGACTGACCAATGATCTACAAACACCATTAGTCAACCAGCCAACCAATCAATCAATCAATTAATTAATTAATTAATTAATTAATTAATTAATTAATTAATTAATCAAAGGTGCATTATGTAATAAATCTAAAACAACTTGCCGTAAAATCCTCCTAATATGTCACAGAGACTCAGGAATAATGTTCATAAAACAAACTGAACTCACCAACAACAACAGTACAGCCAAAAGATTTGCATTAAAAAAATATTTTGCACACTGCAAATCATGTTTATGTTTTGAAATCATGTTTTGGCATGTGGCGCCACCTACCACCGTCTACCAATCATTGCAGTCAGTAGAGTCTCAGCTGCCGAGCAACCACGGGTTGCCAGTTACGTCAAATAAACGAACCCTAAAAAACCTCAGTATTTTGAAATCGAATGTAGTAACTGTTTTTGGCCACATTCTTACATATGGCACCTTTAATTAGACTTGACTTATATGGCACCATTCATACAAAACACTGCAAATCAATGTGCTTCAGAGGACAGAAACATCCCTGACAACACATACAATCAAAGTACATATACTTTGGCAGAAGAAAACAATTTTCAATTTCAAACAACTCGTGATGCAGAAACTCCTGAGACTAAAACATGAATGACTGACCAAAACACATAAAACAGGAATGTAAAACAACACAATAAATAATAACAGTAAAACAGGAAACAAAAGTGATCTGAAATAAAAAAAAAATTAAAGGGACGTACTGATGAGGTAAGAATAGATTATGAGGGAAATAAAACTGCATTCTTTCTCTTTCACTATTGTCACTGTACTGCATCATCGTCACCTGATACAGACACACACTCTTCTCCAGAGCAACGTTTTCCTGTTCAGGTTTAAAGATGTAGAACTAATGTTAGAACTAATCTGATAACTCCTTTTATGAGCATACAGTTTATTCACTGGTTACTTTAGTCAATAAACCCTTTTGATAGCAATGCTCACACAAAAAGTCTAAAGCAAATAAAAACTACTGCACCATTCCATATCTAGATAAGACATGAGTGCAGCAGTCCATCATGAACTTGATTAATATAAGTGTATCTCTATGAAAAATGTGGTTTGGCTGCATCTTGTAAAGCACGGAGCAAAGATGATTCACAAAACAAATGTGTGTGTTTTTTTCCCTCACATTTACTTCAGTTAGGTTTAGGCTTACCAAATCTTCCGCAGTTTGACATGATTTTGTCACTTTCCACGGAAAAGTGCTTTTCAATCTCACCGTCACTTGCTGTGATTCTTTCTTCTCTGTTGATCACATATTGTTTCCTGATCTCTGTTTGCTCCCTGTTACTGTTTCCATTGGTTTTGTTGAAATCAGGAGAGGTGGGGACTATATGAAGCAAGAGTTTCTGTAGATTTTTCCTTTATTTGAAACACTTTTCTATTAAAATCAATACCCTGAAGTAAATTGAGGTAAAATCTTTGTTAAAAGCAGGAGGGGGGCGCAGCTTCCTGCCAGAATAATCAGTGCCTTACAGGCCGAGTGGCAACAGAAAGCACTTAAAATGGTGCTGAAATTTGTACAACATGTGGTTCACAAGTAACATATCAGAAACAGAAGCGGGGCTGGGATGGAGGGGAGGGACACGCACTTACTTAAAGCAAAATGGTGCACCGTCATAGTACAGTGGCTCGCCCTGAACACAGCAACTGCAACCTTCTGAGTCTTGGAGTTGAGTGATTGTAGCACACCATGAGTCCAAACATGCTAACAAGGCTTTATCGATTCAGTAATGACATTCCCATCCACTCTATCTCCACAGGGTGCCCCGCCCTAACTCAATCCAGATGAGTTCCATCATGTCATACTTGGAGGGGACCCAATCTTACATGACAGAAGTGGGTGGGTATTTCTATACTTCTGATAAAATTGAGGAGAGTAGGAAAAACATTTCTAAGGGGACACTCTATTAAAGAAAAAAGCACGAGGCCTTTTCAACAGATGTTTTGCACATTGGCCTGAGTCAGGCGGCGTGGCTGGTAATGGAGTGGTAGGTAGTGTGGAGGCTAACTCCGCTGAGGGCCATTTTACGCTTTTCAGGGTGTTGAAGACGCACACTAGCGAGACCGCACACACACACACAGACGTATGTTTTCTCACACAGACACTGTCCAAACTCCCAGATTAATCAAAAAAACAGTATAAACATGTGCTCTTAACCCTTACAGCAACTCAAAAGTATTTTAAGAGCAGCTTATCACGACCTGAAAGTCTTGTTTTTGCTGACCTCCACTCTTCGGATTTTTACGTCCACCTCGGGACACTGGAAATCAGCTGTTAACACAACAGTGGTCACCTTTTAATCTGAACTGGCATCAAGCCGCTTATTACATCTCACAGTTGGTATGCACCTGTGCTTATGTTTATGTCCAAAATTCACTCTTCTCTCATCCCCCTTGTTCTCTCCTACAGCTATAATAATAATACTATTACCAAACTATGTCGATTCACTGCGTAGCTTAATCATTTGGTGCTGGCCATGTGTTGATTTATTTTGTTCGCCAAGGTGAACAATACTTGAACACTTGAACAGTGATGTTCTGTTTAAAAGGGTAAAGAACCAGAGTGCAACATAGTGAGGCTTTATATCCATTTTAATGAGTGTATAATCACTTTTTCACGTTTTTTGTCTTTTTTTGGTTTTGTTTTTTGAGTTCTTTGACAAAGTCTGCCATCTTGGTTTTAAAGCAGAAGCTTATTACTCAAAGGAAGAAATAAAGCCTTGTTATTGCACATTCATTTGACCTAAAGGTTTACACATTTAACAAATCACTCAACTCACAAAACATCTGCATCCATGGGAACCTCATGAGCTGCTGGCCAACCAGACGCACCTATTGCGAGGCACCGTAATTCCCTGATGAAGAGTCTTAGCTTGTTGCAGTCTGCAGTCTCCACACTAGATGTCACTAATTCACACCCACTGGAGTTTTATGAAGAATTTCTATCCCACGAAGTGTATGATGTTGCCCGTTCATAGATACTTTTTATAACGTCTTCTTTTTCTGTCATCCTTTTGTGGTCTTGTCTCTGGAAGCACATACTCATAGACTCAGGATAAAGGGGGAGCAGTGTGTATTTTTGGCATTTGCACATAGGGGATTAAAGCATTCAATCTTTGATGGATGACTAAGTATAGCTAGCATATAGACAAGCGTGCTGCCTTTGACTCAGCTTCCACTGATATTGCACGCACGCACTGTTGCGTGTGGAAACTACACCGATTCATTAGTAAATGACTTCAATTATATTTTTTTCTGCCTAAGCGTTAAGTGGTAACAGTAGCAGCAAGTTAAATGAGCAAATTACACCATGATTGATCACTGTTTATGATCTGCAGTAGGTTTGACAAGTTTCAGACTGCATATTGTTCGTATTATCGTTAAAAGAAAGGTTCATCATCGCAAAGGGTTGTGTGCAAAGGCTTACGGAGCTGCGGTAGCTGACGTCATGCAATCCCATCGTGCCAGTCAATTGCATGTGCCACCTTTTCAAGCCTGTATTCATAAAAAGTGAAAATGAAGGATAGCTGTTGTGCCCCTGGACACTACAACAGTCAGGGACAAGCACAGAGTGAGCATTTGAATGGATCACCAAAGACCTCGAGATATGGAAGAGGTGGATCATTGCCATAAAATAGACCCAGAGCAAGAAGAAGGAGTGATCCCAGACATTTGGCTTGTAATCACTTCATAGCAGGTACATAATCCAGTCCAATCCAATCTTATTATACATTACTTATATTGTGTGTTTTTTTACATGCTTAATTGCAATTTCACACAGACCATATAAGTTGGCAAAGCAATTACTTACAATACACTGCCCACTGCGTTTGCTAACATAATGCTACATTGTGCTGCCCATCCATTGAGCGATGGTCTCTGGAGTAAGTTCTGGAATAATGGCAGAAAGCACCCTGTGGTCACTACAATGTTCAGTTATATTTAGTCTGTCAATTTGTGTGATATATTGCTCAGTCTCCCTGGATTTTAAATGCTCAATGAACCCTGACGGCTTAAAACTGGAACAGGCCACTGTTTTGCAGAACCTTTCCTGCCAACATGGCAGTGTAAACAAACGGGGCACGTGACACCCAGACCTCACAGAATGGAGTGGGTATGAGACGGTGATACGGGCGACCAAAGCAAGGAAGTTAGCAGTGTGACCGTAAAGGCATCAGAGACTTGTAACTGCGGTTTATGTCACGTGTCAGTAAATACATGCTATAACTCACAGAGACCCGAGCCAATTGTTCTCAGTCGCAGAGCAAAACTCAACCGCTCCCCTGTGCTCCCCGACTATAAAGGGAACAATAACTCAGGGAAAGATAATCACAACACAACACAATTCTGCATTGTCACTCAAGTGTGTGATGTTGTCCATCCTGTCACAAACCGGGCTGCACTTCTCTGAGCATCCTTCGTTTAGCGTCAATCTGAGCATTTACTCTACTATTATTTATCGTTATTTATGATTTATTATTGGCCACGAAAAAGCAGATGATATTAATAAAATAAAGGTCTGTGTGAGTGTGAGCCAACACTGACTATCCACTAAGCCTAACGCTGACCTCTTTCAGAAGTAGAAGGATAACTTGTGTGTAATTATTTTAAAGATAACCACAGAACTTCTACATATCACTGCTAATCCTAATGTTTCACCAACCAGGAAACGGAGCAGAGTGATGGAGATCACCAGGCAGTAACATCAGCACAGGAAAGACAGGCAGCACACACTCATGAGACGAGACAGGCCCTGGATCGTACGAGATTTACTACGAGTGTAATTTTGTAGTCTGCTCCACAGTTTACTCATTGGTGTAGTAAACAGCTGAATCGCACATTTGGACTTGAGCGTTTGGCTCTGCTTGTTTATCTGTACGGGCCACTGCAGTAGAGCTGAGGGGAACGGTGGAGTCAGGGGATAATTCTTATGGGCGTCATCCCTGCAAGCAGTTTCTTTTACATTACACACACAGTTATGTGATCCGTTGTTGATCACAACCGCTTTAAGTCCAGCCTTTTTAAATGTACAAGTCTGGCAGATGAGTCTAAAATGGCATTACAGAAAAAGCATCACACACATTTTATCAATTTCCAGTCGACCACGGGGGAACAGCCGTGTTCAAGGAACCAACTGTTGTGGCTGTCAGCATTGTTCAGAGATCAGTGACACATTTTTTATTTTCCATTACTGCTGTAGCTCCGGTCCGTACAGCAGCAGGCAGGTCTGAAAACACCTCAGACAGCTTGATATGCCATGTGGACGCGCTCTGTCCACCAGTTCCCACAATTTAATGGCCTGGCGTGCAAGAAAACTCATTACGCAAAGCTGCACTTCAAAGTTCATTTGAAATCCCGAGCTTCACGCGCACTGATTGACTCACTCATACATTAGAGTCATGAGCATTACTAAAACAGGCTGTAAAATTATAACATTACTGGGATGTTTGATGCAGTTTCTGGTGTTCGAGTGCAAGACTTAATGTTTCCTTTCCCTGCAGCCAAGCCTTATTTCAGTGCATGCTCCACTGATCACTTTGCATTTACGCTCAGCACTTGGTTCAACTGTGTTCCAAAAGCAGACACATATCCAGAATTATCTGTGTCCTGAGTGATTACGTGTGCAGATGGAGATGCACGCATGTAAATGTGAAGATTTATCAGCCGTTCAAAGCAGTGGCAGAGTTGTTGGATTTATTTTATAAATAAACCAACAAATCTGGTTGGTAGATAATTTACAGAGTTTCTTTTTTACCAGTTGGAGTCTTCATCTGACTCTTTCTTTGTCTTCTCAGCTTCTTTAAAGGGTCTATATGTAAAATAATTGAAGCTGCTGCCATTAAAGGAGACATATCATACACTATTTCTACAGGTTAAACTAGTTCCCTGGTGTCCTAATGAACGTGTCTGTGACATGCTTTGGTCAAAATACCATAAGGATGAAGCACCACAGCAGTTCAATTACTCTGCCAAAACAGCCCTGTTCAGAACGGTCAGTTTTGAGTGCCTGTCTCTTTAAATGCAAACGGGACACAGGAAACTACGTCAGCGTCACTGAGGCTCTGGCAGCTAACAGCAGTTAGCATAAGCCATAATTTACAGATTCCAGCAGGCACATTCTCGTCATATATAAAATATATCCACTGGATACGTGAATCCTCTGAGGCTGGAACTTTGTGTAGAACTTGAATAGAACACTTTGCGGATTCCACTCTTCCAGATACTATTGCCTTCACCTGCACTCTCACGTTTTTTAAGGACAAAGTGGAGCTTTAATTCCAATAATGTCTCATTGTGACGTGCAGAAGTCAACATTGCGTGTTTTATCTCCTGTACTTACACTGAGGCAGACCACAAAAACATGACTGAGTCATCTTTTTTCACACTTTGTCTACTCATAGGGCCTCCAGAGTCCCAAATATAAGTGTTAAAATGATTAAAAAGTTGATTTTGCATAATACGTCTCCTTCAATGTTCAAAACATGTACTAAACTCCATATTGAAGAAAGGAGCTGTGCCTCTACCTGATGTCAATGCACACATTATTCTAGTGAATTCCTGTGTGCCATCAACAGGCAGAGACTGAGCAGAGCTGAAGATGCTGAGATTTTCATTGGGAATGACGGAGATGGACAAGATTAGAAATGTGCATATTTTAGTGACAGCTCAGGTCGAAGGGCTGAGCTGGTTTGGTCACGTGCAGAGGAGGCACAGTGATTATATTGGACAAAGGATGTTGAAGATGGAGCTGCTGCACAGGAGGAAAAGATGAAGACCACAGAGAAGGGTCATGGATACCACTCTATCCTCCACATGAGGGTTGCGGGGAGTGCTGTGCCAATCCCATGCTAACATTGGGGTACAGCCTGGACAGCTCAAAAGTCCATCACAGGGACACATATAGAGACAAACAACCATCCACTCTCACACCTAAGGTACATTTAGAGTCTCCAATTTACCTAATCCCTATATTGCATGTTTTTGGACTGGACCGGAGAAAACCCACAAGCACACTGGGAGAACATGTTGAAGATAAAATTACACATAAATTTATTTAATTTATATTTGGTTACTTGCTAGTTTGTTCATTTGATAAAAAAAATAAAATAAGTATTAAGTTTAAGTTTTTTTAAGCGTATTAAGTAGCTGAATGTTGAGGAAGGAGGCCACAAAATTAATTTAGTAAGTCAAAAATTTGGAAATCTGACTGTCCATACAATGTTTTCATGGAGATATAATGCACACACACACACACAGTCTGGTTTCCATGACTTCAGAGGACATTACATTGACTTATAGACTTCCTCTAACATTAACCATAACTATTACTGACCTAACCCTAACCTCATTCTAACCACAACATGTCTTCTCCTTAAAATGTGATCATTTATATTATAATGTGACCGTGTAAAGGTCCCCACAACACCAGTCATGCCTGAAACACACACACACAAACACAATCACAGACCTAAAAAAGAAAACAGCATGAATCTGCAGTTTCTCACAGTGCTTTTGTCCCTTTGTGTTCACCTTATGATGGAGGTTTTTTACAAGCGCGGTTATTTCGTTTGACTTCATGGTGCCGCTGGGAGCACTCAAAGTCAATTAATATACTGAACAATAAACAGCCTTACACAGACATTTTAAAGAAGACGACGCCAATGACCTTCATCCATCCAGCACATAAAACACCAAAACATTCACTTTCATAAACCACTATGACTTCTCTCAAGTGAAAAAAACCAAAAAAAAAACAGACAAATATCTGTTCAGGTTAGTCGAGGTCCAAGGATTCACTTCCACTCCTCTCTGCTGCCAGACACCAAGTCTCTATTAGTTCACACCTTGTAGTGCAGTGAAACATGCCTCTGCTAGTTTTATGGGTTTTGGCCAATGGCGTTCTGTATATCCACACTGACCAGTAAAAGTCTGTGAGTGCTCAGTGTTATTTGGCCCGTGTGTGCGATCAGACAAAGACAGTCAGGATGGGAGAGATACAGGCAACAATGTGACAGAGCGGAGGAATGAATCCATGGAAAAGACGCATAATCCTCATTACAAAGAGCTTGGCGTGTGTTTTTTTATGACACATGTGACTGGCAAACAATTAGATCTTCTCAAATCCCATCAACCAGTCAGCAGCCAGCCTTCTGGAGGCTTAACCTTTGCCGTTCTAATGGAATCTCCCGATCAAAACAGGAACATGTCAGGTTCCACTCTCTACTGCTCTCTGTCTTATATATTATATTACATCAAACAGCACTCGTACATGCATGGACCAGTAAATCATGCGTCTTATATGAATGTACTTGAACAAGATAATAACTGGAAAAAAGCCCATTATTGTCTCTTCCTAGGCTTTTGCTTTGATTATTATTATTTGTTTCTATGGCTACAGATTATTTGAGACATTACTTGTCAGAGTAATAGGGCTATCAGTGAGCGTCTGACTTCGTGTTAAGGCAGAGGAGGAGTGAATTAGATGGAAAAAAAAGAGAAGAGGCTGGCAGCATTGGTGAAAACAAGACAGTAAGGACCCGGGTCATAGTTTCCACATCCGTGTATGCGCACAGGTCTGTTAGGGATCCACGTGATGTGAATTTTGTCATCCTCCCATTTCAACAGGGGTTCAACCCTGTGCGGACAAACATGAGCACACCTACATTATGAGTCTGCGTGGACCGAATGGGCCGACCGCACATGCTCGGTGTAGCAAAACACTTTCCAGTCCCATTGGTTGTGTGTTCTTGTTTTGGTCAAGAAGAAGATAGTATAACCATGTTTGCTTGGTTATGCGAGGAGGTCAGCCCTCAAACAAATACTGGGACATACAAGGACTCTCCATTTTCTGGGGTGAAATAATCGCTACTGGAATGGAATGTTAGATTTTGATTATGGAACGTTAAAGGAGACATATTATGCAAAATCAACTTTTTAATCATTTTAATACTTGGATTTGGGACTCTAAAGGCCCTATGAGCAACGTGTGAAAAAAGATCACTCAGTCATGATTGTGGTCCGCCTCAGTACATAAAACATGCAATGTAGGGTATCTGAAGTCTGGAATTGTTGTCTCGCGGAGCTACGATTTGTCCCTAAAAAACAATAAAGCAATCGTATCCGGAAGAGCGGAAGTCCGCAAAGTGTTCTGTTCTTGGCTGCAGAGTGCAGCACAGAGTTCTACACAAAGTTCCAGCCTCAGAGGTTTTACATGTCCAGTGGATATATTTTATATATATATGACGCCAATGTGCCGGCTAGAGTCTGCAAATCATCGCTTTTCCAAACCGCTGTTAGCTGCCGGAGCCTCAGTGACGCTGACGTAGTTTCCTGTGTCTCATTTGCATTTGAAGAGACAGGCACTCAAAACTGACCGTTCTGAACCTCTGCACAAAACGAGGCAACGTGTTCACCAGTGCACGTGTGCGTCTCAAAATCTGCGCTCACGAGCGTGGGCACATGTACAAGGTGCATGTGCGTGTTGTCTTCTAAGTGTCGCCGAGATATAGTTCGCTCACTGACCCTGTGCAAGGCTTCTCCAGCAGCTTGTCAAGGTTGGCGGCTCCTTCCCTGGGACTTATAGCTTTCTTGTCCAAATTGCAGTCAAGCTTCAAAAATAAAGAGCCCCCGAGACCCATTCGCTCGAGCAGGCAAACCCCGCACCGACAATGCGTCACAAACTCCACATTGACACTTTCATGGCCGATTCCTTTTTCTTTCTTTTTCATTTTTCTCTCCTTTTTATATACATTTTTTACCAGTGCTTTGACCTTTGGAGAATTTTCACAATTGTTTCCTGTCTCACTCCCTGTTTTCCTCTACATTTATTCTCTCCTCCCTGTCTGTTGTTTTGTTTTTCTGTTTCTTACTCATGATTTCTATGGCGACAGTGTATTTCCCAGGAATAAAATGGAGGCTGGGGGATTAGAAGGCGTGAAGGCGGATGGATGGCTTTCTCATAAATAGGTAGGAAACTCCTGGAGCTGGGTGAATGGGATCAGCAGATGTGTGACATGTGCTCAGGCTCTAATTGGAGACTTTCCTATCACTCAGAGGTACAGTGAACATTCATGTAGGAGAAACACAGACATCCTCTACATACCTTCATATCATCTCATCTGAGGGGCCACTTAATCCCCGTTATAACCAAACATAAGCAATACACACAGCACATGCACTTGCACACGGGCACATGTAGAAGTTTTGACACAGGTCTTAAGCTCCTGCAGGTTCTGAAACCATCAGATGCCACTTGCAGGCTTCATCACAGGCAGACTCCACGCTGACAGCGCCTCATCCACTACTGCGGCTCCAAATAGCGAGGGAACCACACACACACACACACACACACACACATGCCGCAAAAGCCTCAAGTCAAAACACATCAAAACCGTTGGCATACACACAGGCAGCAGCACAGGAGGTTGGACAAAAACAGGCTCAGTGTGTTTACACTTTGATGTGACTTGTTTGGAAGATAAGTTTGGGCCATATCGGTGGGTTCGGGGGATGTTTGCCCGCTACGCGCCGCAATTCTAACGCGGGTGTAATGAATCGTTTGGATTTTGACAAGTGGTTTTGTCGGAGGAAAAGGCCAACCTCTGTGGTAGAGCGCTCCTGCATGGCCTTTAGAGCGAGAGTAGAGTGAGTGTGTGAGTGTGTGTGTGTGTGTGTGTTTGAGGGTCTAAAACATCGAGTCGCTGTTGTACTCCATACTCGCCTGACCGCGGTAACCACAGGCAAGCCACAGCTAAGCCTCCAAAGCCAATTAAAATGTTATGAAGTGGCGTTCCCTTTATTTATTTATTTATTCCTCCAGGCAGGGAATAGCCAGACAGTTACTGTAACTACACATAATTGACTGCGAGCGCCAGGCCTCCTCCTCCTACTACTGCTGCTGCTGCTGCTGCTGCTGTTTCCTGTGGGAAATGTATGAGTGGAGGTCCCTCTGAGGCCTGGCAGGGGCAGATCAACGCTCCAGATTTTGGAGCGAGCCCTCTGACAGACTGACAGCGCAGTGGAGGAGGCGTACGAGCCGCTTTGCCATGAAGCAGACATCAGACAGAGGCTACAGGAAGGGCCCCGCTGCTGCAATGAGGCCAACCTAAGTACCACATACCAAACATATTGCACAGTGATGCGTGGTGCACTGACTGCATAACCCTGCGCCATCATACCTAAAGTGTGTGCGTGTGTGTGTGCAATGGCCTCCCTCATAAAAACATCCTGCAGGTCCAGCTGAACATACAGCGGAGTCCCCACCACCAGCGCTGGGCTTCATGACAAACACCCCAGGAACACACACTTCTTCAGGCCTCACACATCCTCACCCTCGTTCCTCCCCCCGGCCTCCCCAAGGGAGCCACAACCACGTTTTTCCCAGGCTGCGCCTGTATCATCTGTCACAGGTGTTTAAGTACAGAAACAGCGGCGAGGTTTTTTTTTCAGAAGTAGTCGCGCTGACATTCACAGGCGAGAAGGAAGCTGCTTGATATTTTCCCTGCCAACACACTTATTTCTATATTTCTATATTGCCTTGAAAAAAAAAGCCTCTCCCTTGATTTTGCTGCATAACTCCACAACACCATGACAAGACATCACCTAAAGTAACACTCAGCTCCTGATGTAACTCACCTGGCCTTGCTCTCACTCTGCAGTACCAGCATGTCTCTGCCGTGTGTGTGTGTGTGTGTGTGTGTGTGTGTGTGTGTGTGTGACAGGTATTCTGTACGTGTGAGTGATATTTCGTGTGCCAGTGAGTGATTGTGTCTTTCCTCCACTGCAAAAGGAGAGACTAGATCTGATTGTCTCCACTGTCTTGTCAGGGGGAAGACTGATGTGAAATGACTTTGATTTTCCCCTCTGTCTCACACACACACACACACACACACACACACACACACACACACACACACACACACACACACACACACACACACACACACACACACACACACACACACACACACACACACACACAGAGACCTTCAGGGCACCTCTCCATCTCCCGACTATGGAATGTTTGTGTGTGTGTGTGTGTGTGTGTGTGTGTGTGTGTGTGTGTGTGTGTGTGTGTGTGTGTGTGTGTGTGTGTGTGTGTGTGTGTGTGTGTGTGTGTGCGTGTGTGTGTGTGCGTGTGTGCGTGTGCAGGCTCAGGAAAGACAGCTCGAGAATCCCTGTGAGCTGGAAAACAATATCTCATGTCTAAGCAGGTCGTGGAGACAAAGTAAACTTTCGACTAAGCTCAGGAGGAGCAAGACAACCTGTTCCTCAATCAGACAGAACGTTCCACCACACACACACATTGTTTTCCATCAATGAATCTAAATTTTTTTTTTAAATCACAAAGAATCAAATTGTCAGTCAGTACAGTTTGCTGCCGTTTTGTCGTGTATCAGGAGGAGCCTCCTGATACACGACAAAACGGCAGCAAACTGGATCACAGTTTCATCGTCATCTTTCAGTCACAAACCAAAATGTGTTTTCTGGCAACCACTGGAGGTCGTAGTTTTATTTTCTGTGGGACAGTTAAAGCTCCCATAGACCGGACGTTCCAATAAACGCTTTTTGGTGTGTATCTGCGCCATTACCCCGTTTATGAAGCCCTAAGGTTTCGAAACAAACACTTCAGCCACTGCTGAGAACGTTGGGTTTTATTGTATTCTCGGGCTCTGCAAGCGCTCTGAAAAAGCCTGGAATCGTTACGTAAGAATCGATCCTCCTGCTGCGGGCTTTATTCCGGGCACATCTGGTTGCGTACATTGAAGTGCAGAAGAAGAAGAAGAACGTCTGTTGTGGAGGTGTTTCACTTGCAACAGCGTCTTCTGACCATTTTTAAACATTGTTAAAACAATGTTTTGATAAAGAGTAGCAGTGCATCCACCGTTCCAAAGGGGGGAGCTGCGCTTCTGAGAGCTGGTGTGCTAGTTACGTCACTTCCAGATATTGGCCAATCACAAGACAGTTGAGAAAACTCTCGCTGGCTGGCCAATCACAACACAGTTCGGTCTGAAACAGCTCGTCTGACGAGAGCTTCAGTAAGGAGAGATTTTTATTGGCTCGTTTGCAGCAACTAGGAGGTTTTTGACCATAAAAACAAGTTAATGTATGTAAGAAGACCTCCATAACTCATATTTATGTGCGATAGCACCACTCTATGGGAGCTTTAATCGAAAAAATGAATTCTCTACACCAAAGTTTATAAGAGAGATGATCTAAAAGGTGACAAGGAATTCAAATCCGAGAGAGGAATCCAGCTTGAGCAAAACGCTCTGTGCTCTGCAGTAAGGACGATGTTAACGGCGCTCTTGTGGGATGATGGATGTGTGAAGAGTTGTGTTTCTCCAGAGCCCAGGAGGTGTGCTTCCTCCCTCTCCAAATCCTCCCCAGCCCTTTGATATCAAGTCTGCTTTGCAGCATGTTTCAACCCTGGCAAGAATACCAACACTCATCCTCCCCTCTGGACGGAGTGGGAATATTTGTATTTGTCAAAATGGTGGAAACACGGACGTCAGCGCAAGAATTACTGTCACGGATCTGCAGGCGCAACCTTGACGAGACACTCCAGCAGCAGTAAGAACCAGAGGGTAGGAATGAATCGCATGGACATGTGTATATTTGTGTGTCAATGAAGATACTGCAGATGAAAAACAGTTAGTGTCTCAGAAAAAAAGAACAAGTCCTGATGGATCGTAAAAGTGTCTGTTGAAGGAGGGAGTTCTTTGGGCTTTGGGAGAAATTAAAAGAGGGGAATCATGACCTCCAGAAAAAAAAGCTATGATCCAGGAAATACTGCAAAGACATAAAGTTGTGTGAGGAGCTGAGAGGCTTCTTGTATAATTTTCGTTGCCTGTCCATGCTCCAAACTGCTTGAACACTGGTTGCAACGAGGCTTTTTCCTGAATCCAGAGCTCAGGCTTTCACCTGAACTTTGATCTTTTTCCTCAGACATAAAGACAGCTATCCAAGACAATGCAGACATAACAGCTCACTTTTCTCCCCCTCAATTATCCAAGAAAGCTGCAGACTACACCGAGGGAATAGAGGGTGCAATTCATTTTGAAACGGTGTGTGCAGACCATCTCGTATCTCAAAACCTCTTTGATGTCCTGTGGTAAAGGAGGAGTGGTTTTTCCTTAGCTTGAGAAAACAAACAGTCTCGAGTCTCTTGTACGTGCATATTTGTTTTCCCCCCCTTTCCTCCCGCCCCTTTTTTTTTTCCCAATCCCAATCAATTCCTGATGGAATTACTGCATTATTCCATGGAAACTGTTTAACATGAGCAGGTGTCTCACTCTCAAGCTGATTGCCAGAGAGAGCAGAGCGGGGTGCAGCTGACTGTTAGCACTAATGTGAAGTGACAAGGCCTGTGATGCTGAGGGAAAGCATCGAGCTCATTCTACTTTCCAGAGCTGCTCCGAGACCTATCAGGTTAACTACAGGTTAAACAAAATCAGGAGAGAAAAAAATTATGCTTAGATCCAATATTAACTGCTTTTCTGCTTGAGAGGTTTAACTGCAGTTGATTAAATGACAGTGGTAGTTTCATTTTTATTTACATAAAGAAATACCGTTCAAAGGTTTGGGGTCACCTATACAATTTTTTTTGCGCTTTCCATTAAAAGTCACACTTTTATTCATCAAAAGAGTTGCAAAATGAATAGGAAAATATAGTCAGGACATTGACAAGATTAGATATTGATTTTTTTTGTCAAAGAACCAGCAAAACTGTTCTCAGCTGTGCTAACATCATTGCACAAGGGTTTTCATGGGTTTTCTAATCATCCAATAGCCTTCTAACGCCATTAGCAAACACAATGTACCATTAGAACACTGGAAATGTGCCTCTATACACCTATGTACATATTCCATTAAAAACCAGACGTTTGCAGCTAGAATAGTCCTTTACCACATTAACAATGTATAGAGTGTATTTCTGATTCATTCATGTTATATTCATGTTATATTCATTGAAAAAAAAGAAGTGATTTTCCTTTAAAAATAAGGACATTTCTCAGTGACCCCAAACTTTTGAATGGTAGTTTCACTAATATCAAAGCAAGCACTTTTGTCTTTAATGTGTATCCTCAACCCTTCGCAGTCTAAACCACTTCCTCTGAGGCGAGTATGGTGCTTACAGGATTTCTCATCTCATATCAGAAGACACCCAGACTGTACTGTGTCCTTCTCACCAGATCACTAAACCATGTTTAGTTTGAATCACTGCATGTCTGTCAGACAAGACGAGCATCCCTCAGCTAATCTCAGTTGAGCTAAGACTGAGCTCGAAGTAGCCCAGGTCAAACAGCAACTCTAACACCAACATCAAAAAAAAATAGTCTCTTCATATCACACCCCATCAAGGTTGTGATTGGTGATCTGGTCATGATTCATCTGCATGTTACACCATCCTTCTACGGTGACACAGATGTTTACTTATCTCAGTTAACTAACTTCCAACATTTTCTTTAAAGCAGAGCATGGAAAAACAAATAATAAATAAAGTAGCACCACTTAACCTCATCTTTTCCTAACACACCTAACATCCATACATATGTAATGTACACTTTTCACCTGATCTCCTATTTGTATTATTTTACAATTACAATTTTAGTATTTAAAGGTGCATTATGTAATAAATCTAAAGCAACTGGCCATAAAATCCTCCTAATATGTCACAGAGACTCAGGAATAATGTTCATATAACAAACTGAACTCACCAACAACAACAGTACAGACAAAATATTTGCATTAAAAAAAAATATTTTGCAGACTGCAAATCATGTTTATGTTTTGAAATCATGTTTTGGCATGTGGCGCCACCTACCGCCGTCTACCAATCATTGCAGTCAGTAGAGTCTCAGGTGCCGAGCAACCACGGGTTGCCAGTTACGTCAGAAAACAAAACCTAAAAGACCTCTGTATTTTGAATTTGAATGTAGTAACCTTTTGTGGCCACATTCTTACATATGGCACCTTTAAATGATCCCACTACTACACTGAAGTTCTGTTGTTGTCCTCAGATGTGAGTCACTTTGGATTCTGCCACATGACTAAGTCTGGTGTTTATCACATTATACAGATTTAGCTGATTTAACTTTATATTTAATAAAGCAACAAAACGTATCAGCAGTATTTGCTTAAAGTTAAAGATCTGGAGTAGATATATAGTATAAGTTGAAACAATACTAATTCCTGGACATAAATAACGCTGATTGTTTGTCTTCCTTCTAAGGCCACATCTTTTTCTGTTTTTACGAGACACAAAATAGTCATGAATTGCATGTCAACCAAGTGTATATTTTGTTTCAGGTTTGCATGCCTCCGCTGTATTTACTTTTCCACGGACTCGCTCGCTCTTTGCTCCGTGATGTCGAAGACATGAAAGTATCAACTTTGATTTGACATCTGCCCCGGCGCAGCAGGTGTTTTGAAAACAGAGAGACACTCTATAAATCCAATGAAGAACATGTTCACAGGCAAACAAAATGTCATCAATCCGACCATCTACCAGGTTCTCGATCAAAAACAGAAACCAGCAGGAATCTCATTCACATCTGTTTCTCGTGACGCCAATGGACAAAAGTCATGAAATCACTCACTGGAGAGGAGCGGGGAGGGATGGAGGGAGAGAGCGAGGGAGTCAAGGTGGTTCCAATTAAGGAGCTATAGATAACTCTTCATTTATTTGAGGCTTGGCCTCGGACAATGAAATGTTAAATTCACACTATCGGCTAATAGAGTCGTCCTTAATGAAAGCAGATACCTTTTATCAGTGTGGGATATCTGCTGGCTGTTTTTATCCTGTATCCAGCCGTGTGCAGACAGAATGAAGGGTAGAGATGGGGAAGGGCAACACAAAGCCAAAGCCTGTACTCCCTGTGCTGAACCTCTGACAGAGAAGAACTGAATGACTGCCATCGCAGCCTGGAAGAGGAACAGAGAGACGCCACATCTGTTAGGCTCATAACCCGGGCCAACGCACACTCAATGTGTGCCCCTAAACAAAAGCGAGAGACATTAAGTGAAAGTCAGACCTGCCTTTAGGCCAACACACCTCACGCCCTCCTCTCAGCTCATCCACTTCAAATAACCCTGCAATCATCCCCAAAACAAGGATATCCAATATCCCCAATAAAGACTGTGCTCTTTTTAAATATAATTTACGGAGATTATCACCTAATATTGCACCACAGAGCGGTCGACTTAAAAAAAAACCAAAAAAAACGACAGCACCTTCTCGGTTTGACTTTTTGTCAGCATTTTAATATTCCAAGGCCGAAGACATGTGAGTGAAACCTTATGGTCCAGGTGCATCCGCAGAGCCCAGTCTCTGATTGAGACATAGAGAGGAGGAGGACAATACGCAGACTTTGCGAGGACAATGAAAAATCCATGTGTCCATGTGGGCATTTCCAGACCTCGGGGTCAGAGATGTTAAGTTTCATAATGCAACGATCGCTCGACAAAAACCTAAACAAGCTTGTGATTCTAACACCGAATATGCTCCCACCTTCTCTGGAAAAACGGCTCATGTCTGGACCTGTGGAATGTGTTCATGGACAGCTGTCCACCTGACAAAACCACCGCCAGATTTATGAACTACCGTCACAAGTCACTTCAAAGGTTACGCTCGTATATTCCGAAGAAGCTGCCGCCTCCGTGTGTGTGTTCTGTCTCCATCGTGCTGATACTGAATTCAGCAGAAGGAAATGTACCTATTACCAAGACACAGAGGCCACCGGGCCTATTTCTCCCACAACTGAAACACACAAACAACAACAAGTGTAACTGGACACAGCATGGCTGTCAGTGTCAAGGTTCTGATTCCTTCACTGATGATGATGACGATGCTTTTGTCTCAACATCTAAAGAGTGTTTTTTAATTGCAATTAAAAAAGAAATGTGCAAAAATCTAAGCTGCAATCACTAGCACGTCTTAAGGTGGTTCCTAAAGTGTACTTTCCACTATGATCTTCAACCTACTAAACAGCTCACTATAGCCTTTTGTAGCCAATCAGAGACCAGGACGCTGAGAGTGGTGTTTCTGAGGAAGAGGATGATGAGGAGGAGGACATTTCTGGAGTTTCTTAACATTGCAAGGCGGTATTCACCCTGGACAGATCGCCAGTCCATCACAGGGCCACATAGAGACAAACAACCATCCAATCTCACACTCATGTGCCAATTTAGAGTGTCCAATTTATCTGATCCCCAAATCTGCATGTTTTTGGACTGTGGGAGGAAACTGGAGAACCCAGAGAAAACCCATGCACACACAGGGAGAACATGCAAACTCCATGCAGAAAGACCCTTGTTAAAATGGAACGAGTTAAAAGTCCAGTCAGTATTACTGTATATCCCCACTGTGTTGAACATGGCCCTCAACGCTGTCAGAGTGCTAAGGCCATGGTGCATACTTCAGAAAACGTTCACTGTTGTAGTCTTGCATTTGCTATGCAGCTTAACAATATACACTTGTCGTAAAATAATCAGATTGTTCCATAATTACCTTTAATTTCCCTCACTTTCAGACTTGCAGTACAAGGACACATAACACTGCTGTGTTCGCATATGCACCTTTACTCCTTAAACATGATAGTATGTATGTAGCCCTAATACAATTATTGTACAAAATTCAGCTTGAAATACTAAAATTTCAACTTGCAACAGCAATTAAAAAAATATATATGAAGCTAAACTTAGCTTTATTAGCTGGCTACAACTGATGAGCCAGTGAAATTAGTCACTGCAGCTGCCAACAATGACAGTCACTATAAATAAAAATCTACCATTATTACTATACCCTGCATGCCAGCACACCGAGTTCTGGCTCAGAACGATGTTGTACACAGTGAGTCTTTTCAAGCGAATGTTAATGAAATAGGTACATCACTTCTCATTTTACCCTTCAGTCACTTCAACTCTGATGAAATGCCAGTTTGTGAGTAACACATCGTTCTGAAGTGCAAAGGTCTATTTCTATCCCTCTCTTTACATACAAAGCTGCCTGTAAATCCTCGATGAAATGCAGCTGTTGCCTTTAGTGGAGCCCGGAGTCTGTGATAATTAATAACCTCACTTGTGCCTCACATGCAAAAGCCAATAAGAGCATGTTTAAAGTCAAAAAACATGACAAATAGTTCCATATTAGGCCTGTATCTGGTGGGAGAAGTGCTAAGACAGTGCAAACCACCTGTGGACTTGAGTGTCCTTTTGAGATTTAGAAGAAAAAACATATCCACACGTTCACACAGACACACAAAAACAGAAAACACACCCATGAACCTCGTCTCTGCGCCTTAAATTAGAGTGCGACTGGTTGTTCAAAGAAACTGGCTGCTGCCCTTTCCCACTGACAAATTTGAACCTGTGCCGCCAGAAAACCGCACAGCGCAGTCACAGCGACGGTTCGATTCCAGCTCGGGATTGTAAAATAGACTGAGGATGTGAACAAGAGTCCTCAAACCACAGAGGGGGGGACAAGAGGGCAGAGCCGTTTGAAGCTGCCAGCCAGGATTTAATAGTCCTAGATATTTGCCGAGTAGAATCACACATCTGTCAGGACACACTTTGGTAGTTATATAATGATAATGTGGAAAGAAGACCATGAAACCTGCTACACCAACAGCAGATATTAACACGTGCATATCTCAGTTATTTAACCTAATGTCCAGAAACATGTGCTGGACACTAAAACCACAAATGGAACTGATCTTCTCATCCGTCTCTCAGCAAGAAATGTAGAGTTTTTCTGTACAAAGTCGTATCCCCAGCAGAATATATAGTGAAGCAGACAAGAAATGTATAATTTACTGCTGCAGTGTGAATATGCTGTATGTAGTCAGTTACATCCTGCAGACTTGGAGCAGCGTCTTTTGTGTTTCGCTCTTGCTTTGTAAAAAACCTGGCATGGCGAATGATTTATTCCATTCAAACAATATAACTTAAAGACACAGTATGTAATTTTCGCCTCTAGGGATCTCTGAATCAAAACAATAATACAAAAAAAGGACCTAGTTTGATGATGTCAGGAAGCAGCATGGGATCATGGGAATTGTTGTCTCCTTCACCTGCGCGTACACCGGTGTGTTTGTGCTTCGCGGGGAAAGATTCTGCAGCAGAATGAGCCCTTAGTGAGAAAAAGACACAATAAAATAAAAAATATAAAAACAACTAAACATAAAACTAAGACAGCACATAGGCTGAATGGATTTTGCTCACTCAATTTTATTGGGGGTTTGCCATAAAAATCTGCTACCTTGAATATAAATATGGTAGCGCCGTTAACGCATGACGTGTTTCCATGACGACTAGTTGTTAAAATGAGTCCCTAAAGTATCGCAGTTTTTAGTGCCACGGCACCGGAGTCCAGGCACCGTTTACCAGTTAGCGCCGCTAGCTGCATTAGCTCCTTTAGCGCCGTTAGCTTGCCTACAGTCGAACTGGAGTGGTCTGGTTATTAAAGGAAAATAGCAGTGCTACAAATAACCAGCGTACCTGTGTACTGCGTGCATAGAGGTGTGTGCCTCTGTTTTTAAAGTTTAGCATTACTTTAGAGACTCATTTTAACATTCGAGAGTCATGAAATCATGACGTTACAGGCGTCTTTTTTCGGTCAGTCGTCATGGAAACGCGTCATGCGATAACGTTGACAGTGCACTAAAATATGGATTTCTATGGATTTAAATAGTGTTGGGAACATTTTGGCTAATTTAAGTGCGTCAGTCTTGTTGTCCTTAGTGCAGAAATGTTACATATTACATCTTTAATACTGGTCACTATATCACTTTAAAGGTGCCATATTTAAGAATGTGCCCAAAAACGGTTACTACATTCAAATTCAAAATACCGAGGTCTTTTAGGTTTACGTTTTTTTGACATAACTGGCAACCCGTGGTTGCACGGCAGCTGAGACTCTACTGACTGCAATGATTGGTAGATGGCGGTAGGTGGCGCCACATGCCAAAACATGATTTCAAAACATAAACATGATTTGCAGTCTGCAAAATATTTTTTTTAATGCAAATATTTTGGCTGTACTGTTGTTGTTGGTGAGTTCAGTTTGTTATATGAACATTATTCCTGAGTCTCTGTGACATATTAGGAGGATTTTATGGCCAGTTGCTTTAGATTTATTACATAATGCACAAGTGCCACTTTAAGTTTTTTTCTAATGTTTATTTCGCTCTATTTTTTTTTGCAAACAAATTAACTAAACGTTTAGCTGGAATTTTTTTGCCAAACTTTCTAAGTTGCCATGGTTTGATGCTTAAATTCCAGACTCACCCTCTTGTATTGTGCGACATAAAGACACAGTTCAAAAGGAAATGGAAAAATCGGAACACAACCACCAGGTAACCAAAGAGTCTTTGTTTCACCACGGTGTGTCTGATAACTACTTTTATCTTTGCCCACATTTTTCCCTCGTCTAATCCCTTTGCACGTCGACTCAAACAAGGAAATGAAAACTTCAGTTTGATTCCATAAATCCTTTTGGCACATAAACAAAGCCTCCTCTCAGTGTGTTATCCCAAAGAGAAGCAGCGCCTCATCAAATTACCACAGCTTTTCATATCTGCCTCCCCTCCACTGGAAAGATTTAAGTAGAAACCAATCCCATCTTTCCTCAGCAGTCTGCAGCCTCTCATAATTGTTCACTGTTTAACTACTGGATTAAATAGCGTCTGACATCCAGCCAACAGGAGTGAAATTAGGCTTTCTTAATGTAAACTGCCACATTAAAGCAACATTAAAATGCAAAAATATCTCATATTTATGTTGTTTCATTGGATCTGGAGTGCACAATTAAATTGTGGACCAACATCGCCTGCTCATTGAGACAGCATTTTCTAATGAAGGCATAAGCAACGACCTTTCAACACAAACAATAACAGTTTGACCAATTACTGATCTGCAGAACCAGTTTTCACACTGTCGAAAACTCGACGGTGGCATTTGCAGTTTGCCTTTGATGTTATACCATTACATTTTAAAAGCAAACACGATCAAATTTAGGCTCAATTTGTTCCCACACTGTCAAATAAAAATTTCATTTCTGCTCTTTGCTGCTCCCCGGAGAAGAAACCCAATCAAGCGGCCTTGTCCAAGAATAATCCACGAAGTTGCCGTGCGTGTCGTTTTTCCTAACAAGTAAACGGACAAGTAGCCATGAACCGAGCGTCGCCGAGTCTGTGCAATAGCAGCGAGCAAACTTCATCTCGTCTTGGCTTCTCAGTGCACTTCTCATTTCGTTAAAAAGAACAATAACCTTGGTTATGACAAAATCATTTCAGATGAATATGGAAAATGGAAACAGAGGGTGCATTTTTCGAAGCTGTTGTCATTTTTTAATTTTGGCACGTCCTCGGCTTGTTCACCGTGGCCTACGGGGATGAATCAGTCTGAGGGTTGTTTTCTGTCTTAGCGCACAAATTCCTATACTTTTGGAAACAACGTCCTGAGAAACGCACTGCCTGACTAGAAAGGAGCAGTAGCTTCACGCTGCATCGCCGTCTCGTTCACTCTGCAGACTAAACTGGAAAATCATATCTGGTTTAAATAGCTTCACAACACTGCGAGGCCTCAGGCCTGATGTTTAAAAAAATGTGTTTAATCAGTGTTTTGGCATCAGACCGCTTCGTCTGGCCAAGTGCAAAACAAACATGCAGTTTTTTTTTCAGTTTTTTTTTTTTTTTTTAATCACATGAAACTCTAGCAAAACTGAATACAAGATGGCATTTGTGTTTGTTTGGCTGCAAACACCTAGATTGATTAAGCCTTTGCATGAGAGTCGAACAACAGGTGTCTTTGTGCATGTGAGACTGCAGCGGGCAGAGTGGCCCGGCGCTTAAGGTTTCACCCTTTGAAACTGATATGGGTGAGCTGCTTTTCTCAGGCCTAAACCCAAATCTGCCGTTGACGGACAGACCACCCATCTCTCAGCTCTTATAGGCGCACAGTGGGGCCACTCGCTGCAAAGGCAGCCCCCTGTCATTCTCCTTTGGGAAGGAAATGGATCAGCCGACTGTTTGTCAAGTACACTGTCAGGGTCTCCTCCACAATCAAACAGCCAGCATTACACTAATGAATACCACTGAAGTACATGCAGGGCTTTACAAACCCCGACATCAATGGTTGAAAATGCGACAGAAGCAGCTCTGACAGAACAAAAAGAAGAAAAAAAAGTCGATTTGTTTTGCTATTTGTCGGAGAAAAGAAATCTGTGGTGTAGAATCCCTATTGATAAATGACATTTTGATGGTGGTCTGTCCCCCTCCGCCTCACAGCTCACAGCATTTCCGCTTCACGTTATTGTGGAACTTTATGGGAGGTTTCTGTCCTGATTTCTGATCAGAGTAAAGATTCCCCCCGAGGAGCTCACCGTGCCAGAGCCGAGGATGCCAGAGTCATTGGTCAGAGGCGGAGGGGCCGGGGGTCAGCCTCAGTGGGCTGCTCAGCTGACAGCGTGATGTTGGCCAAGAGTGGACTCAGACTGAGACAAAAGATTCACACCCATCCTCTTCTCTCCAGAAGGATCCCTTCCCTACATGATTAGTCACAGGGCGAACGAAAAGCCACCAAAAAACACAGGCCGTTATATATATTTGTTCTTCAAATTTGTATATTTATACAAAGCAATCGCATACGTTGGGAGAGCAAGAAATATTATAGTCGTGGAGGTAGGAGTTGACTAACATTTGGCTGTTCTTGAGGAAAAGAACAACAAAATGTTGCATCAGATCTGGAGCCAAAACGAGCTGCTCTACCTCGTGTCTTGGCACATCACAGACTCGGTATCTTTCTCACTGTTGGACTGCGGCCCCTCCGTCTATCTTCCTCCCAGATCTTCTTTTTTTTCCCCCGTCAGAAGACATGTTGCTACACATGTACTCACACTGTGTGCCCAGTGAGCTAAAGGATGCAAGTTGTGTTTGGCTGGTGAAGAGGGCAAAGCCTGCACAAGTCCAAATCCTAAACATATGTTCCCCCCCCCCTGCCTTTGCTGGATGAGATCTGAGATATTGATAATTACTTTCATGGCTTTACTGGGGCAAGCTCTTATGGGGGAACCCCTCCCCAATTAAAATGGGGCCCCGTGTGTCTCTCCAATCAATAAAATGGGAACAGTATCGAATAGCTCAGCCAACAAACAACACTTTAAAAAAAAAAAGCCCACCTCGAGATGGAAAGAAAAACAAAAGTTGGTCTCTTGTTCGCGTCAAAAATAAGTCCACAATCCATACGCTTATGTAAGTGTGAAATGTTTCTATTATTTCAGAGCATGTGTTCAGCTTTGATTTGGTGACTTCAGTAAAGTAATCCAGCATCGCTGCCATGAAATAAATCAAAGTGCTGCCACATAAATCATACAGCATATTAAACAATGGGGTTGAGGAGGAATTAAGCCCATGATTAATTTTTCTCTGGACATTTTTGTCAAAACGCTTACTTCATCCTATACTTTGTTCATTACTCAAACACATCTGGCTGACAGGTGCCCCGTCTGTTAAACATTGAGTAATTTCATTCCAGCAAAGAGGAGCAAATGGAGAGAAGAGGAGGGTAAGGTACTCTATCTTCTATCTGTGATGACATCAGGGCTCTGAGAGCTTGTTAGAGATGGAGAGTCAGAGCAGCGTTTGCTGGGTTCTCTACAGACAGTAATCCAGCCCACCGCTGTCAGTGCCCTTTCGAAAGCACTGATTACTCTATTTCCAAGGACCTAATCTCTGTAAACAATCTCTGTTTTCATTATCTTTTAAACTGATTAGCCCTATGAATATAACTTTCCAGCACTGGACTAGACAGAAGAAAGCCCTGCCATATTGATGCCAGCTGTAGCTGCATGACCTTACAAGAGAAATAAAGCTGCGATACAAACACAGATAGAGGAACAGACAGGGAGGGAAGTGACTGAGTTATACATGAAAAGTATGACAGACATCGCCGTGAAAAGTGAAAAAAGGGTTTCTGAGGAAAAAAATCCCTCACTTGCTTGTGGTTTGGCACAATTTGCAGCTGAAAATTGTGGTCAAAAACATGCGATTGAACAATATCTCCATTAGATTGACACACAATGGAGATTCTGCTTGTTTTTAACTGTAATACTTGGACATACAACTCTGAAATTGACAGCAACTCCTGTCGTCTGTTATCTTCCCTTCCTCTCTTTCCCCTCTCGTGTCTGTTGTGTTGTTGGAAATTGCATCTTCTTTTCCACCCCATCTCTCGTTCTGTACAAAGTGAGGTATCGTTTGCCAGCACATGTCTCCATCTGTTAACAAACACTTCCAATATGTTGAGAACAACATCTTGGCACTGGGTCTCCTCCATGAGGATGTGATGAACGCGCTGCACCTGTCTCAGCCTCCAGCCTTGTTTCTGGCACCAAGAGTCACTATCTCAGCCTAACAACCGTAACATCAAAGACGGAGAAGTTGAAGACTTCAGATGAAAACAGTGGGTTTTCTGTGCTTTCTTTTTCATTTCAACCTCCCCAACACAAATCATCAACAACAATGCACCCTCGGCCCCCGTTAGGTCGTTTAGTCTTTTTTTTATCATTTGCCAAAAATCACTTGGATTTATTTGAAACATTTCTGGTCGGGGGAACACTTTAATGTCGACGAGCACGCAAAAGACATGACTTCTGTTAATCCTAATTGGTAAACAAACTTTTAAGCATTCTCATGCAAGGGCCCACACAGACGCAGCCCAAACTGTAAATCACTCTGGACAGTAAATTACCTCCACTAATACACCAGATCTGGGTGTTCACTTAAGTCAACAACGGAGGAGAGAATAACAGAGCAACGACGTCAGACGCTAAAGCAGCCTTGATTGCAGAAAACTGAGAAACAACTCATCCAATCACGCCAGGAGAGTCAGCGAAGCCGGATTTGGGCTCTGCCTTTGCAACCGTGACACGGAGGAATGTTCAAGAATGAAAGCAAAAATGTCGAGAAAATGACAACATGCGTCACCGAGCTCTGAACTCCCCGCTTAAATTAACTAATGTATCTCCATTTGTCATAGCGTGACATGTCATGATTCTGAGGCAATCTGTGATGTTGGCTGGACTCTAGAGGAAGAAGAAAACATCAGCACCCTCTACTGACGAGCAGGACGCCTTCAAGGCCCCGGTGGACTTTGACTTTCTATCATTTACATGACGGTTGTTTGTCTGATGACAATAATTAGTGTCAGACTCACACTCAGGAGTTGCTCTGAAAGGAGTAGCTCACTATTTCTAGCAGCCACATATTGGCTCGGTTCTCGGGGACTGTACAAAAAAATACAATAATTACTCACTTTCTCTTATCTGAGATTTATATTTTTATTTTATTCTCCCCCAGTGAGATTTACACACACAAAAAACACACAAAAAAGTCATGTTAAAATGACATTTTGTTCCCCCCCTCTTGCAAACATAATATACATGTTTGGCCTGGTGACAGCGCAGAGAAAATACTATTTTCTGTGAAGTTTGCTCCAACTTTCTCAAAGACAAAGGAAAAATGCATTAACACAGGGGAGGGCCTGTCCACAACACCCAGCTCTAATTTGTGCACAGCCCTGTGAGTACTCTCTGAACCTGACAGATGAGTTACATAAATCTAAATAACTCACTTTACAAATGGCTCTCCTCCAGCTATGCGCATATGAAAGGCCACACAGCTAAAATAGACGTGTAAAGCATTTTATATCGCCCTCGCAAGATTAGTGAGAAAGCAAATATAAACGGCTGATTCCAAGAATAGTTCTCGCTATAACTCCTTCTCTCCCACATCTGTCTGGACCAGAGGGGGACAATCCGTCAGCGGAGCAGGTAGAGAGAGGTTCCTGGGATATATTTGGCTTTGGGGTGAAAAAGAAAACGACTAAATATAAAGTGCTGGGGCACAGATTTGCGTCAGCACTGAGATATTTCTCAGATACGGGGCTGGCCTGGCCTTTTTCATCTCAGTGTAACTGGACCTGCATCAGTATGTCACTGTCTGCTCAGCTAAACAAATTAGTGCGTTTGATTGATCAAAGTTTATATGAGAGCGGGTATTTGATTTCAAACAGTGAGGGGGGTTGGGAAAGAGAGGGCATGTGAATGTATGGAGAGAGGCAGAGAGAGAGAGAAAAGGAAAAAAGAGAGAGACTGAGCAGCTGGATTGCCATGTAAATAGCTGTGCAGATAGGTAGGGTTGGGCTCAGAGCCAAAGGCTCTACAAAGGACTGCGAACATCTGTTTGAGGGTAGATTCCTGCTCTGCGTTGTAGTAAGAATAATAGTCTCGCTCTGAGGGCCTGTTCCCTCATCAGACAGGATCATGATCACGCATACACACTCTCTAACGACAGACCGCAGTACTGCACTGCAAAGCCCGGCCTGTTATTGCCGTTATTACACTGCACCTCAGTCATCGGCGCGAACAGAGACAGGTGGAACATTGCTCAGATAGCGAGAGCTCACACATGGGCCGGCGTTTTAATTCAAGTGGTTCTTCTCGTCAGCATCGCTGCTAAAAAACATCCATCCAAGAGTCAGAGACTGTGTCAAATACCAGAGGAAACAGGGAGAGGAAAAAAACATTTAAAAGTTGTAATAATATCACGGATAAGTGGGGAGTTTACCCCAAGACACACAGCAGTTTAGCGTTCCAGTTCATACTTAAGTCAGCCGTCTGGTGAAAACAGCAAAACCACAAGTTTGGTGTACGGATAATTAACTGCTAAACCAGAATGTTGGAGATGAAGTTGAAATATTCCTACCCGAGGTTTTCCCCATCGAGTAGAGAGAAAAAAAAAATTGTGGGACATCTCTGCTGGTGTGTCATGACAAGGATCTTTTTTCCTCTCCCAAGAACATATGCGAGCAATTTGTACAACAAATGTTGGTTTTAGACCGTGTTCCTTGCACACTAGTGGCTTCTCAAGAACCTGGAGGGCTCCATTCGTTAGTGCTTGAAAGCAAAGCAAACAAATTAATTAACACTATCTTTACATGGGGTGGCCAAGGAAAGCAGGCGCTGAAATGTTACACCATTACCTAAATTCGCATGCATCTGTCTGTGTCCCCCGCTCCTCCTCCTCCTCCTCCACATACACCCCCCACCTCCCTCTGTGGACCCTCCCACCCCTCCCCAGCGCGCACACGGCGCCCTTGAACAAGACCGAAGGACCACCTGCGTGAAAGAGGAGACCCTCTCTGTTATGTCTCTGCTCGGGAATGAAATAACATGGAATCCAGCTCTGCAAATAACTCACAGTGAAGATCATTTTCCACATGCTGCTTGACAAAAGGTAAAATAAGAACAGATGATAATATCCCCTCTCTTCTGCCTCACCAGGAGTCTGTGGCTCGGCTCAACAGTCCAGTCCACTTTGTGTTTGGCTTTGCGTGCAGGCGCACGCAGGGGGTTTGACCCCTTCAGTGGCCTTGTTAACCTCGCTGTATAAGCTACAAGACCACATCGCTAATAGCCGCTGATATTGACTCCTCCTCCCTTGGCCTGAGGTTCAGACGAGTGTGAGGAACCTGAACCTGAACCTGATCTGACGATTAAGTGTGTGTGTGAGCAGCAGGAGGAGGCCCGTCTTCTAAAGTGGACATGAAGAAGAGGACGGTCACCGGCAGAAGATAATGCTTCTGACGTCATCACAGGACAGATATACACTCACACACACACCTGCTCAACTGATTGTTGAATACCCAATCAGCCAATCACGTGGTGGCAACTCAGTGGTCTAAGCACAGAGGGAGTCCCTTGCTCTACGGATTGTAGAGTCCTTGATGCAAATGTGTTTGTGATGTTGGGCGATACAAATAAAATGTACCTGACTTGATTTAAAGCTCCCATAGACCGGAAGTTCCAATTAACCCCGTTTTTGTGGTGTGTATCTGTACCATTACCTCGTTTATGAAGCCCTAAAGTTTCAAAACAAACACTTCAGCCACTGCTGAGAACGCTGGGTTTTATTGTATTCTCGGTCTCTGCAAGCGCTCTGAAAAAGTTTAGGTCAATTGGACACTCTTAAATGACTTTAGGTATGATTGTGGGTTGTTTTTCTATGTATGTGTCCCTGTGATGGACTGGTGATCTGTCTAGGGCACACCTGGAGGATCCATGTGGAGGATAAAGGGGTAGAAGATGGACAAACTTATCTGCATAAGCAGAAAAAGAGAAAACATTGAGTGAGCGTCAATTCTCTGGGTGAAAAGCCTTGATGCCAGAGATTAGAGGAGAATGAAGACAGGTCTGAGATGACCAAAGGGCAGTGGTAACTCAAATAATCACACACAATAGGCACAACACGACAAACCTTGAAGCAGATGGACGACAGCAGCAGAAAAAGTGTTCCGTGTACCCATTTGTTTTTGGGGGTTTTCTTTCCAAGAGTCAAAGGACCAATGTCATGACTGTGTCACACTGAAGGTATAAAAAACCAAAGTGTGATTGTGAACTGAATGCCTAGCTGAGCTTCTTCTCCTTCTCCTTCCTTTGCACACTCCCTGTCCTCCTAAGCTGATATGACCAGCTGCAGGCCATTGCTTCATACTCACCGTACATCTGTCTCTCACCAAGAACGAATTAATCTCTCACAAGCTGTTGGACTGTATCTCTGACGCTAACTGTGACTCTGCAGACTGCGCACAGACACGCACCGCCGGCGTGCTCCGTAATCAAATCTGAGCACATCTCAGTCTAGCAGTTTAATTTGTCCAAGCGGACCTTTGGTCAACCCTGCGAAGAGGACACATGCGAAGTCCGTCTAATCCAAACAAACAGGTGATGCACATATTAGCCCCAAATTCCCGCTGCAAGTGTAACTTCATTTTCAATTTTTTCGAACCCTCTCGCTGTGACTCATGGGAGAGCGACTTCAAAGCCTCAGCCATGCACTTGAGGTCATTATCTTCATTTCTAAATCCTCTGCAGGTTCTGAGCATATGGGAACATTTTAACTGTGGAGTTTTGTGGATGTATGTGTGTGCGTGTGTGTGTGTGTGTGTGTGTGTGTGTGTGTGTGTGTGTGTGTGTGTGTGTGTGTGTGTGTGTGTGTGTGTGTGTGTGTGTGTGTGTGTGTGTGTGTGTGCGGCCATAAATCTGCCATGTCAACTATAAAATATGGCTGACCAGCAACAGATGTAGCTGTAATATCAACCAATAAATAAATAAATAAAAAAAATGTAGCAGCCCTAGATTTTTATTCTCACACTTCGAGGCCGTTTAGATTGATTTGTGAGCGCAGGAGATGGACAGCGAGTGAAAAAGTCAGAACACGCTCACGAGGAGGGAAGAAAAAAGGGGGCTGGGGTGTTTCCTTTTAATTTTCTATTACTCTGTTTGGCCTGCTCGCTCACTGTCTTTCTTTCTCCTCTTCTCTCATTTCTTTAATCCCTCTCTTTCCACCCTTTAGCTGAGACGAATCCTCCTTTCATCCCTGGCTGCAGCGAGGCCCTGGTGTCTGTTCGCACAAAGCCTGACCATCCCTGACTCCTCGTCAACCCCTTGCCCAATTCATCAAGCGGAGGCCCATGGGCATTCATCACCCCCACCACCTTTCATATCCCGCACCAGCTGAAAGCCACTGTCCCTCCTCTGACTTCAATGCCCGCCGTGACACACCCGCAAGATTTATAGTGGCATAATTAGTAGCAGTGAAAAAAGGCCTGCATGCTTTGGAGGGTCAATCATACTGTATCCCAGTCAGAGGAGCCCTGAAAGACACTCACATCTGCTTCAGAATAGATTGCGGCCGCCATCACAAAAGTTGATAAATTGGCCAAAAAAAACCAAGGAGCCGAGAAATTCATCACAGGCCCCGACAGCAACACAGCGGACACAGTCGTACACACTTTGTGTAATTTAAACACACTGTTCGTCGTCACCATTCATTGGAAGTGAGACACCATCATAAATCCCATCTTTGCACCGCGACGCTGCTGCTGCTGCTGCTGGTGATGAGCAGCTCTTAGTGCCCCCTCAGGACGGGGGTTTCCACAAACAGCTTGAAGGAGGTTAAAAATAACATGCCTAATAGTTAAAGTGTGTTATTGATGTAATCACACCCGCCCCCTCCTCATCCTGCTGTCAGTGATATCTCAAGAACAGTGAACTAATTAAAACACTCCTGGAGTTTGTTTTCATTTCAGAAATAAAGTCTTCACTAAACAGCTCCGTTTTTCTCTCTTTAATTTTTTTTTTACCCTACAAAGCCACAGGTTGGGACCTGTTGCCGCTCATTGTGCTCAGGAGAGAGATGCAAAATCCCCATTGGGTCATAAATCATTGATATTATTCATTATTATTTCTGCGGCTTTCTCTGTGCTCTCTTCTTCACCTCAGCTCGCTGCACACCTGAAATATCACAAACTGTTGGACGTCAGCGCAGAGACAGGCGGACGAGTGGAAATGTTAATCAGTGGAAACAGGACATTAATTCAAACACGCTGTTTTTAAGAGAACGTTGTTATGCTACTGAGAGAGAAGAAAATGTTTAAAACTCATTTGACAGCTTAAATGTGGAAGGTGATGAGTAAACCTTCTGTATTTGCAATAAATGTAGATACTTAAGCTTTGATTTTACATTTCTTTTTGCTCAGTAAATGCTTTTCTTCCTTTTCATGACTGGTGCTGTGTGTTCTTTATTCTTATTTTCTTGTTATTGCACAAATGCAAATTCCTTGAATATAATTAGCAATAAAACATGATGTGCTTAAACAACTATATATATATATATACATATATGCTCCATTTTTAAGTGTACATTTTTCTATTTCAAATGTTGGATTTTACTTAAGAGTTTGAATTAGAATAAAAATAAAAAGCTTCTAATCTTTTCTTTATTACTCAAACTCTTAATGTTGAAACTTTGGAGTGATATTAAGTGCGAGTTGGTGAGTTTTGGATTTAAAGACTTGTTTGAAAGCTCCTCTTAATCTCAGAAGTGAAGCAACACTCAGATTATGATTCTCCACGTCATCAACATTTGGATTTTCCTTTTCTTTTTTTTTTCTCCCCCCTCTCTCTTTCCTTGTTGCCACTGGTGCATGTGGTGAAGCTGCTGCTTTGCTCAAGCACATTGCAAACGTTGTGCAGAGCTGGGCTGAGGAAGCACCTGCTTCCAACAAGGAGGTGGAGAGAATGCTCAGCTGCACTGGTTGGCACTGACACTGGTGCGTGACACTGGTTTGCTCTGAGATTAAATGCCTTGGTTGTTGTTTTTTGTTGTTGTTGATAATCTTGCGGGAGGAAACGCTCACCTGAGCACCTGCTTTGCGGTTTTCCTTCTTCCTCTTTTTTCCCCCCTCTTCTCCTCCAGGAGAGGCCACGGTGCGACCATAAACCAGTCAGTGTAAATTATGGATTGCTCTTGTGGTGAAGTGGTTGTTACAGTTGATGATGAATGTCGTTTTGCGGCTTGGTGTCAGCTGCTTTTTGTGTTTTAACAATGATGGTCTTTGCTCGTGCATCTGTCTCGCATTTTTAATGCACCACAAGCTGTTGCCAGACTTTCCTGCGCCTGGAGAGGCGATGTGGTTTCACCGGAGAGGCTCGGAGCGCCGCAGCAGCAGCAGCAGCAGCAGCAGCAGCAGCAGAACACACTTCTGGACCTTGGATTAGTTGGATCTGAAGACAGACGCAGCTTTGTGAGAGCGCGGCGACACAAACGCGTGGACAGCGGCATCATCGACGCTCAAAGTTGGACTGGAAGTGGTTCTGACACGTTCAGTAAAGGAAATTGATGCGCGTAAAAGAAGGGATGCCAGCCAGGCGTGGCTTGTGTTTGAACATCCAATGTGAGAATGCGTGGGGAGTATGTATATAAAAGAGACTTTCCGTCTGATGAGCAGAGATATCAAACTGATGATTACAGCACAGGCCGATCAATAAAGTGAGAGGACTCGCGCTGGTTTGGAGCAGCACGGCGCGCTGAGTGTGTGCATGGACCGGACTTGAGTCAAAACTTTTCTTTTCCCTCTTTGATTCAGCGAAACATTTGAAATGCCGACGCTTAATTTGACAGCTGTGCACACAATGGCAGAGGTCGGGAGTTTTCTGGGGACAGTGGACTTGGATTTACAAAGCTTTCCTGCGCTGGGGAATATGCCCGTAGTGGAGTCTCCGGTGGGGCTGAATGAGCGGCTGGGGCAGATTGAGGGGAGGCTACAGCGGGGGTCGCCGACGGATTTCGGGCACCTGAAAGGAATCCTGAGGCGGCGGCAGCTCTACTGCAGGACCGGCTTCCAGCTGGAGATATTCCCCAATGGGACAGTGCACGGGACAAGACAGGACCACAGCAGATTTGGTGAGAAAAGTTCAACAAAATATTCTTTTTTTATTATAATTTTCTCATTCGTCTCAGTTAACAGCAACAGGCGTGAGCTGCAGTCTGTTAGTCTGTGTTTATGATGAGAGGTTTAATGAGTTCTGAATGAAAAGATTGAGTTTGGCCTTTGGTGATTTTTGAGGGAAACAATTATACTTTCTTTTTTTTTGCAGTTTTTGTTTGTGATTTACGAAGCTGTTTCCATGTGATTCATCCTGCTCCATCAGTCTGGATAATTTCCACTGCTGTCAATCTAAAACGGGGAAGTGACTTTAATTAAGATACTTCCCTGGAGAATACACACTCGTGCGTCACTGTCACCTGGAGCGCAGCACACGCGCACACACACTCACACTCACACACACACAGGTATGCGCAATCTACACTTGTTATGACTCTGCCTCATCCCTAACCTTAACCATCACCCAACAACTCTTATTAAATCCTGTGCGTAAACTTGACCAGAAAATGAGGCTTCATTTGTGAGTTGGTAACTAATGTAATGAAGCACCTTTCACAGATTAAAGTCACATAAATAAGTAAATAAAATTGATAATAATATTTAATTAAAAAAAAACAAAAAAAAAACGTAAAGGTTAAGGATTAGGACCAAGACTCCATGGGGACTATACTGACTCTGAGAAGGTCAGTTTTTATTAACCAAAATGTCTTTCTCACACACACACACACACACACACACACACACTATACTTCTCTCTCACACACACTTTCTATCTCTCTCTCTCTCTCTCTGTGTGTCTCTCTCTCAAACACACGCACACACACACTATCCATCTATCTCTCTCACACACACTATCTCTCTCTATCACACACACACACACATATATATTTCTCTCACACACATACACTCCCTCTCACACACATTATCTCTCTCTAACACACACGCACGCACGCACACACACATCCCCTGACAATGGGGGCGCAGGTGTACGTCAACAGGTGGCGCGTGCGCGTCTCGAGGTCGGTCGCAGCAACAAAGAGCGCGCGCGCGCCTCTGATTGAGGGCTCGCGAGCAGAAGAGATAAACAGATGAGGTCAGAGGGCAGATGCGCACACGCCGCCTCGCGCCTCATGTCCGCGCGCAGGTGCAGGAATAACTCCAGATTAGAGCGTGACCACTGCGGAATAACTAAGGGGAAGGTCTGCTCGGGGTTTACAGGGATGGGTGGTCCGCGTGTTTGTCTCTGGCTTCGCTTTAGGTCTTTGTCAGAGCTACGAGGAGGACGTGGCTTTGATTAGAGGGATAAGAAACACACTCTTCACCCCGCAAAAAATTAGAGGGATCTTCTCTGTCATCCTCTGGCATCGGATGAGGTCGAGGAGATGGGGACCAGGTGTCTGTGAAGCCGCGGCCTCTGCCCGTCAGCGCCTGCAGGCAGCTGGATCCTCTCTGACTAACCTCTCCGCTGCATCACAACAGCCGACGGCTTTTAATTTCACCGGTCGTTTCCTCGACTTTGAAGTCGACGTTTCACTTTGCAAGAGCGACTTCCTGTGAGTCAGCAGTTCACAAAACAACTGTGCCCACATCCCAGCGTCATAAAAGTCACTCCTCAGTCTGTATTAGTAGCCAGATGCGATCGCCAATGACACATTTATAGACACCACAAGCCATTATGATAGAGTGGTGACATGAATGTAAGGAAGAAATCAAAGAAATCTCCCTGTGCCGTTCTATTCCAGTCTTGTACGTTTGTCTTTGGGTCTTAAATCTGCTTCTTTTTTCAGCTGAGCTGTGCAGTGGCAGCAGGATGTTGGGTTTCTTTGAGCTTATTACAAATGACAGAGATTAAAAAGCACAGTGGGGACACATGATGACAGTGGGTCGACTATCAGAAGCAGTAGTAAAAAAGAAAATACCTGGAGTTTTCACTGCTCATACATTATTACTAATAAAACAAAGGGAATAAATAATAAAATTGAGTTTTAATGTTAGTGTTTGACCTAGGGTTAACATTGTTGCATGTAAGGCGTGTCAACAACTTTCTTGGGACATTTGACATCTTTATTCTAATGTCATTCAAATAAAACACAGACTGCTGTAGCTTAAGAGGACACGTGGACTGACTGTGTGTGTGTGTGTGTGTGTGTGTGTGTGTGTGTGTGTGTGTGTGTGTTTGACCTCAGGTATCCTGGAGTTCATCAGCCTGGCAGTGGGTCTGGTCAGCATCAGAGGAGTGGATGCTGGACTCTACCTCGGCATGAATGAAAAAGGAGAGCTCTTTGGGTCGGTGAGTCAACCTCCCCAACTCACACACACACACACGTTTGCATTGCATTCATAGACATAATACATTCTCTAGCCCATAACCCTAACCCTAAAACCATGTCTTAACCCTGGGTCTCAGAATGTCAGGACCAGTCAAAATGTCCTCACTTTCCCAAAAAGTCCTCACTTCCACATATATACGTTTGTTTTGTCCTCACAAAGACATCCATACAAGAACACAACACACAACGACATAGGTATTCTTCTGAGGACACTGCAGTTACTGTCGCTTAATTTGAACAGATTAAACAAAGCATCACTCCCCCCCCCAAATTTAACCATAACCAGATAATCCCTAACCTTAAGTTCAAGTCTAAATGTAAGCCTCATTGGGACAAGGTTCTGGTCTCCATGAGGACTGCTGGTCCTGACGAGGTCAACATTTATGACACATAAGTGACCCTTTTATTTACAACCAACACATCCCAGGGCCTCATTCACAACAAGTCCTGTCACATGACTATCAATCTGAGGGCGAGCGTCTTATCAAGGTTCCCATACTCGTGGCAGATGGGAAACCCACACTCAGACAAAACAAGTGTACCACCCCCCTCCTCCTCTCACACACACACATAATAATTGTCCTCATACTAATCTGGGAAAAGCAGCTCAAACTAAAACTCTCCATTTAGTGTTATGCAGAAATGTTTACACGTTTCCCCCCAAAAGAGGGGGAACTGAATCATTTTGGAGTCACTGAGTTTGATGGAGATTACGTCTCTCCGTGCACAGCTGGACTCCAGTTTGGACTGCAGCGTTAAATATAGAAGAATTACTTGGTGTTTCTGTACAGAACATTTGTTTTTTGGAATTTTCTTCCTTTTTTTTTTTCTTCTTCTTTTTTTTGGCCGACTTTCTCTCATATGTGGTCGGTATCTGGGGACAGAGAGAAAGAGAGAGAGAGGGGGGGGGGGGGGGGGTGGAAATGGACGAGATGAAAAACAATGAAGGGGAAGTATGTACCTGTATCAGGTGTCCCAGGGCTTTACCTCAGGGCCTCTCAGAGCTCAGACTCCCCCTGGCTACAGAACAGAGGCTACTTTTAAGCATGGCCATTATGTTGAAAAGTGCAGATATGGTTACTGGGTGCTATCAGAGTCTGGCATCCTGGAGCTTTGACCTTGGGGGGAGGTGATAGTGGGAGGCAATGATTTGGGGGGGGGGGGGGTAATTGCACACCTGACTGAGTCACCTGACTGACAGTGGGAGCGATGTAGACATGTCTGTCTGAATGTGAGAGGCCAGGAGGTGAGACAGGAGGAGAATCGTGCTTCCGCCCTGCAACCACCAGACCTCGACAGGCTTTTGATCTGATGAGGTTTGTGTGTGTGTGTGTCGATTATGATTAAACTGGCCTAGTCATGTGCCCTCGAGGCTGTGTTTACAGACAATAGCTTCACCACACAGCCACAGCCGAGCACAGCCTGACAGCCAATCAACAAAATTGCTGCTGCTGTATTAAACAAACAAGAACTCTTGCACAAACTCTACCCCAATAATAATTTTTAAAAAAAGACGAGATCAACTGCATTTATCTCCTCCTTAGCCCAAATTGTACAAATCCATGTGTGCACCGGGGTCAGCAGGGACATAGCAACAGTTTGGGACACTGTTAGAGCAGTTCCTGGTCCTCAGTGAGCGACTCCTGGACTCTTCTGGGTTTCGATCTCTTTTGTAAAGTGGCAGAGACCGACTGGTCTTGGCAGGAAAAGCAGCTCTCATTGTTCTCACACTCTCAACTCAGCCAACACACCCTTCACCTGCTGAACCCACAGCCATCGTTCATGCTGTGCCAGAGAAGGCCGTCTGTGTGTGTGAGAGTGTGTGTACTCTTGTTCACTGTTGTATCACAGGGAGGGAAATAATTCTCCATGTGCAACGAAAAGGTCAGCAGGTCAGAGGAGTGAGTGTGGGGCGTAAAGTGAAAAGCCGCCTGTAATGACTTCCCCTCATTTGTCATAATGAGCACCTGTCCAAATGGACTTCTGCTGCTTCATTTCAGCTTTCTAGCGCAGTCCAGAGGAATTTCTCCACAAACATAAACTACTAACATCCGTAACAATAAAATCTGCATCAACAGCCGCATCATTCATCTCAATTTCCACTGTCCTCCTGTTGCTGCAGTTTTTTTTTTCTCTCACTCAGAGTCGCACGAGCAGAGCAGAGCAGAACTCCGGCGTATGATTAATGTGTTGTTTTCTCTCTCGCAGAAGAAGCTGACAGCAGAATGTGTGTTCAGGGAGCAGTTTGAGGAGAACTGGTACAACACCTACGCTTCAACTCTGTACAAGCACACAGACACGGGACGCTTCTACTACGTGGCCTTAAACAAGGACGGCTCGCCCAGGGAGGGCAACAGGACTAAAAGGCACCAGAAACTCACTCACTTCTTACCGCGGCCTGTGGAGATCGAAAAGATCCCTCAAGCGTACAGAGACTTATTCCAGTACAGGTGACCAGCGCTTACGTCTGGAGCGCCGGTTACACTGGGAGGAACAGAAACTACACAAGAGGAGAGAGGGGGTGTCCCGGATATTTTGGATATTTTTCCGGATCAGAACTGTTTACCCTCAACTCCCACTGAGGTCACTGAGTTTATGCCTCAGCCCACTACCAAGCCCGTACTGCACTGATCTAAACATTGTGCCTGTTCCTGGATGTTGTTTCCTTGCTTCTGTAGCAGAAGAGGGAAAGTTGCCTTGTAAAACCACTATGGACATGGACATAAGGAGGCCCACGTGACTCCCCCCCTCCCCCCAGCTGTGGGTCGTCGTGTGCCACGTTTTTTCTCAATAACCACTTTTTGTTTTGTTTTAGAGGTAATTGCATAGATACTGAAGTGACACGCAACGACAAATGGAGACGTCGCTCTCGGGCAGTTTTGAGTAGCACTAAGCTGATGGGGAGAGAAATCAAAAGATGGAAGAGACTTTGAGAAGCTGCGATAAAGGAAACAGAAAGCACCGCAGATGTCACGTGGCGCGTTTGTCATGCACTATACTCCCGCCACAGTGACGGCACATCCTTCATATACAGAGATAGAGTAGAGTAGATGGAGCGGAATACGCAGGTTAAACGGGCAGGTTTGGATAATCAGGTACTAAAGAGTCTGTGAGGAGAATGTTTGCGAGGCAGAGAACAAATGACGTGATGGAGTTTGATGAAATCTCTTGATGACTGTGTCATAGATGAAAGAGCACTTACTGCACATCCCCAGTCCCAGCTGCAGGCCACGCCTGCTCTCCCCCATCTACTTACTCATCAGTCTGATGATCACATTCACCACATTAAAATGAAAATATCGAGCAGCGTCTTGTTGGAGCTGTGTGCAAAACAAGCGATTAAAGCTCGGGGACAAACGCACTTCTCTGACTGTGGTTATAAAGAAGAATAAGAGATGCTTTTTTTATTATGAGGATGGTGACTTGTAATGTTCAGCGTGTCAGGAACATTATTAAAAATGCAAGCAGCTGAGGTGTACATATGGGTGATGCTATTTATGAGATGTACAATATATTTATTTTCTACTTATAAAGTATAAATATAAATCTATATATTTATTTATTGCAAAGGCTTTATTTTGTAATGAACTTGAAGTTATCTGGACTGTAGATTCTACTGAAATTACACACAAATAAAAAAGAAATAAAAGAAAGAAAGAAGAATCGCGATGAACATGACAATAAAATTGTCCTGCTATCGAGAACTCATTGTGACAGACTATTTTTGCTTGGATTAAAATCTGATGTACCAATTAAAAACCAGATATAGCTATCTACGTATGTGATTTCTTTCATTTCGCTTCCAGCTATGTTGTTAGCAACGTGGTGGCTGACCCTCCACGTCAGCCCACACTGAAATATCTCAACAACTGTTGGAAAAAAGATCCCCAGAGGATGGATTCTTCACCTGATAATGAACAAATCTTTGTATAAAAAAAAAGAGCTGCTTTAAGAGCTTACTCATGATTGTTAAAGAAAATCATATAAAATGTGATGTCATTAAATGTTTCCTGGGTCTTGAGAGAACACTGTGCCCTCAGTAACCTTTTATCAAGTCATGTGCACAGGCCTCTTATTCAGCCTTCGTCTAACCATGCAAAATCAGATTCTTTATGCAACTGGATCCTGACACCTAATTGGCTTTACACATCAGCGTGGATTTGGGGCAGTGATTGGTTGTTCACGGCAGGGGCCCTCGCAGGCTCCACCGTCGAGACTCGCACTGGGGCCTTTTGAACGGACAGAAACAGCTGCCTGCTGCACAGACAACCAGCAGGGATGTGCTGCAAACGTGGAGTGGTGGTAATCTGGGGCTAAGAGGGGATGGGATCAACATTTCAACATCTGCAATAGTTGTAATGTTTCTCCACTGGCAGATATCTGTAAGCTGTGAGAGCAAGCTCCCCCGGGGGGGAGGGAATGGAAAAGTCAAAGACATGCAGGGGAAAACCCTGGCAGACTGAGAAATGAAAACAATACCGGGAGAGGGAAAAATAGATGAAAGATTGAAGGGTGAAGAGAGCGGGACAAAAGGCACTTAGTGCAGCGGGTGTGAAATACAGGGACAGTGCATCAGGGCAAATCAGTTGGCCGCTCACCAACTGTAGAGGGAGTAAATCTAAATTTAGGAATTTATTTGATTTCTTGCCAGAAGCCGAGAAGATACATTCTGTTCTTCTTATATCTGCACGGTAAACAGGAGGCAGGAGCGAGGAGACATTAATTTAGCATAAACACGGTTAAACGGTAATGTGTCCTCGAGATTTTCTGTGGCCCTAAACTGAATTTGATTAGATCCCACCACCCGTTTCCTCCAAGCAGTATGGTTGGGCTACGTGATGCAATTACATGCATTTCCATTATCACGCGTTGAGAAGGGTGCCAAACTAACTGATCCGTGCCATCCCGGTTTTTGGCACCCTTCCCTCGGGGTTCCAAGCCCAGTGATGTGGCTTCTACACAACGGAGCTCGAAAGTCCATTGAATCGTCACTTATATGTGACAGTGGGGGAAAATGACAGCATTTTTTTTTTCCTGCAGCCTCCTCTCAAAGTTAGTCCTCATCTTGTGATAAACAGCCACGAAATGCCAAGAAAGAATAAGAAACGTTGGATGTCCTCCATGGTGTCGTTTAGACACTGTTTTGTTTCTCTGTGGAATTTGCTGGTGATCTACACCGTGTTGCCCCCGTACGATGTCGTGCTGTTCGCGTACCTGACAAGCCCACACACCTCGTGTTTAGAACAACGCAAGCCAGATCAGGGTTTACGGTTCCAGACCACACAGTGAAGTGCACTGTAACACTCGGTGGTAAAGGCTTAATACTTCTCAGGTGGGAGGAACTGATTGAACTTGTATCCGTTTTCAAATTGTTAACGTAATATTGCAACCTTAGCAATAGCATAATGTAATATTTTACAAAATCCCCTCCTTGAACAAGCAATGACGAGATCTGTACACGGAGATACACAGATCTTGATCCTCCAGTTGTCCAAAGTGAAGCATTGCACACGATGGACACCAGCGTGATGACAGCTAGTATCATCTGATAGGTGCTGGATTGCAGTTGATGTCACAAGTTGCAAAAATGGTGTTTGTTCTAGTGAAATTGGGGAAAAAAAGGCCTCATAATTTTGCAGCTGGGAGACTAAATCAATGTATTATTACAGTTCATGTTCTTGACCAATTATATTTTAAGGTTTATCAATTTCCCTGGTCCTTCTCTTGTACCTGTAGCTTTTGAGTGACTCAAGTTGTCAAACCCTTGACAAGAAACGGTTTCTCAAACTTACCATTAAAGCACATTTTCCCGTTTGATTGCATACATTTTAAAACTCCACACATTCTCTTTATCAAACGACATAACAGTAAGGTTGAAACCTGACAGAGGGACCGTCTCACCCTCTATCATTTCCCTCTGTCGGGTAATAAATCCCAAAAAGGCCCAAACACTGACCAGTATTTTTATCATAAGATATTTTAAACTCCTTAATCCCTCAATACCTACCCTCTACAATCCACCATCGGCCAAGCTTCACACACACACACACACGTAACGATACAGGTGTGTAATAAAATGTTTGCCCTCGAATATTAAAAAGAAATGACCAAATACCAACATTCCCCACCATAACCTCGGTCAGCGCAGAAGAATGCAGAGCATTTAAAAACAAATAACTCAAACACAGGAGGTGCTCATCCTTTTGGTCACTTTATTAAATGTAATATTAAATACTTATCAAGATAATAGCAGATCAGATTCATGGCAAATCAAGTTGGTGGGTTTGCTAAAGTAAGAACATTCTTAGAGGAGGGCAAAAAAGTTTTCTTTACACTCATGAAATACACCTTGTGCAAACACGGGAGCCGACGAGAGACAACATGCGTCTCTTCGTGAGAAATGAACAAACTCCTCATGTTATAACAGTTACACCAGTTTAAGCGTTTAGAAGCGAGAATGTGCCAAAGTACAGGTAGTCTTGGTGTCTGTCTGGGGAGACGACAGCGTCCAGTTTCTCTCACAAAGCAGGGGGACACGAGTCAGCCAAATATAAGAAGATTTCCCATCTTTACTTCCTCCTGTCAAATCCTACCTGAAAAACACATTTCTAACAGAGACAGGTGAGTAAAGGGAAACGTTTTGGGCCCTGTAATAAATGGCTGCAGTGGTTATGCTTTGTGAGAACCAGTCAGTCACCGAAGCTTGGGATCAACACAAGAGGAACGTAAAACAGTGAAAAGGACGCAGTGCTATGCTAGACAACACGTAACGATGGGAGTGAGGTTTACGAAAAAAGGGTCATAGAAACCGACAGGCAGTTTTTGAACAACACAAGCATTCCATTACCATGTTCAGTGACAGCTAATGTAAACACTTAAAAGCATAATAGAAAAAGGCTCTCAACAAATCTCAGAACTTTACAGAGCTTTTTTTTTTTTTAGGAAACAAATATAAGGCCAATATTCTATTTTTTTTTTTAATGTTTTTCTTGACTAATGTGTTTATTCAGTCTCCCAAGAAGAGCAGGACTTTGCAGCACCAACAGGTTTTGATCATACTGGTGGAGGAATCTACTGCTGCTAATAATCACGTAGATGCAATATGGAGTCCTGTCACCGACGACACTGGTCCCACTCAGGTTTAGTTAAGCATTTAAAACAGTATAAAAAACTGAGTTTAAATTATAAGGAAACCCTCTAAAAGGGAAAACAATGCAATGCTTTAAAGCATTGGGGGGTAAAACGTGTTTGTCTTTAAATACAGGACAAAAAAAACTAAGATATAGAACTTGAATAACATTAAGGCGGTATATACATTTGTTTTTACTGTTGAACGTCCTAACTGATCTTTCACACGGTCATTTACATTATATTCCACCCTCTCTCAGCGAACTACAGAATTAAAGACCGAGAGTCTCTCCCACTCGAGGCCCCAGTGGACAGCAGCCTCGTCTCCAAACTACTCTTGGTGCAGCAGTTTGCTTTGAGCTCACAGCCGTCTTACAATGTGTTTGTTACTGGGCCACGCTGAGAATGGGCCGCTGGGAGCTGGCTAGATAAGGAGGAAACAGGTGAAGGGGGTGCTGAGGAAAAGTCTCTCTGACCTACAGGCCCTTGGAGGGCCCAGGATTTTTGCCCATGTTTTGGCGGGAACCCAGGCCGTGGTACTGCTGGTACAGTCCAAGTAGGTCCACCTGGCTGAGCCCGCTGCCTCCCATCATGCCGTTCTGCAGGGCCAGCTGGTTCAGGTAGCTTGCCTGGTTGGCCATGGCCAGCTGCTGCTCCTGCACCTTCCTGTTGGTGATCAGCTTCTGCACGAACATCATCAGCTGGGCGGCAACAAACATGCACACAATGTAAGTAACTGCAAACGGCAGCGACAGATTTGACATGATTAACCCTTCTGTGACCATAGTGTTTTGCATACTTCTCATTACCGTAACTCCTAGACTGTTTGGGATATCTAGAAAATTAAAAAACTATGGACTGATGACCTAGGGTACGGTTGGGTACCGGTAGCAGGTACTTTTCGTACTTGGTACCGATTTGCGTGGCATTAGCTACCAACATGTGTGTCCTTTTTTTGTTGCTCCGCAAAGACACGGAGAGAGCTGTGACATGATGACCCTGTTCACGTTCTAGTCGAACAGGGTCAGCCTCTGACTTGCTACTCCTCAAAAAGTGTTTGCTTGTCGTTAGCCTGCCGCCTGTGGCTAACGTTAGCCACTCGGCCAGTTAGCTCACAGTCCACAGCTGATTGTGTTACTTGCTTGTGACAAGAGACAAAGGGGCAGACAAAAAAAGAAGATGCATAGGTTGTGGAAGAGAGAAATGTTGTTGTTGTTGTTGATGACATGGCCCCAAATGTTCTATATTTATATCTAACTAACATTTATGTACATTAATTTTTGTTCTTAAATCCTCTTAATAAAAAACTGAAACTGAGAAAAGTAGACAAAAAATACTGAAAGGTACCGGTACCGAAATTCAGATACCGAATCGGTTCAATTATGAAAGGTACCCAACCCTAGTCCAGGGTAAAGCCCGCCTTTCACCCTATGTCATATTGGCACAGGATAAAGTGGTAGAAGACAGATGGATGGATACGTGAAAGAGGAGAAATAGAGCTTTGCGCCCATATACTTCCACGAAACAACCGTTCAATCACAGACAAAGATACCGTAATTCCTAAACAGTTAAATAGCTGCCAGATATTGAAAATCTGTATCACTCACTGAACATTTCTACAGCCATAAAATTAAAATAAATCCAGGTGGTCTGATCATCATGATGGTCATAAGAGGGTTAAATATATACATATATGGATTGTCAAAGTACAATTAATTATTAGAAATTAGTATATGAACAATATACAGCTATAAAGACAAAATATTGATAGTGATGGGCTAAAATATTGTGTTATTTCATGGCAAGTCACTATACTGAATCATTGACAATTGTATATTATGGCAATACGGACAATATGCCAATGCTGTGTTCAAGTGTCCAACTGCAGCAGGTTTTCAGCAATTTGACAAAGAAAACTTAAAATTGTATAGAACACTGTTTTAACCATGATAGTTTTTTCTTAAAGAATAGACTTATGGGTGGATCATATAAGATCAGAGTCATTCCAGCTTTTGGCACCCTTATATTGGGGAACAAATGATAAAAACACACCCACACAATAAATAATAAAAGCTACACATTTCTCTCTAACCTGGTCTTATTCCTGCAGTAAACAGCCACCATTATTACACTTTGTTTACTGCGTTGCTTTCTATTTCTTCATGGAATCTATTGGTGGGCTACATTGTGTCGTGTCAGTGAGACATCACGCTATTTATGTAGCTGAAGCAGCCATCACCATCCAGCCCACACACCCCACATAGGAAATGCAAGCCAGAACAAGGTGTATCGTTACAAACTACACTTGTACCGCTTGGTGGAAACAAGGCTTCAGGCACCACTACGAGTTTGGTAGTAAAATGGTGACAGTCTAAAGTTGTCTTCTAGTTATCAACCACTGTGGCTCAGAAAAAGGTCCTACCGTCTGCTGACTGGAGAGAACTTCTCTGTAGACCGCTTCCCTGCGCTTGATCTCCAGCTCCACGGTGGCCTGTCGTGCCAGAGCCATTGATTTGACCTGACTCTCAGTGAGTGACGGGTTCTCCTTCCACTGTGGGGGACAGACAACAGGTCACACTGGTTAACATCAATTGCCAACACACACAGTTAAAATCATACAGTACATGAGTGACAGAGATTACTCAATTGTTTTTTTTTTTGTTTTTTTTTTAGCTGTTACCAACAGCTGGATCACTTGCAGTTGTAGCATAAACATAACTGGAGACTTTTCTTTTGGGGCAATTGCTAAGCTAACTACGTTCACTGTTAAGTGCAACTAATGTTTGAATCAAGCGACACATATTTACAGTTAGTTACCAGGAGATCCACCTTCCTTGGTCACTTCTCATCACAAGAAAAACTTGCCTCGCATTCATCGTGAATGCAACATAAGAATGATCATCAAGCCTCCATTAACTGACGATTGGTGAGCGATGTTGCACTTGTATTTATACTCACCAGTCTAGCGATGGTGTCCTCCACCGACTCCCGTGGTAACATCTTTAATGCGTTTGTTGCTTCAATTACTTTCTGTCGTCCCTGGTTTATGAGCTCCTGAAGACAAAGTAATTAAAGGGATGGAAAACATTTTTTTTTAAAAAAGGAGCAGATGAGTGTTTTTGTACCATAAAAAAACAGTTTTAATGTTGTAGCTAGTCAGTACACAAGACTTTCAATTAGTTTGTTTTTACTGACTAACTCACTCTACACCAAATAACTTTCACTTTCACGCAGGCACAGCTCTTGTTTCGCAAACCGAAATTAAAATTGCTTCTGAACCTAAAAAGTTGCCAACCTTTATGTCATCAGTGGTCAATGTAGACCAAAGGAAGACAAAAGTGCATATTCAGTGATCTCTGGATACATTTTGAATAAAGAGAAGGAAAGCTCACAGACGGTGTCACCACTGTCATGTTTACTTCTGCTCATGTTGTGTATTGAGTTACAGCTGCTGTTGACGATATAGGCCAGAGGAACTTCAGTTCTCTTTACTGGCGTGAAAGTGTGCTGGAACACCAAGGCTCTGAAGCCTACACAGGAACAATGCCAGTGTGAAAGCACTCAAAAAAACCACTTTCTATTGCTCTATCATTCAATATCGTGTCCACTTAAACTCTATCATTATGTTTGACTACAAGCTTCAAAAACTGTTGTTTGTATATGCCACAATTACAAGAACAGACGCCAACACACAGTAGTGTTATGCTCACTATGTTGTGATAAAACAAAACAAAACAAAACACAAATCTCCTCTTGGACTTTGTGTCTCTCACAGTCAGATGTGCCGCAACGTATAAATAGCCGCCGCACCAGACATGCAGGATAACAAACTGTTGGGTAGAGGAGTGTGGCAGACTGGACTTGTTGGCTAGTAGACCGTTGTCACAATTAGCAGTGGGGTCTGAGGAATGTGGGGCGCCATGCCGTGAGGGAAGGAGAGGGAGGAGTGTGAGGCAGGAGAGGGGCATGTGGAGCTCATTACATACCTCCAGCTGCTGGTTGGTCAGCGAGGCCAAAGCCGCCACGTTGTAGTTGAAGTAGCCGGAGGTGCCCATGTCCATGTTGCCGTATGTCTGGTAGTTGGTCCTCATGGAAAGACCCTGACAGATAAGAGAGAGAAAGGTATTTAAAGCAGGTATTTAAAGCTACTCATGGCATGATGTGATCATGGGAGAGACTGTATCAGTGTGAAATAAAGACAAACTCATCCACACAGTGACTAATCCTGCTCCTCACTTCATGTTCAGTCGAATAAAAAAGCTCTCAACTTGTTCCACTGAAGAGCAGCACGTCGTTTGATAACAGCCAGCTTCTCTTGTAGTAAAGTGTGTATGTGTGTTTAAGTAAGAGAGTGAGTGAGAGATGCAGAGTGACGTGATGTAAATAGTCCTGTCTCAGTAAAGGACAGCAGGATGCCAGTGTTTGTGTGTAATTGAGCCTCTGCTGCAGATGGTTTCCCCGTGCCTTGTAATCTTGCCATCCGGTATGTAGAGGTGCGCATGTTTGTGTGTGTTGTGGGCCACTTTAGGCCTTTGGACCTGGTCAGAGGCAGGTGTTCAGGCCTAAACAGGCCAAAACCTCAAAACAAGCACAACACCACAGCACACATAAATCCACCGCCAAAACACACATTTCACTTTTGGGTGAGCAACAACTCTTAAACTTCAGCTGCATCTTCAGATAATCTGCAGACAGACGATCAGATATGACATGATTTTACTTTTTTCTTCCTTTTTTTGTTGGAAATAAGCCTTGTTAAGAGTAGAGGGCTCTTTGTTATTCTTCTTTTTATTCTGAGTTACAAACATGACATTTTAACACACAGCTTTTCCTGGCTACCATTAGCCGACTCTTTAAGGTACAGTGCAACATTTACGAGGGTTTATGGGTTGTGAAGACATTAGCAGAGACCAGATTTTGTTCCAGTTTTTTTTTTTTTTCAAACACAGCTCAGAGAAGCGTGATGCATGGTGTCGAACAGCAATGGCTGGGTACTGCTCACAATCGAATTAAAAACAGTTTTGAGTTGTGTTCTGTCATGTTGACTGGCTTTTTTTTATATATATATATGTATGTGTGTATTAACAGTAAGTCACACCACACATGCCTACGATCGGGAAAACCCAGCAGCGACCATCACAGAAACTCACTGCAGTGTATATTAAAACTGCATCGGCCTCATGTTCGGGTCAAATCCAGAAATAGACACCCTGCCAAGGGCTTGGTTGTTCCATCTCAGATCAAGCTGGGCTGTAGCTCACAGTTGAGTTTAGAGGTGGAGCAGTTCATGACTCTCTGTGGGGGGAGTTCACATACTCTCTTCTCTTCGACGCACCTTTGGGAACTCAAATGTGGCACTAATTGATTAACCGTAAAAAATAAGTGCCTAAACCTACCACCACCGCCTCATGGATAAAATTGACTACTTTGGTATATGACAGACAGCAGCAATGTGAACGAAACTGAAATTCTCACATTCAACCCCATCTTCCACGGGAACCCACTGTTCTCTTTAGATGCAGAGGAGCTTGGAGGGAAAAGCCGCTTAAGGCACACAAAGGGCAGAGAAGAGAGTGTGTGTTGGAAAAATAATCATTAGAGTGAATTAGAATCTAGGATTACACAAGGGGGTGCATGGAGACCTGCTCCTGCTACTTTACAACCTCAAGCACCCCTGCACACTTCTCCAAATAAACTCCACTTATTGTCCATTGCTTTGTTCCACAAGAAAGGGAAGGGAGGGTGAGGGATGCACAAGTTTTACACCAACAGGTCAGTGAAGATTTAGAAACTCCTGTCTATGTGCTTACAGTTAGTTTGGACAACCTCATGTATTTGTACAGCAGATCGCCAACCTGATGGTGGGCCAAAATGGCAATCACCAGAGTAGAGGGAGATCTGTCATCTGCTTACTCCGAGTGATGAAAGGATTATCCAGATACACTAACACTAACTCACACATCCTGACAAACAAATGTGGGGCCTTGCTAAGCACACCTTTGATGTGAATGAGCAGGAGAATGATGGACGGAGGGGATAAATGCTATATGTGGCCTTTGAGTTTTTTGAAGTGGTGGATATGTCAGCGTGCAACAAGCACATCGTCGCCTGTGCACTTGTATCCCTTCTTACCTTTTTCTCGGCTTCATACTCGGCCCAGGCAGCCTTACGGTCCTCCTCGCTCAGGGCTTCCTCCTCTTTGTGGTCCAGCAGGGAGTCGTGTTCATGGTAACACACAATCTGGTCCTTATTGTTCTTCAGCATTTCAGCCAGGAAGAGATCCTACATCAAGGAAGATGTCAAAAAAGATGAAAAGGGTCATGGTGGGTTTAAATTCATCACTGAAGGGGAGGGAGAGTTGGATCTGGGAGAGCTGATGAAGGCCACACGGCCTCCTGAGTTTAAAAAAGAAAAGGTTTCAGACTTTTAGCACAAGTCCTGATTCTGGCATATAAAGATAGGAATCAGATTGCTTTTATCAACTGCCATTAATTAAGAAAAAACTAAACACACTCACACACAGAGGTAGATCTACTTTGAATTAAAACATTGTGTCCCTTTTGTGTCTTTTTCCTATTCCCCTAGATCTTTCAAACATTCACAAAAATATTTTAGAAACCATTTCTTTGTATTCAGCTTAAATTTTAAAAAATTCTAGTTGTGTACCTAACTTGGATTGGACTGTACAAGGATTAAAAGGAAATGTAACGCAAAGAAATAAATAAAGGATTTTGGGGGGTCTGGTTTCCATGACTACAATGTTATTGAAAACAATACCTGAGTAAAATTAAGATTGCTGGGCCAGGCTCCACTCACACAAACATGGTTTGAATTACTCTGTGCGGCATGTTTGCTTTTCTTTGTCTTAAACTTAGCTTTACATTAAATTGGAACTTCGCATTCTGGAAAAGAAACGTCATACAGAAGTTGCATCACCAACATGCACACGGACCTCTTCAAAGAGGGCGGGCTTCGTCGTTCTAAATGGCGACAATGAGTGTTAAGTTGTAAACAAAATTTATCATAGATGTCATTGGTATTAGAGAGGAAAAAACACAAAACAGAAACAACACACAATGAAATTAGGCAGTGATTGCAAACCTGCATTGAATAAACTGAAAATAAACACCAGGCCAGACGGAGTGAAACTAGATCCTTGGGGGGGGGGGGGGGGGGGGAGAAGTGAGCAGCAACAAAACTACACAAGTACCTATTTTTAGGCTCTCCGCACTCCGTAGAGTGACAACTAAAGGTAGCCGAGACAGGTACGTGCCCAAGAGCCTCTCGCACACATACTCATCAAACTTCACAAACTTGGGACCTGGATCTGATTTGCTCCTCATTGACACATGTTTATGTTTCTCAGCCATCACACTCAATCAGGACAAAACCAGGCCACCCCTTACCACCAGACATTTCAGAGCAGAGGCACAGCCAGCGATTCAGCTGCTCCTTTGCTCTCTAATTAGGACATAAAAGCATGAGAGAGCCTGTTGGCCTTACTCGGATAAAAGGCATCCATCATGGTTTGTTCTGCCAAAGTAGGTGAGCCCAAGGTCAAAGAAAGTCCACGGTAGATGCCAGCACAGGCAGTTATGTTATTCAGGCAACTGGTATAGACACAACAAGCACGGGATGACAAAGCTCGAATCAGACTCCGTGGTGACAGTAAGGATTATCCAGTGGCCAATTACATTCATCTGGGCAAGTTGATCTTTCATGACAACCTACAAATTTCCATCACTCTACTAAGTGACCGCTCTGGCATCTTGTCTGACAAAGGAGAATTATGGCAGCTACTTCTAACTATGGTGCAAAAACAAATAGTGTTTTGTTTTTTTTTGCATTGTGGAAACAGGAATTTCTGCTGTTTGAAAAGGGGACAGCAAGTTTGCTCCCTTTATTCTCTCTACAGTGTGGATCAGGGCTGCTACCTAAGTCAGCTACGCTAACAGGCAGAAGATGGACGTGCATTGCTGCCAAACATAAAGCAGGCAAGGTATTCAGCGAGGTCTTTCATTCTCACGAATGCTGATCAGATTAGACCCGATAAAAACCTGTGTGCATTACAGTCATTTGACCCAAGAGTGAATGACGTTTAAATATGTTCCCACAGCAATGGTGCAGGGGTGGTCCGGTCCATCTCCAATCCTGCTGCGCTCAGTGTGTATGTGTGTGTCGAGCCAGCACTAATGATGGAAGGTAACTTGACCTGGCCTATTGTCATTGTTATGGAGTTGCATGGTAAACCCCATCACTTAAGTGCAGGGGGGGGGAAAGGGAAGCAAGTAATGCTGGGTGGGCATATGTGCCTAGATAGAGGTAAATTATCCCACTCAACTCAATTTGTATCCCCCTGAGAAGGAGTATGTAAACAAGGGTGTGTATTCATGAAAGTGTGAAATTTAGAAAATGATTCTTGCATTTTGCTACACAGTATGTACTGCAGAACAAGACAAGAAAAGGGGTAAGGAGAACATAAAAATATTTTATTATATAATATAAGCAAACAAGGCATTAAACATGAATGACTTGTATGACTATTAAGTCCTTTCCTTTTTTTTCATCTTTTTTTCTTAGGCTCTTCTGAGGCTCAATTCCTGTACATATAATGCATGAATTATGAAAATGGCTAAACCGCCACAAGTCCATAAAAGATGTAAAGCACTTTTAAAACTAGGCATCTTACATCACAGAGATGAAAACTTGGGAGCCTACATAAGCAGACCTCATATAGACTTTACAACTTGGCAAAGGCACCCACATGTACTTTACCAGTAGAGTTTAAGTGACGCTGAACTGTAAAGGGTCTGATGCAATTAAACGCCCACCTGCATTAATAGCTGCACGTTACATGAAGGCAAGATTTTTGGCCTACTTCTCGTATACTTTCTCGAGCACACCATGCAACCACGTTAACTCAATTTCCTGCACCTAACTGGCCACTTACTGTGTTAAGAATGCTTTAACCGAGCCTCTACAGTGACTGTTTAATATTATTTCTGCCATTGCCACAACAATAAACCCTCAAAAGTATAAACCACACAGGAGGCATAAAACGTGCAAGAGAGGAGATGAGAGGCTGCAAGGTTCGGAAAAATACTGTGGGAAAATAGACCCTCGATTGTGTCTGTGGTACAGAGGGACATGGGTAGAAAACAAGCTGTCCAGAAATTCTCACAGTATTAAAAGGTTGCCGTGCCTTTTTGAAACTGCTTTAATACACAGGTACATTAACCACAGTAACAGAGGGGCCAAAACAGGAGAAATGAGAGTGGTTGACATATTTGTAATATCTAAACATAGCATGACAAAACTCCCTCTCCCCCAGCTGCAGACAAGTGATACACAAAACCCTACTGGCCCACTCTAAACAGTTCCCTGCAGGAAATATGGGTTTAGTAGCTGGACATCAGTAAGCTTCTCTTGCCCTCAGGACTACACTGTTTTTATACACTTCAGGACCTTTGCACAAGTCAGAGGTTTTATCCAGATGCCAGCCAGTTACAGACACAATTGAACATATCACAAATGGCTTAACTGAGACTTTGTTTGGAAGTGGACAGACAGGTCAGGAAGAATTCAGAAGCAGTCAATGGAGTATGATGGTGTAACACCACTGGGAGGTAAAAAGTCAAAAATGGGACTGATTTCTGAATTAATTTAAAGAAGAAAATCAGACATTCTCCAAGGGGCAGTGACCCTGCCATCACTGAGGTAGTATGGGGTATAGTAAGGAGACTTAATTTATAGCAAGGAGACTTAATTTGCACATGTCAAAAGATAAAGACAATATTCTAAGAAATGTGAAAAGACAATTCATCAATAAATAATTAAATAAGCAATTAAGAATATGCTGGGAGAAAAGAAGCAGGCTTTAAGTTGTTTTTGTATCTTATTGCAAGTATGCAATGCAAAAAAAAATGGATTGCACTGACGTTCAGTGAAAACAGACAGTACTTCCAACAAAATATACATTTTATCATGTTTGGCAAGTGCCATATTTAAAGTGGGTAAAATCTGGGTAATAAGGGATAGAAAACCATGAATGACCTTATAAATAAGGTGTTTATGATACTTCACAATAAAAGTGGGCCATCAATTGCCTTATAATTCACAATGATGAGTAGGCTACAATAATTATCACAGGTAATAAATCTTAGTGTAGACTCAGAGGTAGCAGATTTAGCATTAGGCGAGCAAACAGCATCAGAGGAAATACAATTTATTACGAGACCACTTTTTTTTTTCTTTTGTTTGCCAACTCGATCTTCCAAAAAAAGGTGTGGAATATGTCCTATACATAGTGTACTGCCTTAATATTTTCTGACAAAGTCTGAGGCTTTTCACTGGATTTGTATAATAATGCAACACCCGAAGCCCATTCCATTATCTGGTGATATATTTCAACGCTCATCTGTACAGCGACAAAATATAATTAATGAATAAATAAACAAATAAATGATTATCTTATTCCATGTTGATATTAAGCAACTTCATTATACAGAGATGAGTCGTATTCAGAGACAGAGTCAGTAATCCCAACAGACTGAAAACTGCAAATGAGGCCCAGGGCTCACAAAGTCTTGCTGTTCAGTCATTAACGCTCCTCTCTCCACCTGTAACTTAACAAGCTCAGGCAGGTTTCTGAAAGCTGGCAAAAAGGCATTCTGGGAAGTGTAAGAAACCACTTACTTACTATCTGGGGTAGGCAGAGAGTGGGTACACCACAATAACATGTGTCACAAAATAAGTCATGGAATCCGCTGATCATCCCTGACTTGTGTACTCTACTAACTGGTATACACTGTTCAAGAGGGCATTTTCCTTTAAGGTCAAAGACACTTCCTAACCCTAATGAGGCAAAGATGGCGTCTGGTCTGCTCGTGTCTATACAGAGGTTTGAGTGCACTACCTTTCAGTTTACCTGACGGAGCCTAATGAACACTGAAGCTGTCACCTGCTGAGAGCACATACAGTGAGGTACGCCCATAGTCCACCAGTATGACTGACAGTGTATCCTGCAGAGTTGTATAAAAATTGTCACAAACGAAGCATTTTTTTTTTCTTTCGTGCAAATGGCCACAGACAAAAACTGGAACTGGAAGATATGCATGTGATGAACAGAATATATTTAAAAGTGGGTGAGAAGACGAAATCTCATGTCTGGGACGTGGACGTTCTTTGTCATTAGGGGGAAGTACGCCCGCTTCTTTTGTCTCCAATTAGTTTCTCTGAAAAGCACGGAGACATCTTTAAAAATAGGGGGGTTTAAATAATGACCCTTCATCACGCACTGGGAGGCCAGAGGGAGAAAAAGAAAAACATCTTTACTGAGCTCGCTTTGAACATTAAGAGTCAGTGTGTCGAGTCCAGGCAACAGATGGTTGTGAAGATGGCTGAGAAAAGCTGGGGGAAAAGAGGAAGTGAGTGGGGGACATCAGAGGGACAAGTTGGACGGGGAGTAGACACAAAGGTGAGCTACAAGGTGAGTAAGGTGCAGTCATGACTGTGGTAGGATATAAGCAGGTACAGGACATCAAGAGAGGCTTAACACGGGAGGAGGGAGGTGGCAAGAAAACAGCGTTTCACTCTAATCTACATGACCAGAAGGATTGTGCTTCCTAACTTCAACCACTGCCTCCGTGTCCCTTGTGACAATTTCACAGCAATGTACCCTCGCCTGCTGAGAAAAAAAACACTTCCCAGTGCAAAACCCAGATCAGTCTCTCCTTCTGTGCAGCAGAGCACTGTTGGCTCCAAGTGATGGAGGGTGTCTGACTCATCTTCACATCATTCCAGACAGCAAATTCCTTCCGTAACACTGCAGCCCTGCTGCCACATCATAGTAAACCCCCCGGCCAAAACAGGTTGGCTTGTTAAAGAGCTTGTCAGTCTCTCCATCTTTAATACCGTGTCACATAAATGTCACTGGGCTCATTAAAGATCATACACATCTAACAGGCCATGGCTTAATGAACACATCTTTCCTCTCCAAATCTCCAACAGTGCTCTGGTACACTCTAAGAGGGCGACTCCTGCTTTAGAGGAATATGGAAGGTGAGAGCAATGATATCAGCTGATCGCTGAGTGGTTTCGCAAAGTGCTCCTACCTGTTAACGCTCATAAAGGGAATAACAATAAAGATCTTATGACATCGTTAATGAATAACAGATTTCTCCATTAACGTGCACTCAACAACCTTTTGAATGTCCAGTGGAAGAGCAACCGTGTTGGATATACAGTGTTTCATTTATCCATTCTGTTTACAGATTTCTGCAGAGTAACCCAGGTCAGACCAAAACAACGAGGTAAAACCACTTAAGCTGATCTGTATAAACCTCAAAGCTGCAAAAAGTGAAGGAGGAGGAAAGGATGGAAGTTATTCAAAGATCAGCAAAAAAGTAGAAGATAGCAAGGAATTAATAAAACCCCAAAAGAGAGTGCAGCAATGTTGCAATAAGAAGACTATTTAGTAAATAGCAGTAAACAGATTCATCAGTGCAGCTGTGCGGGGTTGGATGGGCCATGTAAGGGATGTGTGTTCTTATTAAACCCCAGGGGGCCAAAATAGTGACACTGCACCTGCACACTGGAGAGACGAGGCAAGCAAAGGACTATGGAAAAAAACAGAAAGATCCCAAAAAGGCCAAGCAGGACACAAGCTGGCACCGTGTCTAAATAACAGTTTATCACTCAAGTGCTAAACTTCAAAAGAAAGAACATACTACTTGGTGCAAGCTTGGAAAAACAAGCTTGGCATTTAAAAAGACATTCTGTGCCGTTTTTGTTGAAGGCTAAAAGAGTATTTTACTACTGTTAATAGGTTACAGCTTGCTTTTCTGCATTTCCTTTGGGGATCAGTCTAAAAAAAAATAAAAACTATGAAATCTGAGGTAGTTGTTGGTCAAAGACCAATTACACATCTGATTTGTGCTAAACATATTGTCAAGCATGAAAACACATTTTTTTTTTTCAGTGTGAATAAAAACAAAAAAAATGAATAAACCTGCGCATGTTTACCTTAGGGAGCACGGGCGTGGCTTTTTTGCTCTTCTTGTCTGAGGGATCATCGAGCATGTCTGGTTCAAAGTTGTAGAGCTCGGTCAGCTCGTTCATGGTAAAGTGCCTCTCGATCTGCTGCTGGTCCACCACGCGGAATGATAGAGACTGCTTGGTAACCTGTCGCTCATAAATCTTCTCCTCCATTGTACCCTGAAAGAAGAGAAGGCAATGGGCATGAATGTCAAACAATATCTCCCCAAAAAGCACAAGAAACAGTCAGTATGTCATCGACATATCATTCCTGTGAATGATCTGTTGTAGCTTCCAGAGCAAATCCCCTACGGAATTGAAGAAGGAATTATTTGGTCATCTGTTAGCCAGAGGTTTAAGTATTAAGTATTTTTTTAACTAATCGATCGCAACTACTCACTGCTGTGTGTTCTGATGACAAAACTCTCCCCACAGAACACGAACGCACAGAGGAAATGAAGGAGATAACGAGACTTGGTTGGTTATTGTTTGGATTGAGAGTTTTCCATCAAATATTGTGATCCCTCAATGTTTACAGTTTGTCCTCAAATGACTAGTGAATATAATGCATATATAAGGCACCCTAGTGTGTAAAAACTGATAAACTGAGATTATGTCACTAATGACACCATGTAGCTCATTTTCAGAAACAAGAAAATTAAATGAGTCTTCATGGCAGATACTAAATCCAAGACTAGTCTCTGTAGATTTATGTGCTTAAAAAAAAGAAAATGAAACAAGTCTAGAAAACAAAATCTAGTCAAGTCAAGGATTTTAAAAATCATGACACCACCCCAACCATTTGCAGTGGAGCCTGCTATAATAACCCTTTCCTATTACACCAGATTATTTTTTGTTTTCCCTGACATTTATTATTTTTTGACAACTATGTAGACATGGGCCCTCATTTAGCAAACGTGCATACACAAAAATGTGGATGCACGCTCATTTTCTTGGAAAGACATGCGATTTAATCTCACGCTAGCTCGCATTAGATCTGTTTTTCCAGGACTTCTGCAGTGAGAATCCAGGGTATTGGATGTGGAGGTAAAAAAAAAGAAACCAAAAAACTTTCTGACGCTTGTCTGACTGTGCAGCTCTAGGCTGGTTTCTGAGTGACAACATCTGATTTAATTAAAAAGGAAGAAATGTATCTGATGCAATATGTACACTTTAAGGACCTGCGTTAATATTTAATAATTCAAAATATTAACTGTGCAAATGTGCATTTGTTTTGAATGCGGCATGTTTAAATATTCACTAATATCTGGCTCAGACAGTCTGCCGTGTGACACTGAAGGAGACTCTACTCAGCACCACCTTATTGTGGATCAGTGGCAGACAGGGGTCTGGCTGAAGCACTGGTGATTCTGAGGTCAGATCAAGAGATAACTTGATATATAATGAGTGATAAGCTTGACATATATAATATATAATGACTTGTGCAATAATAACCTTGTTATTTTGACATTCTGATGTTATAATGCTTATTTTCACGTAATGTCTGTCTTCTCAGTCACCCAGGTCATAGCTATCTGTAAGACTTGATTCAGTTTCTCAGTGTCGTTAATTCAAAGAGGCGAGGTCTTGAAACAATGAATATATCGGGAGTGGCATTGAAAACTACAATCGTTTTCACCCACCACATTTATTGATACAAATTACACCTTAGACTTGACGTATAGTGATTTTTGTACCTGAATCTGCATTAGTTTCTAAGCAAGTTTGATAAATGAGGGCCATGGAGATGATTTTAACAAATATTTTATTTTTTTTTTTAAACGTGTTTCTGCAAGCAATAAGTGGCCTATCAATAAACATATCCATGAATAAAACAACTTGTGAAACTCACCTGGGCAAGGAACCTATAGACAAACACTGGCCTAATCTGGCCAAAGCGGTAGACTCTGAAGATGCTCTGGATGTCGTAAGAAGGGTTCCAGGACGCATCAAAGATGATGACCCTGTTGGCTGCCACAAGGTTGATGCCAAGTGAGCCAGCTCGTGTTGAGATGAGGAACAAACGACCTCTGACGAAGAAGACAAGTGGGAAAGTTATTAAGGACTGCATTGTTTCCATCAGTCGATGATTTTTGTTGTGCTGTTAACTATAATAGGGCATTTTTACCTTACGTTACTGGTGTCATTAAACTCTTCAGCCCACTTTTTTCTGGTAAGGGCGTTAGTGGATCCATCCAGACGATAGTAGTCGATGTTCCTGTACCACTTGCCTTCACCTTAAGAGATATGCTACAGTTACACAAGTGTTGACGACTTATCCACCTCCATTTCTGCACCACAAACCTTCAAAACAACACATGTCACCATCAACAAGGCCTTTCCCTTGTCAAAAAGACTTAGTTTGGGTTTTAACAGACATCAGATAGATGACTGTGTTGGTTAGAGGCCAGCCGTGTTTAGCCTTCAAAATGGCTGCCCCCCCACCAGCCTTCATAACAAACATTTCGGTATGTTTCCAATTACGGCACTGTGATCTTTTCATTACAAATTACAAACCCTTGAGCAAACATTTTTTTGTAGAATAAAAAGTCAAGGTCTAATCATTTTCAAAATGAAAGTAAAAACAGCTGCTGAAGTTTAACTAGGAACATGACCTGACACCAGCGGCAGTGTGTATGCGTGCGTCTATGTGTGTTCAGTGGTAATAAGCAAAGCAACGATTACAAGGATGCATGTTGTATGTGGGCAGTCTTATGGGCGTAAAAACATGCATTTCCATGCGAGAACACTTCAACCTTTTCCAAAGCAATGTTAATGTTTCTGAATAAAGTTAAACCAGAAAAATTAACACTGGGTTCATAGTAGTCTATAAGAACCCAGGTTATGCAAACACTGGTGTGTGAAAGCTGCACATCATGAAATCAAGAGCAGCTTACAAATACAAATATGCGTAGGCAAATATAAGACGATTCAGTGGAAGACATCAGCTGCACTAACTGAAATCGTAAGCTGCTATTGTTGCTAAAGTGATGATGACATGAAGTCCACCATGTCCACCTTTGCTGGATGAACTCTGACAAAAACACCAGCAAGGAGGAGCTGCGTTTGCGTTTCACTGGATACCACTTCTGCTAAAATATTTGGATAACATGATCTGATCGGCCGACACTCATGCTCGGATTGGAAAGTTCAACATTTCTAATCTTCTGTCACATTCGATGCAAGAAAAGCAAAGCAATGAATCCATAAAGCTGTTCAGCAACACGCAATGCCCTCCTCCCTCCCATCCAAAGTGAATGAGCATAATTCCAGTTCCTTCACCATGAGAGTGGCGTAAACATACCTTTGTATGGTGATATTTTTTCCTCATCTTTCGCTCTGCATGCCAATTCAAGGAAATCCTCGATTAGGTCCAGAGAGATTAGAGATTGACTGAACACCAACCTGAGAAGACAAGGACAGATGTTAAGACCAGTGTCCCTTCACTACAGCTACATGTGTGTTTGATCTACCCCAGCACCTTCTAGTCACACTGAGGATCAAATGCACAACATTCGAAAATATAGACACTTACACTTTCTCCTCCACCTCCTCTGCCATCCGCATGATCTCAAAGAGGAGTGATATCTTTCCAGAGTGCGCCAGAATCTCAGCGTCGGCGTCTGTGACAAAATCTCTGTGCCAGTCGGCAGCACAGGGGCTCCCTGGTGTCGAGCTAGTGGTCCGAGCTGTTTGTGATGTGCAAGGTTACAGATTTATCTTCATGGCATGAGAGTGAAATCTCAACAAATCAACAACAAAATCTAACAAAGAGCACATTTCAGTACTACCCTGCAAACACATCTCTATCCACAGAGACATAGAGATGTCAGAGTAACTTGGGGTCAGATCTCTTGCCCAGGGACACATCAGCATGTATGACTACTGGGGTCAGAGAAAACCACAGTACAATACTTTGATATAAAAAAGATTTAAATTTTGCTATGTTTATTGTCATTATTGACATACAAGTCCCATGAGTGCCAAGATAGAGGCTTTCATGTTCTAAATCTTCTAAGTGGAAATTTTCAGGAAATCCACAGACAAAAGTTGAGGTTCTGGCTTCTGCAAAGCTACTTTACTGAATGTGTGGAAATAAATGGTGAGTGGCATCACTTATTTTTAAGGGAATGTCCCAGACATAAAACCCCGGTTCAATGTGGTCATTAGACGAGACTTACGTTCTTCGACCGGCTCTGGTCTGGACCTGCTCTCTCCGTTTTTGCCCCGAGAGCTGGTGTTCCACTCCTTGATGACCTCCACCTCATCGCTGTCAGAGTCATCAGATCCCTTCTTTTTTCCCTTCTTTCCCTTCTTTTTCCTAATAGGGTGGAGGAACAGTGGAAGAGCCAGGGTCATCAAGAGTAACAGATGCAATAGAGAAGGGCAACTAAATGAGGTCATCTCTACTTATAAAGCACAAAAAGAAGGAGGTGAGTCTGCTTTTACCTTTTAGACTTCTCGTCCTCAGAGGTCATGCTCATAGAGGACTCTTCCGTTTCTGAGGCGATGAACTCATCCATGCTGTCCTCGTCAAAGAATCCCTGCGAGAGAGCATGTGTGTGAAGCTCAAATGTGCAGCGATACAGGTCAAGCAAACTGCAGAAATTGTGCACAACAAGAAAAAACAAAGCTCTGCAGCAGAAACAATGTGTGTTGCTCTCCCCTGGTGCATGGCCTGTCAGCACTACCTTTCTATTGCTTCCCCACAGTGTGTGTTATTTGTTTGTATTCCCTGTATTCGAGTTAGTGTTTAGTGTGGTTTAGTCTCGTCTTACGTGGCCTTACCCTGTTTTCTTTACTGATGTAGTCCAGCTGAAGGCACCAGGGATGGGTCCAGATTCTGCTGAGCATCTGGAAATCCTGGAAGAGCTTGGTCCCTGCACGGCCCCGGCCTCCCTCCACAGCATTCCCCACACCTGCACACAAGGGAAAGAGTTTGAGGAGGAAGATGGATGCGTGTTTGATTTATGTACTTGAAAGTATGCCCTAAAATCTCGTTATGCATGCTGACGAGTGTGGAAATCGCAGTACACGAATCAAACCTTGATCGCTACCTCGATCTGCCTAAATATAGACAAATTGCAGTAAAGTTGTTCTAAAGACAAGCCAAATCAAACCAAGCAACAAGTGTCATCCTTTTGATCGACAGAAACACCAAGCTAAGAATGTATGTCCTGTGATGAGGTCAATCAGATCATGGCTTACAGTGACGGCTGCTGAAATGCTGATATTTTACCTGTGCTGCACTCAATGGAGGCCAATAGTTATGGTGGGTTTAACAGAAGCAGAGGAGAGGGGTGGGGAGCTTGTGTGGGGATTCCCACCCTGCAGAGTGACTGGTTGTCTTGGGTCCAAAGACATAGTGGTGGAGGTCCAGAGCCTCAGACACAACATCAGCACTGTGCCCCGTGGACAACCCAGCCTAATGAGCCACAGCACATACCACCAACCCCCATCACTCCTCCTCTTCTTACATACCGGCTTTCCTGTTCTTTGTTTTCGCTTTTGGTGTAAAACCTCTGGCCCCTTCTGCTTCGCAATGTCTTTCCCCTTCCTTTATGCCCCCACACCCACCCTCCACCCTCTGTTCCCTCTCTCCCAGAGCTCTTCATTAGGGAGACGTGGGAAACTAGGCTTAAACCCTGCCTGCGGCACTCTGCCAGCTGCCACTCTTAGACACACACACACACACTGTGGGCCACATTCAGAGAGCAAAGTCTACCAAACGACTTAACAATACGGCATGAATACGTGAGACCAGAGGCCTTCCATTTATCCAAAAACCTTGTCTGGACAAATTACACCCAGCCAAAACGCCACTCCTGCAGTAAGATTTAGCCTCATCCTAGACCATGCATGTTTTCCAGTGGAATTTCAATGGAATTTAGTTTTAGTCCAAGACTAAGCTAAGTCTGTGTCTAAGCAATCAGACTTGATTCTTTTAAAGCCCCACTAGCAGCCCCTAGTGGCTTTGCTGCTCATAACACCAAAAAATCTGGATAGTTGGGACCAAGCGGGACTGCCATTCTAAATATCACTTGCTTATAAGCAAAACAAACAAACTGCATGTGAAACCACAATGAGAGCATTGTCCTCACCTGTGAAGTGCTCCACGTAGTACCTGTAGAGTTTACACTGGATTGGTGTCATTCTTATCGACAGCACATATTCATGTTTTGGAGGCAGGAACTTGGTGAGTGCAGTGTAGTCCTTCCTCTGTGGGGGGCAACATTAAATTAACACTTAAGATGACAGATGTGGTCAAAGAGAATCTGTGTCAACTGTAGCAGGTGGTTTTGTGGTTGTTTTTTTTACCTGGACACAGCCAGCCAGCATCTCATAGAGGATGTGAGCCCTCTTCTTCATGATCCGAACATCTTGGAATGTGGAGTCGGCGCACTGACCATTCTGGATGGGATTAATGAAGCGATTCCTGAACTCTTTAACTGACCCCAGCAAGTTTTCCTTGATGAAGTTGACCATGCAATGGTCTGGTAAGGAGACAAAGACGAGTGTTTAGATACATCCCCACAAGGATTTTCTACATAGAATCTCACTGTTTGACTGACAACAACTATGTTTTTACAGGCAGGGATTCTCACATTCAATAAGGTTGTTTTGCAGAGGGGTTCCGGTCAGAATAACCCTCCTCCTCGTCCTGATAGAGTTCATTGCTTTGGACACTGCAGACGCCTCGTTCTTCAGGATATGACCTTCATCACAAATGACCAAGTCTGGACCTAGTGAAGGTGAGAAAAAATATAATTAACTTTTTTTTTGAGAAGCAATGGGTGAAAATATGTGTGAAAAGAGATTGGTTATGAGACAGTGATTAGGCTAGTTAATATAGTCACAACAGTAGTTGTTTTTTTGAGGGGTTTTTTTCACACCATTACAGAATAATACTTCAGTTGTCATGTTCAACTTACAAAAAGAAACTATATTTAAACCAAAATGACCCTTTCCCATCTTTACATTTCAATAACTTGAAGCTTAATATAAAAATGTATGTGATTTATATTGTGATGTACATTATGGAATTATAGAAATGTGAAGAAAATAAAGTTTACTAGAAAGCAAGCTAAAGCCTGGTAAAACTATACCAAGAGTTGCACAACATTTTTAATTTATGTCCCAGCTGAAGTTTTTTCAATTTTGTGGCAACCAGAAACTACCCTCCAGCATGCAACATATACTGCCAATATGTTTATTATTATTATTATCTATATCTGCGCAATTTTTCCTTTGTTTTGCATAAGAATGGATTTGACGAAGTTGACAGAATTGAGGAGAAAGATTTAGAATTGACTTCTACTGATAAGACAACAGGAGTGCAAGTAATTAAGTGGTCAGTGCATCATTTGAAACAACTAAGAGTGCAAAGATAGAATGTGTTGAAGATGAAACATCGACATGGAATTGGTGACTACTAAACACATAGTGTGATAAGGTATGACCGTTTGCATGACATAGGAAAAAGGTGAGTGACAAGAATTAAGTGCCACACAAATAAGTAGAAACCACCTAGTGTTTCTGATTTTTATACAAGGTTGTAAAATACCAAATCATATTTTTAACTCTATACATAACTGAAATGCAGGAGAAAAATTTTAAATCTCTTTTATCAAGCAGTTCAAACACAGCACAATACCTGGATCTACCAGTGTCTTCTGAAAGATCTCTTTGAGCTTTTTGCTCTTGATGTTCCTGCCCTGTGTCAGGTTTCGGTACATCTCGTAGCCCATGATCATAATGCCACCAGATTCTTGCCATTGCTGGAGAGCATAAGAACGCTCCTGTGGCCTCTTTACTGTGGCCAACTCAGTCACCTGTTAAACACAGAAAGGATCATTAAGGTGTGCATGGATTTAAGATGTAATGGAAGAACAAATGTTCAAATAAACACACAAAAAAACATATACTGTACTCAAGTCACAGATAAAATAATACATCACCTCTAAACTCTCCTCGTCTTTCATTCCTTCTTGCCACTTCTCAAACTCATTGAGCCAATTCAGGACAGTGTTCAGGGGACAAACCACCAGAGCTGTGGTGAACTCAAGCTTCTCACAAAGGAGCAAAGTGTGAAGGAATGTCACCACCTACAGGGCAAAAAAGAAGCTTACAGTTAACCAGAATGACAACCAAGTCAGGCTCCACTCTTTTTTTCGAACTGTACCAGTCCTTACAGACAAAATAGAAACCATACAAAAATTAGAAAATAACAATTTTAGACATCTTTAAAAAAACTAAAGATCCAAATGAACTTAATTCACCATTTTATACCCACATTTGAGTCAGCTCACTGGGCTTCTCGGAGAAGTCATAAATTAAGCATAACAATTTTTGACATCTTGATCGTGAAATAACTATTTTCTTGTGTTTTTTTGTAAAACAGTACATTTGAACATTCAAATATTTATAATTTAGCATTAAAAATATCATTTGGGCTAAATGGCTTCTAAATACTACCAATGCTGTTAATTTAGGGCAGCTATGGCTTTGGGTGGTGGTCCAATAAATTTCTCAAGCCCTGTACATAGAGGTGAGCATTACAGTGATAGTTTTTTTTCTCTACCTTTCTTTGTCATTTAAATTTGTGCAGTTTTAGTTTAAAATCTGCTTGCTCTCTCTCCTCTTTACCTGCAGAGTTTTTCCCAGGCCCATACAGTGAGCAAGAATACAGCCAGAGCCAGCAGACTTTTCAATCTTCTTCATAGATTCACAGCAGCAGTCCCACATGAACTGCACCCCTGGAACAAAACACAAAGAAGCCGGATTAGTGAAATTGCATTTTGCATTACCCACATAGGTACAACCCTTTCCCTCAAACGTACAAAGGACAATAAACAGGAACAAAGTCCTGGCAAGAGTCCACCCCTTCTAAAATGGAATGTAAGTTTGAGTATGCAAGCCCAGAATGCTTCTCTAACACAGACCCTTAATTTAGTATGAATAGAACCATGGCCATACACTGTATGCACATTTGGTCATGCATAGACATGCATCTGAACACATGAAATGCATAGTGTTTCCAGTCCTGTACTTACCATCAACCTGGTGAGGTTTCAGCTTCGTGACAAGGTTCCTGTGCACCTGCACCATGGGCTCCTTGGTTTCTTCATCCTCATCCAGAACCAGTTTGGTGGTGATGGGACATGTCATCTCGGAAGTCTCCTTCACCACAATCACCTGAAGAAAGATCAGAGTCAAGGATTTTGATTTGACAACTTTTCTTGTATCCTAATACTCAAAGTCGAGCTTTTTCAAGTTTACTACCTCTATATACACACACAGACAAATGGTACACGAGTGTACCATTCGATTATATGATTCACTAACTTCTTATGAACAATGGTTTCAAGGTTGACTAAATTTAAATTAAGGACCACACATGCCAGAGCATAATGCCAATATGTGAGATTACAGAGTAAGACGCACACATTTTGGCGCGTTTCGTTTTACCAGAGTATGGTACAGATGAAGCTAGACCCGCAATAATCTGCCAATTGGGCAACAGAAAAGCATGACCGGTGTTTCTTCAACACCGCACTCTATTCTCATACAAAGCTTGATGTACTGTTGAGGCAAACGGCCACAAACTGAGCCAAAGAAAAAAAAACAGCTGCACGATGTGGTTGTTCGCACACTGGTACGTCACACTACGTATCTCGCTGACGGGGCCACGGAGCACAGCGCACGGCCGAACCACCAAGTAAATGTACTGTTCTCACTCGAAACACAATACTGTAATATACTGTACATATGAAAGCAAGGCATTGTAGAAGGATGAAATGGTAATTTCTTTATCTCAAACAAGAGCTAACAACAGTGGTGGCAATACCAACAAAAAATGTCAATGTCTCAATAACTTGATAAATTTTAAAGTGTTGTCTTGGTCTCATGATGTCAACATTTGAACAACATGGTGAAGAGGACTGTTTGAATAAAAATGGTCATTGATCCAGAACTTTCAAATCTTCAATGAGAATTTAACCACTACTCCAGTCAGTTGTTGTGATTTTTGCGGTTAATCACCTTGTTAGAGAACATCATGTTATTCAATAAGTACTGAAACATTGAAAATCTGGACATATGCATTCAAAGGTTTAGAGAAGATTAACTTAAGTTCAAAAAGTTAAGTTTAAAATGTTTTTTTTTATATATACGACGTATCAGTAAGATACAACCTGTGTTTCGCGTTAACATTGGTACTTTACCTCTCGAAGTTTATCCCTGAGTGCCTCCCTCTCGGATATGCGTTTCCGTCTATCCTCCTCCTCTTTCAAAGCATCTCTCGTCTCTGTCCGCAGCTTGTCATCCTTCAAGATTTTGCGAAGCTTTTTGCGTCCTTTGTGTCCGTCTTTATCGTCGTCATCACCTTCTTCCCCACTCTGTGAAAATGAACATGAAGTTCAGCCTTTAGATCTTCAGCCCACATGAAAAAAAAAACACAACACGTCCTATGCTCAACAGCCAAGCAACCCCATGATTCCTTCATGGTATCATTATAATCCCCACAAAACAGCCTCAGGGGTGAGTTCAAATAACATTTTGTGTGTCATGTTTGACTTGACTAGTAAATGTTATTTTGGTCCTTCTCCTGCACCTGGCATGTAGGGAAAAACAAGTTCAAACAGTTCAGGTATATCTTTATCAATCATGACATTTTAAACACCTTCTCATTGCTGGAGGAGGAATCCTGAACTTTGATTCTACGCCGCTTCTTCTTCTGCTTGTAACTCCGCTTCTCGTCGTCCTTCTTCTTCGCGGCTCTACAAATAAAGCAGAACACGAATAAGAACATGAGATTACTCTAGATTGAGTGGCAGGGAAATAATTTGCCACATTTGGTTGGACGCTCCGTTTTCTTACCTCGTCTTTCGACGCTTCCCGTCATTCTCCGATTCACTGACCTCCTCGCTTACTGCCGACTCTTCACTGGACTCTGAATTCTCAAAGTCCGAGTCCGCAGAGTCGTCGCTGTCCGCTGAGAGTCAAAAGACCAAATAACAGGTTGTTTGCCAGGTTCAAATTTCACATAAGCGTGTACATTTTTAATATAACATACAGAGCACATGAAATAAAGTTGAATATGAACCTTTTTGCTTCGACTTCTTGCCACCTTTGCCCTTCTCTTTTTTAGAAGCTTTATCCTCTCCTGATTCACCTTCACTCAGTGAGAGTTTATGACGAAGCAGTTTATGGCGGCGGCCTTGTTTCTTCACTTCGATGTCTGAACTTGAATCACCTGAATTGTCATCATCTAAAAAGAGGAGGAAAAACCAATAAATTACAAAAACACAAGAAAAGGCTTATTTGGGGGGGAAAAAAGCCAGTATCAGCAAATGCACGGTACCTTGCTGCTCTTCTTCTTGGTCGTCATCTTCATCATCGTCATCATCATCAGCCTCTTGTTTTGCTTTTTTGGAGGACTTTTCATCCTTATCTGCTCCTTCATTATCAGAAGAACTCTCTGCTCCCGAAGAATAGTTGGATTTTATTTGGGCTAGAAGCATTTTCTTTGCAATCCTTTAAAGAGAAAATAAAGAAAATCACAAGATTAACAATGGAAATAAAACAAACCACTGCAGCCTCAAAAAGAACAACATAAAAACCGTGTGGTTTGTTTTACATAACCAAGGCTTAAAATGCAATATTTAATTATGTAATAATACCTATACCAATAATATCAGGCCTGAGTGAGGGAGCATGTGTGTATATACACCAGCGACAGTGTTTTTTTAAATAATATTCTTCAACTACTGCAAATTGTTGTGTGCTCTTCTTTGTCTTCAGTCATGCTCCGGTTTGCTGCCATCTCATTTATCTAGAACAACGTTGGTGCTGACTGCAACTGTCATGACATAAAAAGAATTGTTCCCTTTGTGCAGTGCAATCACTGGACGACAACATCTAAACACTGTGAAACTGTGCAGAAGCATAGTGAGAGTCACATGGAGCTGGTACGCTTAAACAGCATTGTGTCAACTCATGTGGCAATGGTTTAAATGCAACATGTGAAATTTCCATATATTTAAAAGTTACGCACAACAGTTTTAAGCATGTACCTGTTTTCAGGATCGTCATCGTAATCCTCTTCACCAACCTGAGAGTCTTCTTTACCTTCGACTTCGTCGCCTACACATCAGAAATATATGCATACATTACTATAAGAACTTAACAATAACAGTTTGATTCTGTTCAGACAAGGTGTTAATCATCATGGCCACATCAATGCACTGGAATTTCATAAAAAACAACTGTATTTTTTACACTTGACATAGCCTTTCAATACACTGAATGATTTGTGGCCACTGCCACAGCATTAACATTAACAGTATCTTATTCTGTTCTTTTTTTCTTCGATTGCATTGATTCTCTTTCACTTGCATGCCAATACACACCGACCAACAAAAATCAGGCCACTCTGTATAGTCAGACAAGGTAAAAACTTCTTTACAAACAGAAATGACATTTGCATCTGGAGAATTGACTACAAATGGTCACTGGTGACACAGGTGTATGTCAGGTGTGATTTAAAGCTGTGCACCCGTGTACAGATAATGAACCTTTCCATGCTTGCCTATACGGCTGCAATCATATTTCAACTACCAATTTTGACACTCAAAATGAGTGGCGTTTTTGTAATATTATAAGCACTCTGATTTTTTTTATATATTTTCTGGGTTTTTTTTCTTCAACAAATCATTAAAGTTTAATAATTTTGGTTTGCGGAGATGACATTTGAAATCATTTTGAGGTCTGGGAAACAGTGATCAACATTTTTTAACATTTGCCGTCTCGTGTTCCTAAAAAAAACCAGCAACATTTTACATTTATTAGATTTTAAGATTTTAGAGATTTTACTTTCAGCACAGAAATGACAGGTAGATCAATCTTCTTATCTTAGCATGCAAGTCTAATCACAAATTAACCTTTTGCTCTACGAACTTTATTTTCTTTCAAGTTGACCAAAGTGTGTTAATTATCCAGATGCCACATTACACTTGGCCCTGTCACATTAACTCACCTGAGGACTGATGGAAGGGTCCGTTGCCTCCCAGCACATTTTCCTCCACGATTGGCTTGATCTTTTGCTCGTCGCTGTCCTCTCCAGAGCCACCTTCATCCTGCTGTTCCTCATCATCATCATCACTGGATGATGACTTCAGCTTGAGGGTTGATGATCTGGAGCTCCTTCTCTTACACTTTTTCTCATAAGACCTTTTCCGGTCCGCTGCCTTCCCCTCAGGTGAGTTTTTATCTTCCTCCTTTGCTTCATCTTGTTTCTTAACACGGCTTGATCTTCTCTTTGCTGTGCTTACTTTACCTTTCGTCTCTGAGTCAGAGTTGGAGGAGTTGGAGTTTTGTTTCTTCTTCTTGGAAGTCTTCTTACTCTTCTTCTCCTCACCCGAATCTGAGCTATCAGACTTCCTTTTTCGTTTGGATGCTTTGTCTGCACTCTCTGAGACCGTGTTGTTTTGCTTAAATAAACGCTTTTTAGCACTCGTGCCTCCCTGTTCCTCCTCTGAACTGTGGCCTTCTGCAGCTTTTTCTAGCAATATGTGAGGAACTTCATCCGAGTCAGAGTCCACAGTCGTTTCTACTGAAGCCTTGGTCTGCTTTTTATCCTCTTTTTTTGAGTTACTGGATTTTGTGGATGGTTTGGCCTTTTCTTTACCATCTTCCTCAGATTCTGAATCAGAGGACTCTTCCTTGCAATTGTTCTCAGCCTGCTTCCTCAAGGGGGTGGTCTTTACTCTGCTAGCGCGACGGCTAGCAGGTGGGCTTTCAGCCCTGTCTACTGTATCAGCAGACTTCTCCTTCTTCTCTCTTTCTTCTTTACACTTTTTCTGCACTTCACCCTTTTCTCTGCTTAAGGACCTGGAGGACCTTGGACTTCGGGTTGTCACGACTGGTACGGGAGTCAGTTTGACTATAAGGTTCTTTACCTTAGGCTGCGGGTTTTTAGAGTCTGAGTTTCTATTTGATCTTGCATCAGTGTCTGTGTTTGGATCTGTGTCACTCTGTGAGAGCATGGTGGAATCTGCAAGACTCTCCACCATCTGAAAAAGTTCTTCAGGAACAGAGGGGGGCACAGACATGATGTCGTGATCCAAGGAAATTTCCCCACCTGACACGAGTCCATCGTCGCAGGCCTCAGTTTTTATCGTCTTTTTGGTTTCATCAATTTCTGTTTGGCTGTCTTTCATTTCAGACGGACTTGAAACTTGATCCTTGTCCACCACACTCTCATCATGCTCCTCCTCGTCTGGCTCCTGGTCCAGAACCCGTTCTGGCCCTTGATCCAGCTTCTGGTCCGAATCCTCATCCACCTCCTCATCCGGATCCTCAGCCACCTCCTGATCCGGATCCTCAGCCAATTCCTGATCCAAATCCTCAGCCACCTCCTGATCCAAATCCTCAGCCACCTCCTGATCCAAATCATCAGCCACCTCCTGATCCAGATCCTCAGCCACTTCCTGATCCAGATCCTCAGCCATCTCCTGATCTTGATCTTCAGCCACATTTTGGTCTGGATCCTCATCCATGTTCTGGTCTAGTTCCTCAGGTGCGTCAGCATCAACAGCAGCATTTTTTACAACAGCCATGGGACTAGTAGTCTTTTTCACAATGCGTTGCCCTTCATTCCCATTCTGCAACTCCATGCTTCTAAACTCGGGCTCCAAAGCCTCCTCCAAAGCACTGTGGGCCTTCTTCAAATCAGTAAGTACGGCCTGGAATGCTCTCAAATGCCGAAACCTGATAGATTTATCTCCCTGATCCTCAGCTGACTGCTGAATGAACTGGATGAATGTATTGTTGAGACCAGTTGTAGTTTCAACAAGTTTTTTTGTTTTCTTTATGAGTTCTTTGGGTACCTGCAGTTTTTTGTAGGTAAACGACATAGTCCCTGTGGGTTCTATGTGTTCTTTTCCATTGACAACCACTTTGTGCTCATTACCTGATTTATTCTTGTGTCTCTTGGGTTCACGTTCCTCTGTTTTATCTGATTTCCGTTGCTTATTTTGCACAACTTTCTGTTCTTCCATAATAAGATGGCATTTAGAGGCCAGATCCTGAAGGGGCTCAGACCTACAGACATAGCAGTGCCATTTTGAGTTCTCATCAGTAATGACTGACAGCTCCTTCCTGCCCAGGTTGCGCAAAATGCACTTCTTGCAAAAAGCATTGTTGCAGTAATCACAGCAGATGAGTTTTCCTCCTTCAGCACACCACCTGCAAGGGAGAAATGTATTTTAGTCCATAAAGCAAATAAAGAATTTGAACATTAACTTTTCCAAAATTATCAGCAAAGACCAAGGAAAAATGTATGACTGAAACAAGCAGATGTCAAAATACAAACCGTAATGAAAACATGTAAACATTTCATTGAATGACACTTTTAAAAGGGTCATTCACACATCAATATATATTATGTATGCAAGTTGTGTTTTTTATATACAGTACGTGTCATCTGTTCTGTTTTGTGACATGTATGCAACATATTTATTGTATATTTGGCAAATACATCATTGTACTTTTTTTGTTGGGGTGTTTGTTGTATACCTGCACTGTTCATCCATCCCATCAGAGTCTCTGCTGATGTCATCACTTGTGTAATACTTGTAGCATGACTATAGGAAAAGCAATGGATATGATCACTGATAAATTGTCAGAAAGGTCAGGAGGAAGGTTCAAAGAAATGTCATTAATGTAAAATAATTACATATATGCGTTTGGGGGTGTCCCTACCTTGCAAATAAGGACTTTGAGTGCAGGATGTTCATACACAGAGTTCCGCTGGAACTGGTTTACTTGTTTTCCACACGCAGTACAGTTAACCTTCTTCTGCAGGGCATCATCTGTTATAAGAACAAAAATATAAAATCAGCTGATCTTCTCTTCCACTTTTTCCTCACTACCTACATCATTTATTACTCATTCATGAAGATCCATGCAACAAAAGCACAATGTTTTCTAAATAATGTAATAAACCTACCAGTATTTTTAGGTTTAAAATCCACTCTGAGTTTCATGGCACCTTTATTGTCATTGCCAGCTGGCCTCATCACTAAAGTGCCTAAAGAAAGAAAGCGTATCAGCGTCCGATTAAGCATGAACAATGCAGCCACAGCCAGAATGGATTTCTATGGTAAATTCAGTGACTCAATGGGTCATACCTTTAGATGTGTTATTGTCTGAAGGATTGTCAGAGCTTGCACCTTCATTTTCACTTCCAGCTGAGGTGTCGGAGTCATTAGGTCCAGTGTGCTTAGCTACAGTAGTTGGCTTCCTAAAACAAATTTTAAACAATGTCTGTGAGATATACTTTGGAACAAACTAAAAAAAAAAACATTTAAGAAGGCTGGCACTCACCTCCTGCTGCGAGAAGAGGAGGGCTTCATGTTTTCTGTTGAGCTACCAGGCTGACAGGGATTTAAAAAATAATGTTACTACTACTACAATGGCAATTATAAACAATATATATTGTCAACACACAGCTGTAAGTGCATTATTTGACAGCGAAGTAGCTGCATACTCACCTCCTCTGCTTTTTCTGCCATTTGATTAAGGTTTGAATCAGAAGATGCCAGACTCATATTACCTGGAGAGACATTTCAAGGTTTGTTTCCGTTAATGACATATCAATACTCATTGTACCACAATTAGAGATTAGATTAAATATATAAAACAATATTGTGCATTTACTGTTAACATGCAAAACAACAATACTACCAATATGTTTTGTTTACTGTCCAGGTGCTGATCAGCACTTCACACTACATGTTGAGCATTTCTTTATTTAAATAGTGATAAGTGCTAAAGCTCGTTTGTTTTCCTTTAACATGAAAGAATGTTAAACTACAAAAGTTGTTGTCTTTGTCAGTCTGTGTTTAATTTCCAGTGTTTTTAAATCAGCTTCTTGTCCAGTTTCATTGCTCCATATAATAAATAAATCACAAAAACTGAACCGACAGATTAATTGATTATGAAAATAACCGTTAGTTGCCGCTAAATCTGTAATACATATCCAAGATATTCTAAAGTAACGCTCTACGATATTGTTTTCATCAGTTACTCAAACTGCTCATTATTTATTATGTCTATTAAAAAAACGGGGTGGAGGCGGTTGACAGCGGCCGAGTTTATGGTCTCCGAGAAAGACACGAGCATAACCCGATTCAGAGAGAAAACAACAATGGAAAAAATACGCTGATAAAATATTGTAATACCGTAATGGAGCCTAGCGGTGCGCTACCTGCGTAAAACACGTGCATTTATTTGCAGCACATTACACTGACAGAGGTAACCCAGTTTAACGGCCGTTCAGCGTCATCGTAATGTGATGATTAGATCGCCGAAAGATGTGTTCCGCTTTCATTCAGTCCTTCTCGCAGTAGCCAGGCCTAAAATGTGTCCAAAACCTAGTGTCATTCCTTAAAAACAGAGCACCAACTAACAACTCCCACTCGTGCATTTGCGGCTCGGACGTTCGTCTTCCACTGTTTAGACAACACAGGAACTCGGGGATGCTAAACACAAGTTGACGCTGCTAACATTAGCGGGTTTAGCCGTTGTCGCTTACCCAGAGTAGTCGTTCTCACTACTCAGACATTCCTGCAACATGACTAATGTATGCATGATTTAGTACATGAGATGCACCGAAAAATGCATCCACAGGCCTTCCGTGCCTGCGACGATACCATGGCGCGAACCTAACAGCGCAGTTATCGCAGCCTGTCACTTCCTAGCTGCATCCGAAGTAGCAATCCAACATTTGCATACAGCAAAAAAACAACGCATTATATAGGCACAAAAATCACATTTTTTATAAACACAACCGCACTGACAACACCCTCGAATGCGCATATGTGCCGCTACATTTGTGTGTGTACGAACTTGTATGTTGCCGGTTGCGCAGCTAGTCGCTAGCTACAACTCGGCTAGCATAGGTTGCTAAATTGGCCCGGTTCGCCTACAGTGGAAGCGGCACAGTAATCAACGTGAAATGACTTGTGCAAACAAACACATGAAACTGCGCTCCTACCTGCCGATCGCCGCCGTCATTTCTCGAGGGCCCGAAGCGCGTTTGATCTTTGTTGTTTTGTAAAGGAAATAGTTCGGTCGAATTTGCGATACGATGGCGAGAAAAGCCCGTGAATACCGAAACAACTCCGGTCAGGGCAGACAAAGCCAGGTGACCATCTTGCCGGATGGCTGTGGACGCAGTAAAATGGCGCATCTATCCTAAATCCTGTGTGATTTCCTATTGGCTGAGCGCTGCAGACGGTCTCATAATCGGAGTGGTTCGGGTTCACCGGAGACCGCCGACGTCTCTTTACGTCAGTTTTATATCATTTTTTTATATATCAGTTCATATATATATATATACATACATATATATATATATATATAAAATATATATATATATACGTACATACATTCATACATACTTGTTGGGTGTGTATGTATATATATATATATATATATGTGTGTGTCAAATATAAGGAATTTGCCATGTTTTTTTTGTTTTTGGTGCATTTAAATAGAATAAAATTACAAAATAAACATTCAAACCTAAGATATAAAAAATCGATACAATAAGACACACACATGACATTTACACAGTGGGTTAAAATTAATCATTACCATTACCTTTTAATATGGTTTGTGTTAATATGACGCACAAATATGCATTGTTATAACAGCGTATTAGGCACTCGTGGTGCAAGAATGTAAACATAGTGGATTAAAAACACAATTTATTCCTATTTACCTCACTTTCACAATTTCAGAATAACAGAAATGAGTAAAATACAACAAAATAGAGTGACTGGATGGTTCAGCCTTTCAATCAAATCTGCATAGGATGTGAAAAACACTGCATAAAAAGCATGTCCTCTAGTCTATAGATTTATAATCTTGTAAATGTTCATTTAAGTTGCAATCACTACCACAAAAGAGCCAAATCACATCGACTGTCTCTGCTTCGAGCTGTTATCTAAACCAAACTACACAGGTGCTCTGGATGGTTGGCTTTAATATTTATGATACCTCTTTAATCTTATAGTCTTGTTATGTTGTTTGTTATGCACTGAAATGTCAAATCAAATTTCTTATATGTTTAAAAACTAGAAGAAAAAAATAGATTCTGATTCTAGGCATGGCTACCAAATGCTTCATTACCCACATCACATTGTCCTACATTGACATCTGATTTTCTATTTTATTCTATGGATTAAAATGTAGATGCATTAAACCAGGTCTAGTCAGAATGTAAAACAGGGTTTTGGAATCATTGGACTATGCAGCATATCACATAAACCTGTAGCAGTATTCTGGATGAAATATTGTGCTGTAAAGTTTATTATAGAGAAATCATAACTCTCCACGTCAGAGAAGCATCATTACTGTACCGACTCTGTCAAATAAAGTGCACCTCTGTGAATATTGTGAATCTACGTGATATTACCTGAAGATGGGGCTCTTCCTCAATGTTTGTGTGCTGGTGACACGACAATAAATCTCCCACAGCCTCAACGGTAAATGTAAAATGTGTTGTGAAGGTATAAGTATTAGCTGAAAGGTCAAAAGGTGCTTTTTCTCTTATAATTCAAACTGTACTTATGTTGAAATATACGTGCTTAATGTATACATTAAAAGTACCTGTAACATAATTAATAAATAGTATTTTCCTATCACCAAGACTAAAGCTGGGTCACATTTTCCTCCTCTTACTAATATGTGGAGTTTCTAACTTTTTTTTTTCAAGGTGCAATTTCTAAAGGTGCAAGATTACAAGATTACAGATCACAGATGATCAGCATAAAATATAAATGTCACAAATAATTTCCATTAACAAAACGGCACCCACTTAAGAAAAGGCTTGTGCATGATATGATGCAAGTGAGCGCTGGTGAATGTAAAAGCCCAACAGAATTCCCCTACAGCAGGGGTGTCAAACTCATTTTCTCTGAGGGCCACATCAGCATAATGGTTACCCTCAAAGGGAAATGTAGTTTATGGTCAACGCACGCCTTAAAACTGCATAGACCTATTTTAACGCCGATTTGTAAGACCAATTAATCACTCGCGGGCCACATAAAATAACGTGGCAGGCCACATCTGGCCCCCGGGCCTTGAGTTTGACACACATGCCCTACGGGACCTCTGAGCAGACAATGAATTATAACAATAATAATTTAAATATCATAACAATGGCAAGGATGTGAATAATAAAATAAATAAATAACGTTAAAACCGTTAAAGACAAAATATTCCCCAAGTGCCTACACACTGACACCTCAGTCATTTAGCAGAGACAGGAAATACCCAAGTCACCAGTTAATAACTTGGTTCCATTAAAAATGATCACATTTTTGGGCCTCTCCAAACTGCCCAAAATGTAAGACTATTTTAGGGACAAGATTTCACTGCCTCTGGGAATGTGAAAAGATGCAACGGATTTGACAATCTGTATGTGATGAGGTTAATGTGATCATTAAGCAGCAACTACAGCCTAACCCAGTATTGTGTTTATTGGGATATATCCCTGAATCACTAAGATCACGTAAGAACATCTTTTGTTTACGTTGGGCCAAAAGGCTGTTGTGAACAAATGTGGGTAGGAGATGAACCTCCTCCAATACAGCTGAGGAAGTCTTTGATATCACACTATATTTCTCTGGAATGACTAAGATTGAGACAGAATGACCTTTTTACAGCAAAGTTTGACAAAGTTTTAAGGCACCTGGGAACTCAGAGTGCAACTGCCTGAAATGTAAGACCTAACAAGGATCATTGCGATGGATGTATTCTGGATTTGCTACATATGTCATGTCATCTGCATGCACTGTACTGGACTGTTATCATTTTGAAAATGTTCAATAAAAAGAATGTTAAAAAAAAAAAAAAGATCACATGCAGTTCATTGTAGAGAGGATGGAACACGTGTCATCTTCACCAGTGTTTTTCTGCTGTGACACTTCAAAATGTCATTATATTCGACTGCCATCACCTCATAAGCAGTTAGACTTTCACTGTGAAATAATGGTATTTGGCCATTACATGAGGCGCTAACTCCAGATGTGTTCTGTTTTTTGTTTTTTTTAAATCTATTATATTAGGAAACTTATGGTCTTCGTCCAAGATAATGATCAGATACTTGAGCTGATAATTAATAGCTATAACTGCTTAGTAATACATTACCAGGAAGCCCATGTGGAACATTTGATAGTAAAACAGATACACATCATTGGTTTGTTCCTCTGACGTGTGATGTTCTGTGGTCTGGAGTATTTGAGTGACAGTATATGTAGCATGGGCAGAATGTGTGTAGCATATTCAACTCATTCTGCTCATCGCGACAGTGTCGACTCGTAATCTCATCCATAGACATGAAGAAGTTCAGTGTCGAGTGCTTTGCAGTGATGGCGACGGTGATGGTGATGGCGATGGTGATGGCTGAGACGGCTCGTGTACACAACTCAAAGCATCGTGTAACTCCACATCAAAAAGAGCACCAGCTGAAAGAAATTTTAAAAGAAGCAGAGGCTCTGAAAAAAATAACGGTGATGAACTGCATTTCTATAATCACTTTTGTTGTTTGTTTAATTGTGTACTGACTTTCTTATTCTGTTTTTTAAGGATCAAACTACACATGTGATATATAATAGAATCAAACATGGGACCTGCCCGGTATGTTGTAAACCTTTTATTATTACTGTTACTTGTGCACACAGTGATTTTTACACTCTGCAAGAACTTTGAATCTATTCAAGATTCACACCTGTCTACGAGTTTGTTGGACAGCATCACTAACTGCAACTTTCCTCCACACAGACGGAGTTCTTCTGTTTGGCTGAGAAAACCCTGAATCATCTACTTGAATTAGACAAGCTCGAAAAGCTCAAAGTGCTCGAAAAGCTCAAAGAGCTCAAAAAGCTCAAAGAGTTCGAAAAGCTCCAAGAGCTCGTGCATCATTACAACAATATGGTAAAGGAGAACTTTGTGACTCTTTGTGGACATTTGTTATTAAAAAATGAACATTCTCTCCATCACCTGGATACTGTATTCAGGTAGATTTCTGTTAACATGAAATTAAGTTTTCGATGTTTTCATTTTCAGACCGGGAATGTTAACTGTGACCTGGACGATAATCATAAAAGTGATCTCGGCAGCTTTCTGCAAGACGTCGTCTCTTGCTGCTTAACAAGGAAGACCACTGTCAGCCAATAAGGTGCCCGTGGGCTCACTTCACCTCACTTGCTTGTATCCATATGATCACTCAGTAAAATATCATTGATATTGTTTATAAAAAAAACTGTGATCATCTTTAGGAGTAAGCACTGGAATTAATGTGTATGCAATATCCATATTATTCTCTACCCTTCAGGTAGCTCTCGCACTCAAAAAGATTGGTGATCCCTGCTGAAGAATGTTCATGAAATTTTGGAAGTGATCATATTATTTATTAGAAAATGTCATATTTATTTTCTTACAGATGTATTTTTAAACAATATATGTATGTATAAATAAATTATCATATGAAAGCAGTTTGTTGTCATTATAGGTTGTTTTTTTTCACATCATGTCTGCTTAAAATCTTTTATTTGTCAATGACGTATCCAAATCATTCTAGTATGAATGTTCAGTCAGCCATTTACAGTTGTTGTTTTTGGAAATCAAGACTTTTGACAACACCAATTACTTATTGGGTTTAAAAAATAATAAAAAATAACAATGAACAAATCTCCTTACGGCTGTTATGTGACAAAAATGTCCGACAAACAACTTTGCTCCCACATCTTGAACATTACATTCAAGAACTCCCCAAGATGAATTTCAATTGAATTCAAGGACCCAACACATAGTATGAGACATGAACGACGATAAATTATAATCAGCTATAACACAAAGCACTTTTATTTTGAATATTTTATTTTTCAACTGCCTGGCTTTACAGAAGCAGAAGCACTTAAATTGAGGCCGACTTAAAGGTGTCAGCCCTTCTCAGCTGTACTTTGCTGCAGTGGCGTTGGCAGAATGCGTTTTCGGCGTTATACACAGACAGGATTTCAGAGAGTATCACTAACTGAACACAGAAAGATGAAGATGGGAACAAACATGTAAAATAATTTAATAAATAAAATATCTAGGGTGCATGTAAACACTTGACATACAGTATGGTCCAAAATAAAAGTCAGTTTGAAAGAACATAACAGCAAATGATTTCCACAAAAGCCTCATACAGTACTTATGGTGCATCTCAATAAAACGCAGTATTTTTTTTTGAATACTTAAAATAAAAAAGTGACTTGCTTAGATCTTGAAACAGCACAAACACAAGAGCTTCTGACCTAAAGGTAAAATTACACAGCAGACCTTTCAGTTACATCGTAGTTCTGCTCTTCTCGATGCTATCACACTATCGTTTACTTTTTTGTTTCTCCACAAAAATGGCATATTTAGTCAGTGGAAAGCAACACTAATGGCTATGGCTTGTGCTGAGAAGGATTGTTTATTTTCATTTTTTATTGATTATTTAAGTGCAAGTGCACTCTTATATCAATCCAGTTATGGACCATTAAATATGAAACGCTGTTTCTTCAGAAGGCAGTAAAACGGATACATGTGAAAACTTCATCTGTGCAGCATTCTTGACATCAGACTTGAACTCAGCAGTTACGTGCACAATTCTATTTTCAGCATTCTGTAAATTTTGTCGCTGCGTTCCGATTTTCAAAGCAACTGAAAATGATAACTGTTGCGAGTGAAATGTGCCCATGAGATTAATTTGATCATTTTAAGTCAAGAATGATGTCACTGAAGTGTGCATCAAGGTCTTACACTGCACTATGAATCTCTTAAACCTATCGTGAACAAACCCTTAACAACAGCACTTTCAAATTCCAAACCTAATCAGCTATGTGGTGCATTCAGATAGCATTTTAAATGATCTTCGACAGTGACATATACACACTTGACTGACTTCTTTTCATAAGGTAACATGATAGTTCCGATGACATCTCATCGGCCCTTCCGCCACCTTCACTGCAAAAGGGATTCGATCACAGATTCTGGCTTTGCAGATCTTTTCCTGTGTGGAGATGAGTGTAAGATAAATGTTATCATCAACTTCCGAGAGGTTTCAACTTTCTGATTTCTCAGAAGAGAATACCAAGATAATGTTTCATGCATACATTATATACACACACACACCTACCTACATGCAAAATGTGCAGCAGGGCAGAAAACCAAACTGACAACAAGATGTAGCTTAATGCTCATTTTTTAATTTAAACATCTTTATTGCACATATTGCAGGGTAATTTGACTGAATGTTGTCTCTACATTCCTGAATTGCAGACAATAACTAGATGTTAGCAGGTTGGTGGTTTTTTTTTTGACCAGCGGAAAATCATTTTAATCCACTTTTCTCACGTCCCCATGTGCTCACAGTGCCAAAAACTAACATGTTTAACTGGAGCTTAAGAGGCTGCTATGTTCAAGCTCATGTCATAATCAAGGCAGAGTGGACCTAGCTGAAATAGAGATGGAAAACAAACTTAAATGGCAAGGAGCTACACCTTGAATAAATTCAGCAGGTTTTGTGTCATTTTACACAAAGTAGATTACCTTCGCCCAGTCTTGGGTCGACCACTCTTGCTACTTTTGGAGGTCCTTGGCCTTTCTAGTTTCATCAGTGACTGTCGCATGCTTTCCTCTGTGTAGGCCAGATATACATGGGACAGATCCACCTCAAATGGCTAAAAGACACAGCAAATGAGAAACGTCAACAATTCTTTGTGAAGGACAAAAGGGAGAAAGAAAACGTGACAAAAAAAAAATCTCACATCTTTTTCTTTTTTGTCTGGGGCGGGAGTCTGTTTTCTCATGTTATTGCCTGTGTATGCCACACATTTCTGAAAAAAACATTGATGACAAAGACGACAAAATGTTAATAAGCCATCCTACACATTCAGACTGATGATCATTAAAACGGCGAGTTGAAAGTGTGCTCACCAGCTGCCATTCTCCAATGTCTTCATTCCAGTGCACGTAATTCTCGATCATCTCCTACTCACAAAAACAGGACAAAATGTGACAACTGAAAAAAACAAACATTGTGCTTACAGCAAAGCACCTCCAGGTGCAGAGCTGCTCAGTGTCCGCAGGTATACGCACATGTGCTAGTGGTGCCATCTGCAGGGAAAAAAGGAGCTACTACGTCTCACCACATACAGTGGAACCAGCACAGCTGTTGTTTGTGTGCATGTATTTTAGGTTTGTTTGTTTCATATTTTTATAAATTAAAAACTTTAAGTCCAATGTTCAACAATTTCAAACACGTAAAGCAACAGAGATGGACAGAAACAAAGTGTCACTCTCACGATTCACACTTGTTTCGTCATGCAGTGTGACTGACAGTCTCGTCTTTGTGTGGTCATTTTATCCTCAACTGTCAGAATAGGATGAAATCATATTCAGGCACATTACACCCATTTTTTTCCCACTCCTGCTGTCATCTCTGTAAAAATTAAAAATTACATTTTATACTAAAATTCAAAATACCGAGGTCTTTTAGGTTTCGTTTTCTCCACCATTGTAGCTCAGACGTAACTGGCAACCCATGGTTGCTCAACAGCTGAGACTCTACTGACTGCAATGATTTGTTGACAGCGGTAGGTGGCGCCACATGCCAAAACATGATTTCAAAACATAAACATGATTTGCGGTCTGCAAAAGATTTTTTAATATGAATATTTTGGCTGTACTGTTGTTGATGGTGAGTTCAGTATGTTATCTGAACATTATTCCTGAGTCTCTGTGACATATTAGGAGGATTTTACGGCCAGTTGCTTTAGATTTATTACATAATGCACTTTTAAATTTTCCTCCTTAATTATAAAACAGCTTCATCAAATCCATTCATTACCGACCATGTCGATGTCAATCAGGCATCTCCTCTGTGTTACGATGTCCTGTCTACCCAGATACAGGGTCACAAATGTTTAATGCTACAAAAATACACAAAAAAACACCCAATAAGAGTAACTATGTTTTCTTTAGTAGGCGGTGAGAGTAAGCTGAAAATAAAACGGTGCATTCATGAATACCCGTGGACACAGGATCACATAACAAGTCGGTCTCAGTTGGCCTAAACTACTAAATCAGGCTATAATGGATGTACAATCAAATCCTTTATAAGATGTTACTATATTATATATATATATGCATGTTATGATGGATGACTTCATTTGTATGACTTAAGAGTGGTTGAGGCATAATTACCACGTTTCTCCCAACAACAGTTACAAAAAGTCAGCTAGCGTTTGAATGTTATGCTTCTGCTTTGTGTGCACAGATGTTAGACATGGTAAACAGAGCAGTAGTGACACACACACACACACACACCTGGTAATCCTGGGGAATAAAGTTGTCGATAATGAGCATCTGGAGCCGGAGCTCTCGGCTCAGTTGACGGATATTCTCCAGGAGGCCTTCAATCTCCCTGTGATGCTCTTGCTGTAGATCTGCCATCTAACCGACCAAAACAGATTGAATTTAGAATATGTTCAGCTTAAAGCTTAAACTAAATTCATTTTGATACATTCTAAACAGTTTTGAAGCAAATAATATCATACAATGTACAACTGCTCCCATATATCTACACAAAACTCTGCTGTCCCGCCATCAGGGCTTTTAACTGACCACTCGATATTACTCTTACTTCAGATTTGGCAGCCATCAGCATGGTCCACACTTTCTTCAGTTTCTTGGTCTTTCCTTGAGCCTCTTCCTGCAGACTGGTGTATTTCTCTTCTATGTCCAGGCGTTCTTGCTATTTTAAGGAGGAGAGAGATCAGTGGTGATTATGCAGAAAGAAACTTCAGGAATATTGTTTTATTGTCTGTAGTCACATGGACATGGAGTCAATATAGATGAAGGGGCGACGTAAAAACAAAAATTGATTTCAAATCGTGATGGTTGCCTCACTTGAAACATTGACCCTAACATTAATTTTACATGCGCATGAAGAAAGTGAACGGAAAGAGAGCAAGAGAGCGTGACTGTGGTATTTCCCAACCACAAAGACGCAAATCAAACTAATATTGTGGTTTCTGTTGTCATATCCTGTTTCCCCCAAGTACCACATGGAAGAGATGTAGAAGATGAACGTCATACGTGTGGGAGATTGTACCATTTAAGGTGTGAAAGTGAATTACTTACAACGTACTGTTGTTGTTGTGTGTCACTAAATATTTTAACACATTTTTAAATCTAATTTGACGACATGGATTGCCGTTTGATTGTGATCAAATCGGTTATACACTGGAAATGTGTCAGCTCATAGGAAACAAGGCAGCTTTTAATGGCAGGGTACTGCAAAAGCATTACTTAATCCTTACTTCTTTCTCCTCCAGCTCCTTCCGCAGCTGCTCTGCTCTCCTGCGACGCTCTTCAAGTTCACTGTTGGACTCTTGCAAAAGCTTCTCCTGCTCCTCAGCTTTGGCCAAGAGGTCCACCCCACCCACGATCACCTTCTTCTCTAAGGCTGACAGTTTCTCCTGGAGGAGCTGATGTTCCTGCCTAAGGGGTTAGAGAGGTGTTATTTCATCTGCCATACAGATGTACAAACCATACTCAATAATAAATATTGTATTTTTCCCCCATTGACTCACTGGGCTTTAAGCAGGTCCTTCTCCCTCTTCTCCAGCTCTGCTCTTGCCTTGTTCCTCTCCTCCTCCTCCATGTCTAACTTGGCCTCCAAAGCTTTTCTTTCCTCTTCAATCTTTGCCTGCATTTCCACCATCTTGTCTGGAGAAACCTTCTTCCTGCCTTCAAAGAGACACACAGAAAACCATAGTGTCCTTAAATGTGTTTACCTCATGAATTATATTAGCTGTGTCTTCTCAAATCAACCACATCTCAGAATAGGTTAAATACAGATTCATTTCTTCAATATTGCACTTCAGGGTTAGTATTTTTTTTTAGTACCTATGCAGTTTAGTTCATTCATTTGCATTACATAAATTACATTTATGAGATTTTGGTGGAACCTGGGTCCTAACAGTGAGTGTCAGTGAGATCCAGCTACATTAAGTTATGACTTGCTTGTTAGTGTAAGCAATTTAAACTGAAATATGATTGATGACATTTTTTATTATCAAATTAGTCAGAATTAGTGACATTACTACTAAGATACATCCATTTGGACAGTTAATGGGCACACTGCACCTGGACAGTATGACCATCTCACCAACCTCTTTCTTCTTGAATTAAGAGGTGTTTAGCATGTCACACGGGCAGCATTTGCACCGAGAGGAGAGAAAGAGAGAGACACAGACAGAGAGCAACACATTACAGAGAAATATTGACAGTCTTAAGACCCTAGAGATGGAACACATGAGGAAGGAGTGAAAAAAGAGTGGGCAAACTGAAAAACTTAAAAAAGTGCAATGTCATGATTGAACAAAAATGTATCACTTCACATAAAGCATTAAACATCATGAGTACAATTATGCAATTATGTGTGGAAGAGGTGAAAGCTGAGGTTTAGGGTGCCCAAAAACTAGTAACAGGTAATGTACGAAATTAATGGCAGAATTTCAAATGATGGTAATCCTTTGGAAGGACAAGTTTGAGAGTGTAAGAGGATCTCTACTGAAACATCACTGCAACAGCAGCACATCGAGAAACTTTTTTGTGTAATTCAAATGGCACATGCTGTGTGAAGAACATGAAAGTACAGGAGTATGATCAGCAGCAGTGGGATGATCAGGGCTGTGTACACAGAAGGGGCTATGGGTCTCTGAGGGAAATTATAATGACCGTTAACCTTTAAATTCAAAGTTCGAGAGTAGATTAAGAGAGGCCAATGTCAATCATACACTTGACATAATACAGCGATCTTATGACTTCCTCTGTGTAAAATGCACAACCTTCTCAAGGCAAATAAAAGTATAATAATAATAATCATAATATGAAATATGTATCTTTTTGACGAGGAAAAAAACACGGGAAAATATATGTTAATGATCCAGTGTGTATATATTTGTGATATCTAGATATCTAATAGTGAGACTATAGGCACTAGGGGTGACTCCACTGGTTGCAAAAATGAGTCTGTTTAAATGGAAGTCTATGGGTAAATGGGACTACTTGATTTACAACATATGTAAACATTTTAAGAGTTAATGGTCTCAATCACTAGTTTCAGGTCTTCCAAGGTATATGATTCAAATTTTGGAAATGATATTCCCATTTAGAGGAAAATATACAATAAACTACAGCACATATGAATGGAGACTCATTTGTCTGAGCCAAATCGTGAACCTCAGGCTTCCAAACAGGAGTTCACATTCCTGCGGGTGGTGTCAGGACCAGTTAAGACTTGACTGCAACAAAAGGACATTCTTTCCCTAGTGTTGAGGAGTAGCTATTGCTGCTGCTGCTCTCACTACTGTCTGGAATGGAAGCAGAGGACGTGCCTTACCCACCAGAGCTGTGAGAGAAAGGTTGTGATAGCGATAGACAAATCAAGGAGCCAGTGGCATGCAGAGCTTAAAGCAAAAATGTGCACTTTATGTATGTGAAAAGGTAAAATAGTGGAACAAATCACTCAGTTTCTGGGGGCATAGTGTAGATTCAGCACCACCCGCGTGGAAGATGGTTTGGTTATTATTAACTAATACTATATGATCTAATACTAAATTTGGAAATAATAAGATTGATGACTGAAGAGAGACCAGTATCAACTTTCCAGGAACATAAACCTCACAGGAACTTTGGTGTCACAATTGCAAACCAACCAAGTTCATTGTAATTTGGTGTGACAAGGGGAACTCCTAAATAAGTAGAGTGCAATGTTTATACAGAAGAAAGATCGCTATGAATCACTAACCTTAAATTGACTTCTGCCTGATAAACATCTAAAAGTTACTTACTGCCGAGTCACTAAAATAAGGGCTGGGCTAGATGTTACCAAAATCAAAAACCGCTATCCCCACAAGACAGAAGATTGTATTGATGTGTAGTCATTTTTCTGTACACTCTTCACACTTACATTTGTGCACTCATCATATATATTTACCTCTTCTTCTCCTGCGACCCTCTCCTGCCTCTCCTCCTTCATCTTCACCTTCATCCATCTCTTCTGATCCGCTGCCCTCTGAACCAGAGATCTCTTCACCTAGAATAGCACAAAACAACATTTAAAAAACCCCACAAAAAAATTAGTTGTTGATGCAAAGGGAAAACTTTAAGGCGTGTGATGTTTAAAACAAACCCAGACAGCATACAATTATAACTTCCAAGATCATTACCCTCTTCTAGTTTCTTCTTCAGCTCCTCAATCTCCTTCTGAAACTGGCGCAGCAGTGCATCCTTAGGATCCTCATTGATCCTGGCTTTGTTCTTGATGTTTTTAGCCCTGTTGGCATATCGCAGGGTACTAATGGTCTCATCGTAGTTATAGTCTGCAGGGCCTATATTTGCACACTAGGGAGGAGAAAAAGGTATTTAAAAATGTGAGGCAAAAAAACTGCAATGTCAGCATTGATTAAGTATGGACAATGATATGTGGTGATTTTCTGGAGCAGGTTGAAACCTTTACTGTACCATCATGGTCTTTGAGTTTCCTCCAAGTGAATCCTGCAGAAGACGAGTGAGTTTGGAGTTCCTGTAGGGCACATGCGTACTCTTGCCATCCACCAGGGCAGAGATGACATTACCCAGAGTGGAGAGAGAGAGATTGATCTTTGTCGCTTCCTTTAAACGCTGACCTGTGGCTCCAGTCTTGCCCTGCCTCTCTGAACCCTGTGAACAACGAGTGGGAGATTAATTGGTAGTGGTTAGATTAATTTTACATTTGCAATACTTTTTTTTAAGCATTACTCTGATTTCGTTTATACATGTGCGTGTATACATTTCTGGCCAGATACATACTGCTAGGTCGACCAGATGAAGTTTTCCCATACGAACGTGCTGGTTTCCATCCATACCCTTCTCACTGCACTCGATAGTGATGGTGAAGATTGCATGAGAACGGGAGCTGTGTTCATTCATGTTTGTGGCACCGACAGAGCCTGAACATAGTAAAAGGACACAACTAAATTAATTTTAATTTCGTACTCTTTCATAATTTTATTTTTGCTTCACAATATCATCAAAAACTTGATGATCATCAAATTATCAAAAACATACGGTTTTTGTGTCCCAGTGTCATAATCCGGTCCATATCATCAGCATTGTTCACTACATAACCAGACAGGTCTTTGATATATACACCCACATCTGGTCGCTCTTTCACCTGCAATTAAAACAGTTAATGTTTAAATATGGAAAGAAAAGAAAATCAATATTTCCTCCATTACAGCTAAATAATTGAACTCAATGTTCTGGCCTAAACTATAAATATCTTTTTACCTCAAGCCTCTGCAACTGATCCTTGCCCAACAAGTCCCGCACTTCCTCGTTGTAAATCTCAAGGTATGAAACACGAACCAAAAATCTGTGAAAGTCAAATGTGTACAAAAAGGTTATGAGAATTAAGACCTTTAAAAAATGTGCATAAGTAATGTATTCTGTTTATAACTGTTTATCTAAAAGAAAATCAACAAACGGTCAGTGTCACTCAAACTTAGGCCAAATATTTTGACCCCCCACTTGTGTAAAAAACACACTTGATAACAGACTCCATCATGAGTGATATCTAAGTACTTTTTGATTAATTTAAATAACTGCTGTCTGAGACAGGCGTCATTATTTTGCAGGGCAGTCAAGGGAAAAGTCGCCCTTTATTGAATGAATCTTTGTACATTGAGATGAAACACTTGTGCAAAACTATGCTGTGTGTTTGTGGCAGCTGATTGGGTACTCTCTTACCTGGTATCGCCCTCTGCCTTGGCAATGTGACCAAAAATATGAGCAAAGGAATTTGGGATAATCCCTCTGAGTTCTGGCACAGCTCTCACGCCCTCCATGGTGAACGTTTTACCTGTTCCAGTTTGTCCGTATGCAAAAATGGTGCCTGGAATGAACAGTAGAGTGTAAACTCACACAATCTGTGTCATATGGAAGATAGAAATTAAATAGAAAATAAACAACAGTAGTTCTTATGTAACTACAATTACAACAATGAAAAAACAGAGACGAGATGGGAAAGGAGGATATGATATGACTAAAAGGGTTATCATAATAACAATATTAATTTCAGTTAATACAAGTACCACAATCAATATCAGGTTATTTATTGATATAAACGTATATGTATTGATTTTGTAAAAGTAAGTAAGACATTTCCAGTCATTTTCTGGAGATTAGGGGTGTGGCTCAAGGAAGATATCACTAGATGTGGGAGATGATGGTCATCATTGTTTTATTGCCCATCTCTAGACTATGTGCTCCTGTTTGGCTGTCTGTACTAGATGATGCAGACATTACAATAATGATTCTGATTTTACAGCAAATGGTTTTTGAACAAAAAAAGAAAGAAACTGTGACATGAGATGAGTACCGTTGTAGCCCTCTAATACTGAGTTGACGATGGGGCGGGCGGTGAGATTGTACACATCCAGTTGTTTGCTCTCTGGTCCAAACACAGTGTCAAATGTGAAGGTCTTGGGGGGTTCATGAAGAGTCTCCAGCTTGTTGACTGTAATGGTCCCACGGATCTCGTCCACAGAGACGGCCTGTTTGTGGCCCATCACCTTCTCCTTCTGGTTGAAGGGACGACATCTCACCACCACCTTGACATTATCACTGACCTCCTGCTTGTCAGGCTTATTGCTCTGTAAAAGGAAAATGCAAGCTTATATGTAGTTATAATTACAGCTTGACCTATATGGGTTTTTCTAAGGTCAATGCTGATCTTTAGAAATGAGTGCAGCCAATGGCCTATGATAAAGTATAATACTTTAAGGACAACAAACCGTACACAAAATCGCTTATCTGAAATAAACATTCATGGAACAGTGAGCCTTCTGCACGGCAGTGTCTTGTATATTTTAAATTATAATAAGTAAATATTAAATAGACAAAACTAGGTATGGGGTGATGTGAGGAGGCCATTTCATAATTACTCAGATAAAAATAAAGCAATTCATGATATTATTGTAAAAAATAAGGTTTAAAGTGAGGTTTTAAAGATTCTGTATGTCACACCGTACCGTACATTTGATACGAGAACATATATGTTCAACAATAAAAAAATAAAATAAAATGAACCTTTCATATTTAAACACAAAAATCTTCAGGGACCTGCATGTAAGAATTATTGACATTTATCTGTGAGCCAACAGAAAAATGTCAATAATTTGTGCATTAAGATTTTGTGTTTATCAATCATTGACATTTTGATCACAGATTGCAACAAAGGGAGGACTCCTTCGCCCACCCTTCCTTTTCTAAGCATGTCAGGGACCTCTGGTGGCTTTTGTATACCATAAATGACGTAAACACTCTTTCACAACTTTCCACTCTTTCACTCTCCCACTATCTCTGTCACGTCATCCATCTTTTTTGTTTACGGTTTGGTTTATGCACTGGGTTTATGTGAGTGGAGCTGATGATTTTCTTTGTTAGAGTGGTAAGCTTTCACTTCAAAATGCAAAACGCATATCTGCGGTTTATCAATATTTGGTTTTCACATCTTTTTAAAGCTATTCTAGTCTTCTATAAACATAATTAAGAGTGGTATACTTCATTTCTGACAATAATCCCTCATATATATTACACGCTGGATCCTATAAAGTAAATAATGAGGTCAGAGCCAGCTCTAAGCATAGGCCATATTGCCGGTTTCCTAGGGCGCCATCTACTGGAAGGGGTGCCAAATGAAAACAGAGCATGATTATTAATAATGTATGGAAGTCCAAATGTTGCAAAAAACTGTTTTGTTTATGTCACAATTTTTTAGATACATTATTTTTTATTTATAGAGGGTTAGTAATGGAGTTTTATTTGCAGTGTCCAAACTTCACTGTTGACACCTGACAGCCATACTATATCCTGCTGTATGACTTGTTTATTTCTGTGTTACTCTCATTGTCTTACATTCTTATACATTTTTCAGTTTTTGAGGGAAAACTATGTGGAGGGCACCAAAATACATAGAACAGGCCCTGCATGAGGTCCTGGAATGACTGAATTAAAAAGAATAACAAGAACTGTATGCTCTACTGTAAGCCGTTTTTGAGTGCATGTATTGTTCTATCCTTTCATGAAACTGGACAACTTTGTTACACAGACTTGGGGACGAAAATATTAATGATTAGAGCAATGAGCAGCATTAGATAAGCTTCTGGGAACAACAAATGTGCAATCTTAGATGAATAATTACTAATAAAACCGTTAAGACTACAATGGGCACAAAGAAGCGTGTGTTTTATGAGGCGGTCACTACGATTTGGGGAGATATCAAGCGTGTTTCGTCAGCTGTGCCTTTTACTGGGTTGCTAGGCAGGCGAACGCTTTCGTTTGCACGGCCAACTAGCATCGCAGCTAATTGTCAACCAGGTTTTCTGTCATAACTCAGTGTGGTTAGTACGTCACACTTAACGGTTTGTGGCGACTGAAAAAAAACCCCGGCGGTGTGGACAAAGGTGTTCCATTTCCTTCGAACCGCATACAAAAATGTGCATCATGTCGCAGTGGCAGCTGGTAAGCTAACCCGGTTAGCATCACATCAGTGAGGTCGGAGGAAGGGAGGAACCCGTTTCCAGAGAAAACAAAATGCTAGGTGAGGCCTGACGACTTACCGGCATGGCGAGGAAGCAGAGGCGAGATTATGACGTGATGGTTAGGACAGTGAAATGTTCGCACGCCCTTGTTCATGTGACGCTAAGTTATCCGAAGAATTTAAATGCCAGCGTAGTGTCCATAACATCCGATAGCTTGTTGTTACGAGGGAGTCAACCTGCGCATGCGCACAGGGGCGGTCTCTAACTGGCAATAAGCTGCCAGTTTGAAGCTGATATTATATATATATATATATATGTATATATACATATATATGTATATATATATATATATATATTCATAAAATATGAGTAGACCATTCACATGTTTTTCTTAATTGTATATTTACATGGGGATGTACAGTAGGGCTCAAACATGTGATAGTGTTGTTGAATATTCCAGTATGTCTTGTGATAAATAAACAAATACTTCAGGATATCACTACATAAATGTCCTTCTGCTTAGGGCTCACTGTTTGTATATTGTCCCAGACAGCGAGAGGCCTTTACACAACATGAAATATGTTATTTCCATTAGGGCTGAACAATTAATCAAAACCATTCTACAGACTGAAGAAAATGTCTTTGTTTCTCACAGGTATGCACATATATCACACAGTAATCATCTTAAATGTGTTTTTCAAATGAAAATGAGAATGCTGATGTAAAAATTACCATTTCCTGATATGGCAAATTGTTTTAATCCAAAAAAAAGAAAGAAAAGAAAAGGATAATCTTAATTCCCCCTTAAAAGATTTACAACAACATTTCTTAAAACTGGATTGTTGAAATAAAATAAATAAATATCTTAACACAAATAAATGTGGAAGAAAAAACAAGAACAAATTATCTGTTAAAGAGATCATCATCATTCAGTGTTTACAGTACATACCTCAAGTAAGACACTCAGCTTCTTGTGCACTTCTGTACAGTTTATTGTCACATAACTATCACAGATATTACATTCTAATCTCTCTAAATATATTTAAATATATCTGTTTACAAAGTGGGCTTCGACAAAGGCACTCACCAATGCTTGTCACATGGGTATTAAGCAGGGAACAGTCATTCGGTGGGGTTTTGTGCAAAAATCTTTTGCGTACAGTAAACGAGACATGTGTCACAAACATGCACACATGTAGAAGAACACAAAATATTCTTTAGGAGAATTTAAGTCTTTCTCTCATATCGTACGCTCTCAGGACAAAAAAAACAAAACACCTCCTTCACAGGAGTGTCATTTGGCATTCGTAAAATGCATTTTGTTCAGCAGGTGAGACTGGTCATTTGGCAGTTTGAACGCATGGACTATAAAAATACGACAACAGTACCACAAAGTCAGCTGAGCCTCTCGAGGCCTTGAAGAACACTGCTGTGGAACAACCCTGTCTGACCATTGCTTTCCTGAGTAACCAGAATCCGTCCATCAGGTCGAGGTCTGTGGACAAGGACGAGCTCTCCTTGAAGCAGACTGAGCTCAGAGTCTGTCTGGGCTAGGTGTGATGTGATGACTCTGTGTCTGAGGGAAAAGCAAAAAAGTGCACCAGCTCAATAACAACATTTCACGTCTACTTTGCTGGTCTGATAATAAGTTATTTCTGAGAGCAAACACACAAATCAAACGCACCTGCTGGGGCTAAACTGAGCTGATACAGCAGATAATGACTGCTGTGATGATACTGGTTTCTGGAGATTTGGATTTAGGTTGGAGATGGCCGTTTCAAGGCCTTTCCGGAGCACAGGAGCTTTTCCTTCCTTGAGAATGATCCCTGGTCCATCTCTTCCCAGAGTGAGCGATGGCGCCCAGACTTCTAAAAGAGGAGGACCTGCTTGAGCGCTGGTGGAGATCTGATTTCCTGAGGACCAGGAGGAGGCCCAAGGACTCGCAGGAGGGGAATCTCCATCCGTGACGAACCGCACTGACTTTGCAGGCTATGGAAATTAAGCATTAATTGTTAACGTCATCAGTGTATGAATGCACCAATGCATTCACGAGACATCTGTGTAGCATTACCTTTTCCGTATTGTTCTTGTGTGAAGCAGGACGGACTAAAATTGACTGAGGCCCAATGCTCGGCTGTCGTTCATGCTGAGCGGTCGCCTCATGTGAAGCAGTGAAGTCCCTGTCCTTCAGGACTGCAGCAGCAGAGGGCGCTGTTGGCTCAGTCATCCAGCCAAGTGGTCTGCCAGAATTGGACAGGATGCTTTTGTGGCTCTTCTTCTGTATGGCAGGTGAGTAGCCGGATTCCTGAACTTGTGCAAAGTGCTGTGAGTTCGAGAGGACATCTAAAGAGGACGTATAAGAGAAAATGCTTAGAGTCTAAAAAAAGAAGAAATGAACCTGGTGCAGATGACAATTTTTTACACTGACCTCTGTGAGGGTTAAAGAGTCGCCTCACAGTGTCCCAACCTTGTGCTCGACCATAGGAAGACAGTTTTCCAGCGCCAGTGGATGACATTGCATGATGTGCTCCATTTGCCACAGATGGGATCCGTCCTGTTGAGTGTATTGCTCCATCAATGCTCTGAGTCGGGACCACAGCAGGAATCTTGGCAGAAGAAGTGGGTTTCTTCCCAGCTACCATGTTGTACTGTGAGGATGCATTCGCTGCTTTTGTCTCCAGAAGTCTGGCTGAGGTTCTGCAGTGAGGAGGCACAAAACTGAACTTCAGGTTTCAATATCATGTGCGTGATATTGTAAAACAAAAAAACAAAAAAAAGTGAACCAGGGGGCTGTTACACAGAGTTTTATACCAATTTATTGGATAACTGAAATGTGTTCCGAAGGACATGTCGTCCTGCCCGCATTAAATTACTGAGTGCATCCAAATATCATTTACCTCCCACTCTCTGCAGTCAGGGAACACAGTCTCTCACCTGAGCACTGGCGTGATGTAGTTGCTGGGCAAAATTCCCACTTTGCCCGTTCTGAGCGATAACCCACGCAACCAGCCTTCTTTAAACTTTCCGTACACTCCCACCATCTCTCCTTTCCTCAGCTCCAGCTCCTCTTGCCGCCGCGGTTTGTAGGAGTAGAGGACGGCACACCTGAGGAGTCAAACAAAGACCGTCAATGTTACTTTTTTACGACCACACTGTAATATACCGTGTTCCCTTTTCTGTTCATATGTTACAGCTGCGTGACCCTACGGGGTCACACAATTAGTATAATGTTTAAAATGGTGACTCACACACTGATGGAGAGCTGTTGTGTGGAGGTGTTTTTACTGTCCGCGGAGGCAGAGGACATCTGAGGATTTACCAGGGCCATAGAAATGGTGGGTGAAGTCTCACTGGTCATCTTCTCTCTCTGTTATGGGACAGATTCACAATGAGCATAAAATGGAATTCATGAATTTATAAAGAACGGAAAAATGGAAACAAGAGTCTACTGCCACTCAGCTGGTTATTATTCTGAGCATGTCCATGCTCTTTGTGTCTCATGTCAGCATGCTAGCAGTTGCTAATACAAATTACAACTGAGGCTGATGTGAACTTGATTAATTCTGTATATAGTGAATTCATTTATTTTTAGGGGGTTTTATTTGCCTTTCAGCTGCTCACCACAGGGGATGAGCCACACATTTGATTTGGCAGAGATGTTTATGCTTGATGCCATTATCCCAAGCAGGGAAGCTGGTGCCAATAAAGAGCGTCCAATTAACAATGAGCAATGGGTATTGGGTACCTTGCTGAGGGGTTCCCCAGCCCTCGATCCTGCAGGGACTCGAACCGACTCGAATTGTAAGACAATTAAAAGTGCTGCACAAATACATTTGGATTTGAGGGTTGCCAGTTCGAGACCCTGCAGGGGACTTACAATTAAAATGTGATGGTGTCGATTTTCACGGGCTTCTCTGGTTTCCTCCCACAGTCCAAAAAAAGGCAAAACAGAATAAGTGCCCCCCTTAGGATGAAGAAACCCCCCGCCACCACACAGCTATAAATAGTATAATTTGTCTATAAAATTGTTATAAGTACATCTCTGCATAACATTGTATGCTTATTATCATTAAAGAAAACAAAATATAGATAAACTTACAACAAAGAATAACTTTATTAACATTGTTTTTAGTCTGTAAGAGAAAATATTTAAATTGCATCAATTTGTGGATTTGGATGTGCAATTATACTTTATTTTAGTACAGCAAAAACGGCATGTTCCCCTGGAGTCACATGCGCCCCCCTCAGGGGGGGCCCGCCCCACTATTTGAAAAGGACTGTGCTAGAGGAAAAGTAATGTAAGTCCATCATTATGGCCACCAGAGGATAATGAATAGTAGAGAAAACTTGATTTGTGTAATTCAGACTGCAGAAGTCTCATATTAACTTCAGACTTCAGTAAATTGGTGGGAGTATGAAAAGTACACTATTTCATAAAGGAATATGTATACTGGTTAAGGCTAGAATTCACTATAAGGATATTAAGGAACTGGTCCCACACTTTCTCATGATGCCAGCTCCATTAATCAACATATTTGACTAACATTTGCCTCTTTATACATCAGTTTCTCTGCTTAAGGCTAAGAAACTGTGACAGGCTTAAAGCCAGCAGTCTGTGAGTCAGGTCTAGTGCAGGGAGTGACACCAAGGCTGTTGATGACACAGTATGAGGTTTCAAAGATTTAATTGTTCTTTCATTTAGATTTATACTGAATGATTTCATTTTCTTTTCAGACCAAACAAACTGTCATCATTACAGAGAAGTGGAAATAACCTTCCCAGTGTCTGTTAACTCCTTAATGATGTCCACAGATGCATGACGCTATTTACAGCACAACTACACAAACTGCTACTGAAAAGCATTAACGCTGGCCCGTGGGCATGTGCTTCCCTGGATACAGTACTGTGTATCCCTGGATCTTGAAGCTCTCCCACCATTAAGCTGCACTGTATTCACACTGTAACTCCAAGAAACACAAAGAGCCATAATTAGAATGCAGCCATTGCTTTACAGTAGGCCTCACAGGCCTGCTGATAAAAGACTGAAGTAAAAAGTGCACATGCAGTTGAGATGCTGTTAGGACTGTATGCCCCGAAGAAAAAACAGCGTTTTATGTCATACAGGAGAATGGATGTATAAGCTTCATTCTTTGAGTTATACATGTGCAGTGGATCACTATCGTAACAGGAAAGCACAGCCGGTTCTTAGAATATGTTTTATAATGCAAGGAAAAAGCTAAACATATTTCCTCATGTCTTACATTATGAAATATCATATCTCTCATATCTATGTGGCCTATTTCTTGTCCTGATTTGTGTCAAGATAAAAAGAGCCTACCCTACCCAGCAGTGGTAGTATTATTATTCACATAAAGACAGTAACTTCTAATAAAAATGATAGCGTAAAATTATGATTGTTGTTCCACTGTCATTTACAGGTGGTAAAATGTCTCTTTTCCAAAGATGACCTTGTATCAGAATTCCAACACCTTTGGCATAACAAATGAAACAGACCCTAACACCCATTAATATCAGATATTTTAACCAGTTTTATGATATTTTAAGTCGGCAACACTTATTTTAAAATATACATTTAAGATTAGAAAAATGCGACCTGAAAAGTTTGTATTTAAAGGTGCCATATGTAAGAATGTGGCCAAAAACTGTTACTACATTCAAATTCAAAATACCGAGGTCTTTTAGGTTTCGTTTTCTGACGTAACTGGCAACCCGTAGTTGCTCGGCAGCTGAGACTACACAGACTGCAATTATTGGTAGACGGCGGTAGGTGGCGCCACATGCCAAAACATGATTTCAAAACATAAACATGATTTGCAGTCTGTAAAATATTTTTTTAATGCAAATATTTTGTCTGTACTGTTGTTGTTGGTGAGTTAAGTTTGTTATATGAACATTATTCCTGAGTCTCTGTGACATATTAGGAGGATTTTATGGCCAGTTGCTTTGCATTTATTACATAATGCACCTTTAAAAACATATTTGTTAGCAGTACTGGGCTATGGTAAAACTATGGTGAGTGTGGAACTCAAACATAAAAATAAATGGTGTTGTTGGACAGACATTATAGCCAATGTTATTAGTGAGACATAAAGTGAAAACGTGCCTGAATTAATTACTCATGTCATGACTGTACAGCCTTGGTCTAATTTGACTAGCGAGGCTGAAATTGGCTGTGATTCTGCGACACATCACATTATGTCACTGCTCTCTATTAAATACCTGCATTAGGCTCATTTGAAATGATCCAGCTGTGTGCTGAGTGCTGGTTCTCCCAAGTGTCCCCCAATTAAAACGTGATGGTTCCTTTCAGATTTTTGATTTAGTTCAGACTCACGGTGCCACTAAGCTGACATCAGCATAGCTATTAATATTATAATAATAGACATTTCCTGCCTCTACATTTGACCTGTGACCTGAAAAATGACAGTGAACAAATTCATTCCAAAATTAAACTTACATTGTTTGTTGTATTTGAATATATTAGAAGACACTTGCCACATGACAGATGATACAGGATACACTTGCAACCTGTGCTCCTGCTCTTCTCTTCTCTGTGCATTAAAGTGTTTTCTCACTAACATGCAAATACAATGCCAACCCAAGTGCAGACCAGTACCAAAATGACATGTACAATATCTCATGGACCACTAGGAATATTTAAGGCAGACTATGGGAATTGTAGAATTGTTGTCTCAGCTGGTTCACCTGCATGTTTGTGCTTTATGGGAAGAACATGTAGAGCAGAGTACTCAGCAAATGGCAATGAGTAGTCATGATCCATTATCCCTCTTCATCATGATATTCAGGCTGCCTGGATTTATTTTGATTTTATGGCTGTTGAATTGTCAATGTTCAATGAGTGAGTGCTTCAGCTCCCTTTTTTCCAAGATAACTTTCAATTTCAATTTCTGGCAGTCATTCAACCGTTTAGGAATTATGGTACCGAGAAGCTGACGTCACAAACGTGTGACGCACTGGTGAATCTTGTCTGTGATTGGAAGTCCTGAGGGCCTACTGTAATGACATGTACATGTATATGGGCTTAAAGCTCTATATCCATCCATCCATCTTCTACCACTTTATCCTCCACATGAGGGTCACAGATTGTGCCAATCTCAGCCGACAGGGGTGTATAAAGGCAGTGTGTACACCATAGTAATACGTAATTTTCGAAATATCACGAATACGGTCTAAGAGTTATGGTAATGAGAAGTATGCAGTATGCCAAATCCTGTCTGCGTCGACGGACAAAATGAAAATGTAAATAAAAGAAAAAGCAAACCAAAACAATATCTGCAGATACCGATATCGTGGCGATAATTTTGTGCATCCCTGCCCTGAATAGAAAAATGGATTTCTATGGATCTAAAATATTTTTGGCTAATGTAAGTACGCCACTCGATTAAATACCATTTGTAATTGAAAATAATTGAATGCAGAAATGTTATTTGCAGTAACCTGTGTTGTGTATGTATTATGATTAGGATTCTATAATTTGCCTTTGGCTAATTTCCATGTTAATTTAGCTCTGACATAACTATGCCAATAGTCACACTAATACGCATTATTTCCTCCACAGTTGGTGGGAAGCTGCACCTCTCTGTCCAACAGCCCAGCCAGAGGTGAGGGCTGATGAATGCAGCTCTAAGAATAGCGTGCATGCTGGTTTGGTCAGCGGGGAACTTCACCGCTGGTTTGAGGACGAAGCCCCCGTGCGTCTTTAAAAATGGATGCGCCTGGTTCGTCTGCTATTGCTGGCACTGATGTGAGAGTGTGAGCGTTACCTGCTTAGTGAAGAGGAAGGAGTTTGAGGGCATAGAAAAGAAGGGGAGGGTGTTATGTAACCAACTTCACCAGTGACTCATCAGCATCAGAATAAGAGAGATAAGCAGACACACTGAGGGACTCTCCAATCCTCCCACACCAGCTCTTATTTTGCCTCCTTCATTCGACTTATTCTGTTTTGCCTTTTAGCAGGTCACACATGTTTTCTGGTTCTCTTCCCAGATTTACACCATCTTTGTTTTCAACACTTCATCTCACCTTTTCCTCTTCCTGTCTTATCTTTGCCTTTTCCTACTTTTTTCTAAATCTTGTCATCAGGTCTGCCGTGCCTTCCTTCCTCTCGTGGTTTTTTTTTGAGCTACGTGAGGTTCGGCATTTTATTTTGTGAAATGGTGAAATGTATAACAGCAACGACATTAGAAATGAATCAAAGGAAATGATTATCTCAGTAGGCAGGGAACTTGGCAGCAGGATAGACTGTGTCATTAAGCCCTGCAGAGGTTTTTATGTTGACACTAGCACTCGTTGGCAACGACTGGATTTCACAATGGTTTGTGATACAGATTTTACGGTAACTGAATGGCAACAGTTCAAATTTGGTTAAAGGTTCAGCGTTTTAGCATCACAACACAAAAAGATGTTAAGTTTGTCCACTAAAAACATGGTGGTCCAAAGTGGGGGACTCCACAGAGCTGATCCGGCTCCTGATATACACAGGTTAATTCTGGGGTAATGAAAATGGTAAATAGTCTGGATTTATATCGTAATTTTTTAGTCTTGATGACCACTCAAAGCTGCTTTACACTACAGTTTTGCCATTCACACCCATTCACACCCATTCACTCACCCATCTGTGTGCAGCACATTTTCTATCACTCATCTTTCATACCCATTCACATGCTGCCAGCACAGCCGCCTGGAGCAACATGGGGTTAAGTGTCTTGCCCAAGGACACATCGGCATGTAGGCTAGTGGAGCCGGGAATCAAACCGACAACCTTCAAGTTGAAAGACTACTCGCTCTACCACTGAGCTACCGTTGCCCAAAAGCAACAATCTACACCAGGGAGAAATCTCATTCGATCTCATTTTCACTGAGGGCCACATCAGCATAATGGTTAACCTCAAAGGGCCAGATGTAAATGTCGTAAAGAATAAATGTAACCCAATATAATGTAAAATAAAGGTAACTACTCCGTAAACTTTCTGTATTTATTACTTATTCAATTTCACTCGTCACATGATGCATATACAATGATAAACTGCGATCTAGTAGCGGTGCCATCACTTTGCGGGTAACACAATCGCTATGTATTGTGGGAAATGTAGTTTATGGTCAACGCACGACTTAAAGCAGCATAGACCTATTTTAACACAGATTTTTAAGACCAATGAATCACTCACGGGCCGCATAAAATGGCGTGGCGGGCCACATCTGGCCCCCGGGCCTTGAGTTTGACACGTGATCTACACAATCGCTCATACACAAATAAGTATAATTATTGTATCTTTAATACTTTCACCTAAATTTGACATGCTGTGCCTTTGAAAACCTTTAAGGCTGAATGATCAGAGCTAAATAAATGATTTAGTGATACTGAATGATGTTTCACTGAACATTACTACGCTGCTATTACCGTATGTAAACTGTTGCCATGGATGCTGCAACAGGTTAGGAGAAGCAGGCAATTAGCTGGTCCCTGAGCTGAGAGAGGCTCCCTGAGAATAATGATTACACTACTCCACAACCACAACAATCTTGTGAGAACACCCTGAAATTGTTTGACTGACTGTGTACGGATCATGTTGCAATGTCAGTGGAAAACCCCTCTGACTAGAGCCCAATGCTACTCCGCAAGTCCCATTTGACTGGATGCCCTTAAGTTCTACAGAAACACAGCAGCTTCACAACGTCTTTGTCTGATTTACACAACATTTTTTAAAAAGGACAACATTGTCATTCATCACACATTATGTAAGGTAGTCTCATAAATGATGCAGCAGGTGTTTAAGAGTGAATTATTTAGTCAGTGTTAGTGTCTGTCGCGCTCATGTGGTAGACTAAAGGTGCTGTTTATTAATGGTGCAAAAAGAGCTACACCACTTTGACCAAAAACTGTAGTGGATGATTAAATCCAGAAGAGGGCAGTTGAGCAACATTACCCCTGCAAACTAACTAAAACACTACAGAAGAAGAAATCAAGCTCAATCATGATCATGTTGGTGTTTGGTCATATCTCTGCTGTCTGAGGCCTTTTTTTTAACAAACCTTGCTTTGAACTACCTTCTGCAGTCTCGCCTAACATTACCTCTTCACTAATCGCACGGCTTGTTAGTCACTTTAGTTCCCATGCACAGTTAAGTAGAGCTGAAACAATTAATCGATTACTGAATTAATCGTCAACTATTTTGACAATCGGTTTGAAGCCTTTTTCATGATTAAAAGAAGATTTATGATTAGCTTCTTAAATGTGAATATTCTCTTCGTTTCTTTGCTCGCCATAACAAAGAAATCATTAAAACTGAATCATTTTGGTTTGTGTACAAAACAAGACATTCGAGAACATCATAATTTCCAGGTTTGACAAACTTCTGGCTTTTCTGCCATTTTATGGATCGTCAGATTAATCGATTACGAAAATAATCGTTAGTTGCAGCTCTACAGTTAAGCACAACTACGCCGTTCAGTTGGACAACTGCCAACTGACTCAATTTGTTAAATGAAGTGTGTCTTCATGTGGCACACTAGGTGGCACTACACCTCCTTTCACATAGTTATTCCAAGTCTTATATCACATTTTTTAAGCTGACAGAGCATATAAATTGGTCCCTTATCAGTCCAACTGATGTACTTCATTTTGCCATGTTTTGGTTGCTGTTGTCCTCTTCTCTGTACCTGTGTCTTCTATATTTATCGCTATTAGTCTGGGGTGGGTACAGTCAGACTAACATAAGTTTGGTTGTAGTCGGCCTATCACAATCATTAGTTTTTTCTAATGGTATATGCACATATGGTTACGTACAAAGGCAAAATGTATCTGATGAGTCTTGTAGGACTGAATGTTGCATACTGCATCTTTAAAAGTGAGCTAATTTTTCCACAGTGCTTAAAGACAAAGGTAGTTAATGAAATCATCTGTGATTCACACATAGTTCAATGACTGTGATACAACTTCCTTCAAATACTTAAGAGAAGAATAAAAAAAGGTACACACTTCCTCATAAAGTGCTCTTAATTTCTGAGAGGAAACCCTGGCTCCTGTCCCAAGTCTCATGATTAAGGACCTTTCAAAGTTTCAGTCCACACACCTTCAGTCGTGTAATATCCAGCCCTTTCCCACATCTGTGTTTTCTTAATGAGACACACTTAGCTTAGCACAGGCCAACACAAGGGCGATGCCTCTCTCTCTCTTTCATTCCTGAAGCTTCATGTCATGGTTCCCCTCCCTTTACCCCAGGGGACAATTTGATCATTTTGTGACTCAAATAAAAACAACTATTACTACACAGCCTTCTGCTAACCACATGTTTTCTGTTAAAGAAAAACCACTGCAAACAAAAACAAAGCCAGCTGAGCTCCAAGATTATGAAACTATACAAACTTTATCACATCAGTACAGCACACATTACAAGACACGCATATCTATGTCTGCCAGTGACTCACCTGTGACAGGTGTCTGTGTGTGCTGTCAGAGTGGCGTCTGATTCGGTGAGAGTTCACCCTGGAGGGGTGAGAGTGGCTGCGAGTGGCAGAGGGCGCGAACAGACGCTGCGGCTGAGCCTGATGACTGAAGTTGTGACTGTTGTTCGTCTCTCCCTTGGATATCTGATATAAGTTGCTGTTGCTGGCTATGGGCTGTTTCCTCTGGCTGGAGATGGCCAAAGCATTGATGATGGGCGTCTTAGCTGGGACTTGAGACACTCCGTAATGGGTGGTCCTATTGGATGAGTCAGTGGCCTTCTCTTTGCCCCCTTTCCCAGTTCGATGGTGAAATTCTGCTGAGTCACTCACCCTCCGACTCTTTCCCTCCAGGAATTTGGCAGCCACTGAGATTGGCTGAAGGAGATGAATACACAAACAGAAACCTCAGTGGAAAATGGGACACATCCTAAATCAGAAGAGAAGTTGCTCCTACCTGCTACTAGCACCTATCAACCCGCCGATCAGCCAGACGTCTGTCTAAATACACCCACTTATCACCAATCCACTCACCCCTACAACTTGTTGGACAGGCAGGAAGACAGGAGAATAAGTGCCAGCCAATAAGAGAGGAAGGGTTGACTGGTGCTAGGAGAGGAGCTGCACAAACAGACAGGCATGGCGGGGTTAATGCTTTCACTCCCCACAGTGATGTGATGTTATGCCACCCAAGCAGAGAAAGCATTAATGTGTCTTTACGCCTGGCTGCACGACACGAGGAGAGGCGGGCTCAGAAAGGAGAGGGGAGGAAAGTAGAGGATGAAAGAATAGAGAGTACAGAGGTAAAAAAAGATAAAGAGCATCACTGAGGCGGGGCTTTAGGGAAAGAAATGGCTGCACGGGAGGTGAAAGGAGGCATAAGAGGAGGAGAAGACCAAGGACAGCAGGGGGAATAATGAGTGAAAACTCCAGACGACAGGTGACAAAAGTGAGCAGGAGGTGAATGAGGCGCCACATTACACCCACTGTAAGACCAAATAGTTTTTCCCAGCATGGATGAAGTTAATTCCTGGAGGCAGACTGCACAGAGGAAAACCAGTGACAAACACATAGATAAGCAAGCTCTGCAAGCTAAGCCACACAGTCACAGACTAATGAGCAGTTGCAAACACAGCAGGGCTTCACAAATTAGCGCTCTGCCTCAGCACTTGGCAACACGAGAGCGATATTTGGGGATGAATCAAAGATTTGAGGACGAAGAGCCCCCAATCCTGACCTAGAAATAATGGCATACGGCAACAAAACTACCTGAGTGCCAAACAGCAAGTTGTCAACCTTGAACACACTGAAAAGGCCACATTCAAAAATGAAGTAAGGAAGGAATAAAGAAGAGAGAAGAAGAGCGCTCACCTCTGTAAACTGCAGAGGGCAGATTCCAACTTTGTCCCAGAGTTTGGCTTCGATCCAGTATTCATCCACCCGTCTGATGACAGTAAGGACGTCTCCCTGTTCACCAGAAGTGAGTAATGGACACACAGAGACAGAGAGACTTAGGGAAAGTTGTGGAAAAAGTGAGAGACAGAGAAACCGTGGAGGGGAAAGTCAGGAGGTCGTGAGAGAGTTGGCTTGCCCTGGAGACTGAGCACTCCACTCAGAAACTGTCCGATCCCTGTATCTCCCTCCCTTTCTCTCTCAACTCTCTTTGTGTCTGCAGGCCCAGTCCTCTCTGCAGCCACCCTCACTCTAAAAACCATTTGACCATCTGCATTAAAAAAAAAAAAAAAAAAAAGGTGAGCTCAAGTGTGCTTTAATGGAGAACACGCAAGTGCAGAAGCCCTTATATAATAGCCTCAGAAATCCTTCAGGGTAAAACCACTGTAACAAGGATCTGAAGCTCCAGCTCGACTTAGTACAACTGGGAGCTGCGCTGCACAACATCATGATCTACTTCAAGTGTTTGTCTGAAAAAGACGAAGCATTGATCAACATTAACATCGCCAAAATGATGCACTAGAGCGATCACATAATGAGCAACACTTGTATACTTTATTCTTCCCCTTGCTTAGTTTATCATTTTATTATTCCCTGAAGGCTTTGCTCGGAAACTCGAAGCGGGTTATTTAACAGTTCAAGTGTACAAATGCAAGTGACTAAAGCAAATGGAAATGAGGCTTTCCACCGCATTAATTCAGCACTTTGAGAGTCAGACCTTGACGAAGCTGAGACAATATTTACTGTCTTCCAGATTCATCTCTTCTGGATTAAAGTTGCACAGCGCCCTGCGGAGAGCCAGTGGTTGGGACTGTTGCAGGAGCTGCAGCTGAAGTGTCTGGTTGACGGCCTGCTGCGTGCTGACAGGGACGGTCACGCTGCTGCCAACGTCACCAACGTTTACTTGGTGCCAGTCGTCGTCCACTTTGTGCTTTGGGGCGATACCGTTTTCGTGCGCGACGACCAGCTTTCCGGCCGGATCGCCTCGCTGGTTTCTCATGGAAGCTCTGAGAGAAAGCTGAGAGTAGACAGAAAACAGGCATCAGTCAGCGCGAGTGTGTCCGATAACTGTAACAATAACAGAGACAGTTAAGTCCCTCTAGTCTGTAATGTCTTTATAAGATGATAACGTTCTTTATACAGAGGTGAGTGTTTAGAGAAACAACAGTATTTATGGGTTTATATAATCCAAAATCCACTTTTGTATACATATTATGTGCTCCTGCATTGTCTAGTCGCTGTATAATATTTTTTGTTTCATTTTCGTAGTGTTTCAAAAAGTCATGTAAAATAACATGGTCGCGGGCCGCGGTTGCATAGTCACTGTTAGCAGCGAGACGCCATGTTTCTACCGGAGCCTGTAAGGACAAACGCGAGAGAACGAATCAAGCGTCGCTTCACTTTTAGTGGAAGTCCCGCCTCCACTCTCTCCGCTTCGTCTGCTACGGCCGCGGTAGCTCGCCCTCTCCCTCGCCTCATGAACCTCATCTGCTGACACGGAGAAAGACAACGAGGACGACATTTGACCGACTGAGGATACAGTATCGCTCAGGGAAGGGAGGGGGTGAGCAGAGGAGCAGTTCTTTGTTGTAAATTTCAACTTGCCTCTAGATGTCACTATAAACTACTTACTTCACCTTTAAGTCACTTTAGCGTTTAAGATAGCACAATTTTTAATAAACTTTAAGAAAATCATCAGCTTAAAGATATTTTCAAGTACTGAATCAGACAACAAGCACAAGCATCTTTTACAACTTGTTTGATATTTCATATAATGAAAGTCTTTGCCAACAGCAATGAACATCTAAGTCAGCTATAATATAATATTATCACAGTTTATAATCCATGAATGCAGTCGCTTCCGGGTGAATCATTAGCTACAGAAAACAAACGAACATGCTCACTTTTGAACTTGTAATAACCTCTTTTTTTGTTTCCAGTTTCACTGAAGACGATGGATGGAAAAACATTCTAAAAGGTCATGAAGGGGCTTCGCATCATTAATTAGACTGAAGGTTTGTAGGAATTGAAACCAGTCTGCAAATTAAAAAAAATATATATGAGTCTGATTAAGTGTCTGCATCAACCTCAGTTCTCGCCTGTTACTCATCAGACTCATCACCGTATACGGTGTGATTTGCATATCAAGTTCATTTTTATTTTAAAACCAATTCAAAACAGTTAAGATGAACCGAGTCTTTTCAAAGTGCAGGTTTCTGTAGTGTCTATCATCACAAAGTCTCTCTGTCATGAACTGTGTCTGATATAATAAATGTATTTGTTTATGCAGAGAGGCCTCTGTGTTCTATATTCTTTCAAAACTGTCTTTAAAACTCATCTGTTTAATACAATTACAATTATTTTAACACATACAAAACACTCACTCCTCTCTACTTACTACTCGTTTTGTTTAACGAAAACGTGTATATTTGTATGACAGTGACAAATACAAATGTATATTTTAAAATAGATGTTTCAATTAAAGAGTTATACCGAGACACTTCCTGATGATAATATAGATTTGGAAGTCAGTGATAATGAACATTAATAAGTGTTATAGGCACAATATACAGAGGCTATAATAAACTGGAGTGTATTCCTTTGTGTGATGTGACATTAATGTGGTAAATAAAATTACAGTCCCATGCCTCATTAGTCAGCATTTTAATGTATCTGTTTTTGTCATATTTGACACTGGTATCACAGTAAACATGAGTGACTCTAACTGTGTTTTGTCTTTTATTAAAGGTGCATTATGTAATAAATCTAAAGCAACTGGCCATAAAATCCTCCTAATATGTCACAGAGACTCAGGAATAATATTCATATAACAAAATGAACTCACCAACAACAACAGTACAGACAAAATATTTGCATTAAAAAAACATCTTTTGCAGACTGCAAATCAAGTTTATGTTTTGAAATCATGTTTTGGTAATGTGGCGCCACCTACCGCCGTCTACCAATCATTGCAGTCAGTAGAGTCTCAGCTGCCGAGCAACCACGGGTTGCCAGTTATGTCAGAAATCGAAACCTAAAAGACGTCTGTATTTTGAATTTGAATGTAGTAACTGTTTTTGGCCACATTCTTACATATGGCACCTTTAATCTTACACCTACATATAGACACTGTTTATCACATTATTAAGTATTTTCAGTAATTATTTAACAATATAAATTAGCATTGTACTGCAAAAAATGACTGCTGGATTTCCATAATTGTTTGTTATGTTTGCAGTGAATTGTTTTATTTTTTTTTAACAGGTATTGCAAGGGTTAGAGCCATATAGAAGTGGTGTTTGTATCATATGAAGCCCGTTTGAAACATTTTGTAAGTAAATTATAGGTAAAATATTATTCACTTCTATTTTGTGGCATTTGGTCATTATATTTAGCACTTTACATTTGTATTCTTTTATATCTCCTTTAATTGTCCTGCTGTTGTAAATTAATTGAGGTAAAATGTGATTTCCCTCATTGGGCTTCACCTGTGGAGCAGGACAATGAGAAACAGTTTTGTGAATGTAACCGTAACTATAGTGTCTCGTCACATATACGTCGTGTGATAGTTTTTTTTGTTAATAGAGCTGTTTTATTTTTGTAACTGACGACTTTGTGGAATAAATGTCCAGGATGCCAGTTTCACATCAGTCTGGCCTTTTCCATCGGATTTAACGAGTCAGAAACTTCACATCCTGCAAGAGCGGCGAGGAAGGTTTTACAGCGACACTAAATGCTGTGATATCTAATCTTCGGCATTTTTATTAGCAAGACTTAACCCACCGTTTCTACGTTTTGGGGACGATACAGGAGCAAATTGGTTATTTTAAAAGGAAGTTTTAGAAATAGTTAAAAGGAATTAAAACCTCAATCAACATTTAATGAAAAGGTATCACCTGCTATCAATATTGTAAATATTGATAATATTTAAATACTAAATCGTCACGTGAAGTTACTTTTTTGATTAACTGTGAGTGATTTACACATGCGTGAGTCTCCAGAAGTTTAAATTGTGATTATCTTATGGCATTTTAGTGTTTTGTTCTTTTTTTTCTTGTTTTTTTCTGTTTACTTAGGAATATTTACACGTACGCACACCTGTATGTATGTATACATGTAAACATACCTGTGTGTCAGTATGTGTACATGTAAATACATCCTGTATGTTTATCTTTTCTGTATGTGAGCACTTTTGATTATTGGACCTTAAAAATACTAATACAAAAATGTTGTATACTGGGTTTTAAAGAAACAGATATGAACAGTGTGAGTTGACGCCTTTACAATCAGTAAATGTCACGTGACATATTCTAGACAAACAAATGATTATAAGTGCTGGGTTGGGCACTGACCTCACTGTACCCTTGTGTCTCCCTGTGTTGACCCTCCTGCTGCTGCTGTTGTTGTTGTTGTTGTTGACCCTCCCTGACTGTGGGGATGCTTCTTGCCAAAGGCACTGCATAGCGGCCGCTCTGTCTGTTGTTGCTGGGCCCCGTGGAGCCCTGGAGCCCCTCCAGGAGCCGCACCAGCAGGAGGTTTGCAGGGAGCTCTTCCACCGTCCTGGCTGGGACGGAGGCACCACACTCTGGGCAGAGCAGCTGGGAGTGCTCTGCCTCCTGCCTCTGCAGGCAGGGCATGCAGAAGGTGTGCTGGCACGGCAGGACCTTGGCTGACACATCCAGCTGCTCCCAACACAGAGGACACTCCAGTAATGTCATCAGAGACAGCTCCTCCATTTTAAATGGGGCCACCTCTGTGTGAGACTATGGCCTCTGGTGCATGAGAAACACTGTAAACCATACTGGAAGGAGAGAGGACATCAGTCAGGACTTTGAAAGTGAATGAGTCCCAACATCACTGACCAAAGTCCTCCCGTATATAAGAACAATGTTTTTAATACTAATACTTTAAACACGTATGGTGCTGGAGACACTGAGAGAAAGCACTTCGTAGTAAACAACACAGTCGCGCGCTCAGGCTACAGGTGTCATGCGCTCACCTGGCGGCACAGGTAAGACAGTCCCTCAGAAGCAGGAAATATCCACACATACTGTCCGACCATAACACAGTCGAACCTTCGTGTCTCAATAACACAGTGGTTCCGTACTCACGTGTGTTTCTGACAGCAGCCACAGACACAGGTCCTTGAAACTCCGATCAGGAAACGACTGGATTTTGCCCCGCTGTCGCCATGACGCAGCGTCCCGTGTTCTCTGCGCGTATGACGCACAGCTGGCGTGTTTTTTTCTTTTTTTTCTTTCTCTCTCTCTCTTCTCACAGTAACGCCAATACAAGTTCACTCTTCCTCTGTGTTTACGACGCTCAGAAAAAAACCACTTGTAGAAAGCAGAGGTGGAAGGAAAAGGTAAAGTATGTCGCGTCCCAACCTCAGCTCGGCACATTCATGAAAGGAAATGTATCAGGTTTCAGTGTCCGACCCACTTTAACCCTTGACAGCTGATCCGCTCTTGTTCTGACGGCGCTGTTCAATAATTAAGGACACAATAAGTCAGGAATGTGATTTAATCAATAAAGGCTTGCAGAATAATAGTACAAATATTGACTAATGAAGAAAAAACATGATATTTGTTTACCAATTTCTAATTTCTAAGGTTTTTGAGTGTCATTATGCATCATGCATGTTTCATGTCCAACACTTTTATTGGTTATATTCTACATTTATTTCCCCCTTGTAAACTCGTTTTTATATTGGTTCAACTGAGCAGAATAAGGGAAAATCATGAATACAGCTGCATGAGCAAAGTAATGTGACATGGTCTCCCTCTGCTGGTGCATTCACTGACCATCTCTGCATCTCTCACTTTCCATCATTCCTGCAGAAAACTGGAGGGAAATCAGACAAACCTGAATCCTGCCAACAGCACCTTGATCTCTCGTCGTTGTGTTGCATTTGTCGGGCATAGAAACAGTCACATCTGGAGGTCATTAGTCACATTCAGTGCTTTTTTTTTTTTAAGCATCACTTTGTGTTATTGTTGTTTGGGTTTTTATCTGCAACAGTCCAAAGCTTCCCAGATCCCCTTCCTTGCATCTCGAGACTAAATAATTTATCCACATTGGCTACGTACTGAAAGTTCAGGACATTTGTTTGAATTTTTTAAACAAGCATGAATCTTTCATTTTTTTTCTTCACATCAGCAGAACTCGGGGAATTCTAAAAATGTACATGCCTTTTTACTGAATGGGTAAGAGCAATAGGAACAAGTGAGTGTGTATGTGTGTGTGATTGAGAGAGCAAGATATACTATGCCATCACTTATTCACATGTTCACATGTTGAGTACAGAGGTAAATGGACGCAACTTGATTTAAGTTTTTAACTGAAACTAAAGGTTTGATGTCATAAGTTCTGTTATCCTATCACATAGAGGAGGGAGGAGGAGTGTGACTGCTGCTGCTGCTCATAGGAAGTCAGTGCACACGTATGTGCAAATGTGCTCCGTAAAAAGCCAGCGGCCTGTGTGGTCTCCACTCAGGAGCCTTGGATGTCAAGGGAAGAGCGACCGTGTTTGATGCTCCTGATGTATAGTCTGTCTGATGGAGAGGGAAAGGTCTCCCCGGGGAACGCTCCGAGCTCGGTGTGCTGTCTCTCAGAATATCATAGCTTGTCACAAGTTGCAGTATGAGGAGAAGTGCCTCCTTCTCCCTCTTTCATGTTTAATTTAAAATGCCGTCTTGCTCACAGAGTGCTACCAACTCGCTGAATGTGATTTGTCTCTGCGTTGCCCTTTGCCTCGTTTTCCCCGCTCCCACTCTGCCTCTTTGTGCCTCCGTTTGACCATTTTGCTGTGTGTAGATGTGCTTTTTCTGTGTGATTTGAACAAGGTTCTTATTCAGTTTGATGAGGATGAAGCACATATGAAAAAAGCTCTTTGCCTTACCGCCCAAAACTTAGTGTCTGTCACAGTTACAGTAGCTCCCAACGGTTCACTAAGTGACTCATGTTTGTTTCTTTTTTCTTTTCTTTTCAGAGATGTGTTTTCACTCGCTTTCCCCACAGAGCAAACATAATAGGTGAGGCTGACATCTGTGTCTGGAGCAAAAAGACATCGCTCCGGTTAAACTGGCTCGACAGGAACACCCGAACTTGTTCTCGCTTCATCATGAGTTTGTGTGTGTGTTTTATGCAGATACGTCAGCCTTAATGCAGGGGGGGAGGAGGAGGAGGAGAAGGAGGAGGAGGAGGAGGTGTCCACTCCCATTGTCTGACAGACAAAGTCCTGCTAAAAACAGAGTGATACATTAATGGTCCTCAGTGTGTCGTCACCCTGGGTCAACCCATTCAGTCCTGACTACCTGAAAACACAGGAATGCAATTAAGAACAGAAATATATGCAGACAAGCAGCAGATGCTTTTATATATATAAAAAAACAAAAAACATCCATTCATGAAGCAACTTTGCGATTCTTCCACCCACAGTTTGTTCTGCCTGGTCCTCCTCTGCCAGCTGATTGAGTCATACATATTTCATATTTGATAAATAAATGAAACAACCTCTTTTCTTATTTCTGAGTATAGTGCACTAAGTTGCTCCACTACCTACGTAAGCAGGAGATTATTATCGGAGCTCTGACATTGTTTCAGTCATTGCCCAGATGAGGTTTGGCTGAAGGATGTATGCATTTACTTCCTATTTTATTTGCTGCTATGTCTTTTTTTTAATGCTCTCAATGAGTTTGTAGCCATTATTGCAGAAGAAATGTCTGTGTTTCTATGGGAAAACAATAAAAATCACCCCCTTTTCCCAGGAAGCCTGTGAGGGAAGTGACATGTCTTACTGCTTTAATAGAAGTCTAAGCCCATCATGTCATTAAAGACCTCCTCTGACTGCTCTTAGCGATGCATTTTCCCACCGTACATTACTCACGTGGGCAGCTGTTGCACTTAACAGGCTGCAGGCTAATAAGTGCAGTAACAGTACTATAGGTCATGTGACTTTATGACACACTTCATCTCCATGTCCAAGTGCAGAAGTGTAGAAGTGACTCAGCCTCATCCGAGCGGCAGGACATCGAGCCAATGGCAGGTGAAGCACCTGAGCTGCAGGGAAGCGTTTAAGCCGTCTCCAGTTGTACGCGTTTTTGTTTGCAGAAAACTATGACGCTGAAGTCTTTTGGTGTGCAAATTCTCCAGCAACTGTTTGAGTTGGAGATATGCAAACTAAAAATAGGACGCACACATACACACACACACACACACACCTCTGAGCCAGCTGCTTCTACACCACCTTTGGGACTGCCTCCACGTCTCCCCTCATTCCTCTTTCAGTCCTCGCTCTCCCTCTTCTTTCACAGTAGCTGGTGTCACCTCCCTTTTTTTCCCCATTCTTCTACTTTTCTAAGTGTCTGAAACAGGCCTTCTGTGTCCAGTTAGACCTGTACTGTGCTGGCATGAAAGACCTGAAACAGGACACCACTTGTCCACACTGCGGTACAGTCTATTATCCAGCAGGATGGGGATCTAGAACACTGTGGCTCAATACTCTGTTCCATTAGTCTTGGATCCAATCATTTGAGAAGCACACAATTATTTTAATATCCATCCAAATAAAATCTGGTGGCAAAAAGCAAATGTGCAGCGTTTGAAAAGGGACCCCCAGAAAAATGCCAAACATTTTTGTATTCCAAGTTTGGCAGTACATCAAAATGAGCTCAGATCTGTTTGGAGCTGTATCTTTGTCCTCCTTTCCTGCTTAATAACTAAACTAACTTTCCATCAACAGAACAGAACCTTTCATCTGACATGTGACAATGGTCACTTTGGCATTTTCCATTTCCAAGAGATGTGTTCACACACAAAATAAATCACAGGTTTGTCTTTTCATGACAAACCTCATGAAAAGACCAACATTGTGTTTTCCATTAAAAGTCACATTTTTATTCATGAAAAGAGTTGCAAAATGAATAGAAAATATAGTCAAGACATTGACAAGATTAGAAATAATTATTTTTATTCAAAATAATAATTTTATCCTTCAAACTTTGCTTTCGTCAAAGAACCAGCAAAACTGTATTCAGCTGTGTTAACATCATTGCACAGGGGTTTTCAAATCATCCAATCATTTGTGATGTTTGCTTTTGTTTTACTTTGCCAATTCAGTTCAGTTCAATTGAGCACAGGCCGTAGTCCGACTAAGACAGGCAATTGAGCAACTTGCTTTGCCCGAGCATACATGTGGAGGAGAAAATCGATTTATTATGGTTAGATTAGGGATTTCTTTGAAATTCACTTGTGAAACCAATCCTGTGAGTTTCTTTCTACAACGTTTGTGTTGCCTCTCTCTTTGTTTTACAGCCCTAGTAACTCAATCAGAGCCCGGATAGCTCAGTCGGTAGAGCATCAGACTTTTAATCTGAGGGTCCAGGGTTCAAGTCCCTGTTCGGGCGATACTTTATTGATACATCGGTTTACGTCCTTCAATAGCCTTCTAACACGAGTAGCAAACACAATGTACCATTAGAACACTGCGAAGATAGTTTCTGGGAATGGGTCTCTTTACACCTATATACATATTCCATTAAAACCAGATGTTTGCAGCTAGAATAGTCATTTACCACATTAACAATGTATAGAGTGTATTTCTGACATTTCTAAGTGACCACAAACTTTTGAACAGTAGTGTATAACAAAGAAAAAGAGTAAAATCCTCCCATATGAGAATCTACAAGAGAATGTTTTATGATTTTTCTCTTTTGTGTTGGGAAAAACTGTTAAAATTATCACATCATTTTAGTTTAAAATTGTCCTAAGCTCGTGTTATGGCAAATATGGATGAGCAACTAAAATGTGGTTAAGTTTGGGGCAAGATCAGGGATAAGGATAAATAAATATAACTAATCATGGAGTACGGTTTGCTTAAACCTACCATAGCTGTTAATTAATAAATGAATACACTTTTAAAACTTAACACTGTTTGTGTTTTACACGTGGAAGACATGTTTTAAGATTTATGTCAGGAGGAGCAAATGCCCTTGGGCTGTGGGTCACATTCTGTACATACTGAGAGAGAGACATTGTTGCTTTGGTCTTTTCACTGGATTTGTTTGAAACATGGAAGGATTAAAAACAATCTTAGCATATTTATTGAACTAAAAGCATTCTGCAAAGTTGCTTTTATATTTCCAGAGCATCAGAGAAGCAGCTGCACAGGGGTTTTGTTTCCATGAAGGACAGAAAAGCTATCAGCCCCGTTTGCATGTATGCTGCTGCATGGAATTGTCCCTCAAGACACTGTGAACAGGAAAATTGTGTTACGCAAAGTAAACGCAGTAACACGATTATTGCAGCCTGCTGTATGTGCGCGCGCGATGAAAGTAATTCACGTCTGAAATGAATGGGCTGAGAGTCTTTGGCTCATTTCCTGTGGAACAAACTCCCTCAATCACACACCCTTTGTGTGCTTTTGTGTGTGCCTAATTTCCATTCAGCAGGTAGACACGTCACACTGTTTGTTCGGCATCACTGCTGGAGACAGACTCGTCACATTGAAAATGGGGGTAATTCGGCCTTTTTTTTTTTTTGCCTCATCATTATTCATGCACACCCACCAGAAACACAGTGCTCCAAATTAGATTATTGTTCACACACATGATTACCTGTTGGGATGACCTGCGAGTGTGCAATACAGAGGCTGGAGATGCAAGTTGAAAATGTGAAAATGACAAAAGAATACGAAAAGACATGTCTGTTTTCACTATCCAATGACATTCTGTGATAAGTGGCGTCATGGCAGTGATGGAAAGTATGTCAGAAATGATTAAGGTGACGATGAATGTCATCCACAGGCCAGATCATGACTCGTGTTAAAGCAGAGAAAAAATCTGTATGGACCACAACATGGAGAAATGTCACCAGTCCCTCTGAGTGGTTTATACATTTGCTCAAGGCTCTCTCTCCGTCTCTCTGTGTCAAACACACATACATTATTTTACAGCTCTCTTAATGGGGACACTCAGACATAATGCATTTCCTAGCCCTAACCCCTAAGCCCTAACCTTAACCCACTTACCCTATCCTTAACCACTACAACTAAATGCTTAAAGCCCAATGTATACTCCTGCGTAAAGTGCTCTACGTCGGTTACGGAGACCCCTCTACGTTGTCGGAGAGTCTCTCCGTCGTCTCCGGCTGCACAAAATATTTTTTAAGTGTCCGTCACTCCGTCAAGGGACAACGGAGACGGCAAGGGCTGCGATTGGTCATCAGGATAACGCTGCTCTGTGCCGGCCACTGTGCGCACAGAGCGTCCACAACGTCGCTGCCAAACTATAAATACGTCATATCTTAATACACAAACCACATGGTTAGACACTAAATGGCTAATATTTCGCCTCAAATGATCTTAAAACTGCGTTCCGGGAAACAGAAAAATATTTATTTCAGGTGAGAAACTCTAACCTTTAAACCATCACTATAATAACTGTCACACCAACCCCAAAAAAGGTCTTAACCAAGGGGCAAACAGATTCAAGATTCACAATTTGGTCAGCGCCATTTTGACATTTGTGCAAGTTCAGAGGTGACACTAGCAACCAGGCTCCTATTGGACAATACCAGCTGTCAATCAAACTGGTGTCCACTCCAAATCCGCTGTATTTAAAGGTCGATTTTCCAAAATTGACATCATGTGATATTGAAGAACTAAAATGAGCAATTGAGTTATTCACTGATGTTCACACCTCCTGGTGGCCATTTAATATATTTTGACTTCCCATTTGTCTTCAGGAGAAAAACCGGAAGACTACGTATGTCTATATGTATTTTTTTAGGTACAGTCTAACTCTAAGGTCTTAACCCATTAACAGGTGTGACAGAAAGTGGCCAAAATGAACCCCACCCCCAAAAAAATATCTTTGCTTCCTGTGGTTTATAGGGGGTTTTTTTTGGTCGTAACGAAGATGCAAAGATGCAAGCACACATTTCCTAGCCCCTTATCCTAACTTTAACCATTTCAAGCATATGGTCAAAAAGCCTTTTAAAGTTGTGCCAAATCTCCCCACAAGGTCAAAATATCCTCACAAAGATTGGACAATTGGTCCACACACCCGACTAAAGACACACACACACACCTGCATGTAGGCAGGTGTCAGTCATTAGTGCTGACTTCAGCAGGCATCGACTCTATTGTGAGAGGATGCTTCTGCATTTCCTCGGCGCACCAACACTGAGGCACAACAATGAGCACATGATCATTCACCTCCCCACACAGCCACCGTCAGCACTGCAGGTAGTTATCTGTATCAAATGCGCAGCTTTTCGCATTCTTGGATATTCTTCCATCTCCCCCTGGGATCCATTCAGCCTCCCGCTGCACAAAACAAGGTTCTGATTCCAGGTGCAAAGCTCCTAATGAGACAAAATATCCACGGGTCCCGAGCGCCCGAGAGCCAAAGTGAGGAGGAGAGCGATCCAGGTAGCTGCATACCAATGCTCACCTGATCCCCTCCTGGGACAGAGAGTCCACCAGTGGGAAGAGAAAGAGAGACAAATGAGGGTGTGAGAGACGAGTTACTCTACCGCCTTGTTATGAGGTCAGTTAAGTTTACCTGAAGCTCCACATCATTTCTGCAGATGTAGGCGACTAAATGGTTTTTTTTTTGTGGTTTTTTTTTGGGCTTCTCTGACAGGTGTAAGGAGGATGATTTAAAACCAGAATGTCTTCACCTCGTCATTTTCTCCCTCATTACCTTATCTCTTCTTCAAGGTCTGCTCGGGAGAATCTACAGGCTCAATTAAGCCGTTCTGACCGGAAATCCCACTGATCATAAATCACCTCCAAGGGCTCCTGATCAGCATAGCTACACTGCAGCGCGCGGGAGCATGCAGTGGTGTGTGCTGCTGTGCAGGGCAGCAGCCATTATAAATCAAAGGAACAGTACAAAGTATATTGCAGTTCAGAGAGGGGGGGAGACACTGTAGGTCACTGTATCATAAATCTGGAAAATAATCATACAATAACTACAGCGGGTCAAGTAAACAGTTATGATGTTATGGGAGAACGGACAAGGACTTAGTCACCTTCTGTATCAAGCCAGTGTGTTCTGAGGTGAGAATTATGGCAGGAACCTTTCATACTTTGCATTTTACGATGAAGTCTGTCAGGATGTGAAGGCAAAAGATTTCACTTTTCCACGGAGCCCAGAATGTGCAATGTCAAAATGTGCTGCACTCAGCCATCGTGTCTGCCTATTAAATATTCACTATAGGGGAACATTGATTTAATTCCTCCCAGTGTTTTCCCAGTACTGTGCAATTAGACCCAACCCATACTTCGAGGTGTCATTGCTTTATGAAACATCCTCAAATAGTTTCAGGCCAATTTTCCATATGTGTAACACTTACTGGTGTATAAGTGTGATGATGTGTTGGCTCTTAATTTATGTCATGCCTTTTAACGAGGGCCTGGGGACAAATGCCGCTCTGAATCCATTCTGGTGCTGCTACTGTGTAAGGGAAATAACCTCAGTATTAAAATTGGCAAAAGAGAGGGAGGGGTTAGTTTAATTAAAAGTAATCCTTCACATGATTTGAGTGATGAGAGTTCAAACTCACTAACAGACAAATATGCTGAGCTTTTTATTCTGAAATCATTTTTCCATTGTAGCAGCTTGGTCAGCGGAGATGGCGCACAAACCCCACAGCATCCACACTGACCAGCGTTTGCTTCCAGTCTGTCACAGTTCTTTGAATGCAGTCCCATCTATTATCAGTGGTAATCTGTTGTTTGTAATGGACAGGCTCCAGCGCCGCACAGCAGACACTCCCTATCAATGCCAAGCGCATTATTCCCCACTGCACTCATGAAACAGCATTCTTATCTCCAGCAAAGCTGATGTATGTAAGAACCCCTCCCCGCAATATTCCACACGGTGTTCCGCAGATTAATCCCCCCAGAGATTAAATGTTGAACACAGATGGTGGAGCATGTTGCATCCACATCAGCTGACCTGCTGCCATCACTCTGCAGTGAGCAACAGCGCCCGTGAATATCCCCGTGTTTTCAGTCGTCAGTTTCTGTTCCTCAGATCACTCTGACAATGATGATTATTGACATTTTAATGAATTAATAAAGGGGATTTAGTTCAACAGATATTTTTAACTGCTTACACTGCTGTGAGTTTGTGTTGGCCACAGATACAATCTGCCAAGATGCAAAACTAACACATTCAAACATTTATTTATAAGTAGTGGTTGGCACTATTGTCTTACAACAAAAAGATGGGGGTGGTTTTAGCAACCCAGTCCAACTGGTACCACTCTATATGGAGTTTGGAAGTTCTCCCCGTTTTCCCCGTGATGGACTAGTGACCCGTGTCCTGCTCCTTTTGCCCTATGTCAGCTGGGATTGGCACCAGCACCTCCACAACCCACAGGATAAAGTGGTTGAATGGATGAATTTAAGTGGTTTACAGAATAGAATGTCCCAGCTGTTCATTTCTATACATTGGAAAAAAACTAAAAAAATACAATGACAGGACAGACTAGCAGAGCATAAATCTGCCATATGACCAGAAATTGTTCATTATACTATGATTAGACATTTCCTTGAGACCAACAACATTAACCCATCCACACTACAGGCCTTGAGACTGTTCTTACTGTTTTTCTGTGTACATCTCACTGTCACTTCAGGTATTTATAATCTACTATTTTCTTTCTATTTTCTTATTCACGACTTCTTTAAATTATTTATACTTTGAGCCAAACTTGCTGCCATCTGCTGGATTTTCATCTCCCTGCACTCTCTTGAAAGCTTCAGGCTGAAACACATCGCTACATACAATATGTGCTTTAAACCATTAGATTAAAGGCATTTTAATAGTTTCAAAGAGAGTGCCTCAGAGTTTGTTTTTGTTACTTGGTTCTACTCGTTTTCCATCTCCTACGAACATAATGTGAGTCCAAAAAAAAATCACTCCCTCCCATTGAGTTTTCAGTCATTTATCCCTGCTGCCATTGGTCTTTTGAATGTCTCTTTTAAACGGCTCACTATAATTGCATTTGTGATTGTGTATATTGTTATTGTTTGGTTTTGAGTGGTCACGTCTGGCTGTACAACAAACTGCCGCTCGGGGATAAACGTGAACAGTTCTATGGAGGCCGGCACTGATGATCAGTCAATCTGTGAGCTAATTCGGTTCAGACTGAATCATCGCAACAACCGTTGACGGATGGTCGTAAAAATTATGCAAAATGCAGGCCCATGTTCTATTGTTTGATGACTCCTTGACACAAACGACACCATGAACCGTTTCTATATAATTTGCTGAGGACACAGAACAGTGCAAGTCACATCTGTTCATTTACAAGGAATAGTTTTAGGTTCGGGGTAATTCTAAGACACAATAATATAATATGATATGGATGCGGTAAATTTAAATGCGGGGCCATGGAAGAGCAAAAACAATCCATGTTTGCCAATGTTTCCCAGATGCTGCAATCTCGCACTGGTGGTGACATTTGGAGCCAGACTCCGTGCACTATAGGATTGTGGGGTGGAGCTGCAGGATCAAGGTCCTGCTAACCACTCACCAACCAATCGGAAGCTAATCTCAGCTGTCAACTATGAACAAGACAGGAACTCTTGAACATGCAGTACGTCTTAAATGACAGAAATGTCCTTTGGGAAGTTTTTAGGTGTATGCTGTACTTACTGTATATACTAACCAAATGCCTTGTGTTTGTTCACAAGTTCCTGGAGAGAATAGGTGACAAAGAATCACATTCTCTACTGTATTTTAACACATATTAATATAGTGCAATCATTCAGGGCTGGTGAATAGCTTTTGGTGAGCATGGAAGTATAAACAACACAAAGCTAAGCAGATGCTGTTTGTCTTGGCTCTTTGAAAGTGTAAAGACCCCTGCACTCTCATTAATCTCTATTGGCCTGTGTCACAGCTCAGGGAGAAAGGCGAGATTACTCCCATCCCGGGCTCAGACTCTCATTTAGCCACATACTTCAAGCCATTATTCAGCCATCATTGGAAAGCTACAAAACAAATGGTATTTACCTCGAAGACCATATTACCTCAGGGGGGAGGGACAGGAAGCTTGGAGGCCAAGACCTGGGGAAAGGGAGTGGGGTATAAAGAGTTTGAAACTTAATGGAGCTGTTACACATTCTCCATGTCTGCAAGTGACAGGATGTGATCTGTCATCTAAGAACATGACAAGCAGCTGAAATGGGCTGGAGAGGGATTTGACACAGATGTCTGACAACACATCTAATCCTCCACTACCCTGTGGAAACGCAACTATAGGATGAATTTTATTGCCATGGCAACAAACTCAGAAATAATCCTGCAGACGTTAAGAGCCTGGGTGATTGGGTGTGATTGTGGTGTTAAATCACAGCCCACATCCAAACCAAAAGAATTACTGATTTTCAAATTAGGGCAATGTTAATTAGTCACCCTCCATCACGGTCAACAATCAAAGGGCTTACTTGTGTGGATACGAGGCACAATCTTCTTACACAGCTGAACCAAAGCTTAGCTGTGGCAGCAGCACTGATTACAATCTGAACCTCAGCTCTATCATTTGTGTCACTCGTTCTCTGGGCGCAACCTGTGGAGAGTTAAGAGATCCAATCCAAGTGTGTCAAGTCGAGGTAAAAGTGGAGGAAAGACTATTTGAATACAGACAGACGGCGTGTGCCGGTGTTTGTGTGAGATCAGCTGTAGATAAACACCACCTGCCAAACAGGATCAGAGCTACTAAGCAGAACGAAGAACGCCTCAGTAACTACAGGATCCACATCGGTTATTCTTTAAGAAAATAACACACAAAGAATGTGAGAACAGTTTGCAAATCATAACAGAAGGTGAGTCTAACGAATACCACATTGCAGCAATTGTGCAGTGTGTGTGTGTGTGTACACCTGGTATTCCTTATGTTGTGGGGACTTAAATCCGTTTACACAGTCACATTATTGGGACTGGTCGTCTTTATGAGGAGAAAAATCAAGTCCCGATAACATAAATGACTACATTTTAAGGTTTTAATGTAAGTTTTAAAGTAAGACTGAGGTTATAGGTTTATGTTAAGGTCTTTGTGAGGATCATTTTGACTTGTCCTCTCCATGTAAAGTAAGGACATTGTGGGAAAGTGAGTGACTTAACATTAGTAACCCGACCTAATTATTATTATTATTAACCATAGTTGACCATTACTGAATGCTTTTTCGACCCTTATTGTAAAGTGTAAACATTTAACGCTTGGGTAACACGTTTACACTTTACAATAAGTGTCTAAAAAGCATTCAGTAGTGGTTAACTATAGTTACTAAATAAGTATGATGCACTTATTAATGGTTACGTCAGGTTAAAAACAACAACACAACACCAACCTGGGAATATCACCCAGGGAATTACTCTCAGACACAAGGCACACAGGTTTCTGGTTACTCAGAAGTCAGTTAAAATACACAATTTATTAAATATTAATTGGTTCTAAAATATCAATAAAACTCATTTATACAAACAAATAAAGGGGGAAAAAACCTATTCAGGGCTGAGGCCAAAATTGATGGACGAGGGCTTGTGCAGGGGACAGATCCACCAAAGGAAAACACTGTCAGACACTCTCTGTGAAGAAAACCCAAAGCCAGGGACACAGCAAGACAGGAGGATGGTACACCAGGTAACCAGCACCACCAGCCTACAGCAACTGAAAAGGGGGGAGAACAACAACTTAGTGGGGTTGCACACACTCAAAAAAAGAAAACTCAGAGTCTAACAAAACAAAACTGCCCAATAGGAAGGAAGGAAGGAGGAAGTGAAAGTAAACAAAACAAAACAAAACTCAATTACCTAATTTACAAAACAAATCCCTTTAGTAATTGGATTAACAAAATAGAAACATAAGAAAAGTCCAGGTTCAACCCAGACAAAGCAGCATGGGCTAAATGAGGTGGTTACAGTAACACCTAATCAAGAAAAACATTAGCATCGGCCAAGTACACTAACATTAATGCATTTTACAGTATAACTACATACCGACACTCACTCGCGAGCGGAGGAAGGGAAGCATTTACCTCTGACCACACTAGCATTAGCCACTTAGTAGCACCAACCATAAAGCAGAGAGAGAGCCGACACTTAACACCGCTAAAACAACCACAGCAGAGCACGGAGTAGCACACAACCAGTCGTCCGGCAACACAACGCAAATGACTACTTCAGCATAATGACCAAAAGAAGGTGAAGCAGGGTGCGGACATACCTGTCGGAAACGTGACCTCTGACCCGGAAGTGAAAGAGGTGACGATGGGCGCACAGAAGAAGAACCGGTGGGCAGACTACGGCTTTTGTACAGACTCACCTGAATGATTAGTACAGGTAAGATGACATACACACCACAGCATTAGTAAATGATTAATTAAGACCTAAATTAATTGTTTATTAATGCTCATCCAAGTAACATGTACACCATATAGCGAATGATTAGAAGATGCATTAGTTAACTGGTACTTGCTTATTATGCTTATACCCTCCAAATAAATGTTTAGCACCATTAGTAAATTATTAGAGACATTAATTAACTACTCATTAATGCATTCCTATGCATTAATGTTAATTAATGTTTACTAATGTACTAACTAATGTTAATTAAGGGACCCTTATTATAAAGCGTTACCAGTAATGGTTAGGGCAAAGGGCCGGGGAAGTCATTATATTAGCTGTCAACATTAGCTCATTCATATTCAGCAGTGATTATTTCATCTTTTTGGCATTTTTATATATTTCTATTTATGTTAATACCTATTTTTGTCATATTTAATTGTCATATGGCTTTAATATAGTTACTATCTCTCTCTAACACACACAAACACTCACATACACACAGAGAGAGTGTGTGAGAGCGAGAGAGACCCAGGACGAGTGGTGCTTTGTTATTGGTGCCAAGAAAACTAAAAATCAATATCACACATCTCTTGTTTTGGAAGTCAGTCCTATGGTTCTCTGTGATGGAGAATAATTGACAGGGCTGCAGTGACTGTCTACAGTTTCTTCAGTGAGTCGTTGTTTCAAAGCAGCCTGTCAGTTTTCCAGTGTAAGTGGGACTTGTCCACTGCATTTTAAAATATAAGAATATTTTAGTACTTTGAGAATCACAAAGGAAATCATACTGAGCTTCAAAATATACTCTGGGAATGTTTGTTTGTTGTTTGTTTTTACAGGTTTGTTGTACTGTCCCTTTATGTTTGGTTATTTCTTTCATACCCACACTTCATAAAGAGTTTAAAATTGTGTTTTTTTTTACTTGCTCAGATGCTTATAATGCATGTTTCTACACGTTTCTGGATGTACGGCTGCGTTGTGTCCACATGTGTTTGTCCTCCTCTCCTTTATTTGCATTCTTGCTGTGGAGTCCCAGTCCCACATCGCTCCCAATTTCCTGCACAGGGTGATGACATTCAGCAGGATTTTGTCATCTTTTTTTCTCCTGGATTCATTTGTAATCTGTTCCACTGGTATTTCTGCACACTGGATTTGGCAGAATCAGGCCAGAGTAAGACCCAAATGTACACGGAGGCTGTAAATTGGCTTCATATTTCTCTAACTACGTCCCTGCAGGCTTCCTAGAAAAGAGCATAGTATGTAGGTTTATTATAATCACAGCTGAGAGAACAATGTTACTTGAAAAGGGGGCGAAATTACTGTTAACAACCATATAAGCTATTAATTTCCCCCCCCCCACAAATATCTATATGAAGTGACGCCACAGGGAAAACTGTGTCCATAAGTTGTGACAATTAATCATAAGATAAGCGCCCTTTGGGCAAAGCGGACTTAGTGGCTGTGAGATCATTATCTGTCTTTTCTTCATGAAAGTGCATATTGGAATAATCCTGGGAATGTCACTCTTTGCAATCATAAAACCAGTTATCATCTTGGTTTTGCAACACAAAGGGAAGTAAATTACAGTCTCTTCCAAACCTCGAACAATACAAAAACTAATCCTCTCATTCAGCATATGAAAAATGAAATCTTGTTTGCTTGGTTTTATATCACGCCTATTGTTCCATGTGTGAATAACAGAATTTTCTGGTCACCTCGTATCTGATAAGCAGGGTAATTCTCCTGCTCTTGAATCCACACAGGGGTTTGCATTAATTTTCTTATACAAGCGCTGTAATCACTCTGTCAAGCCTGTCTCATGCTCAAGAAAGGCGTTGTGGGAAATGCGAGGCCTGCAGGCAACCCTGCTGGATAATTAAGGGCAGCCAGCGGTGGCAATGATGCTTTGTGATTGAAGTTTTAATGTTACTTTGCATCCGAGCGGAGGAGGATGTTGGTTATCGACCTTCTATAAAGACTAAAGGGCCAAGGCCAGGATCTGAGGCTATTGATCTGTAAGGAAAGCAGAGTGGCAATAGCTGTGTTGAGGTGCTTCTGTGGGATAGGCCAGCAAGGTCATGTGGGCAGGAACATAGGCCAGGCCAGGCCAGGCTAGGCTATTAGAATTCTGATGTGGTCTAAGGCTAAATGTCATCAATGGTGGCTCTGGGTTTCAAAGGTGGGGAAAGAGGAAATTCGATTTCAAATGGAGATTATTTCATACTGTGTTTGTATTGAATGAAGGCTGTGAAGAAAGTATATGGCTCTGTGTGCAGAGAGGTGGAAAAAAAAGACTGGCCACTATATCCCTGACTAATTCATTATGTTACAGTCCCCCTCCAGGTTGTTGCTATTTTATTCTCTGCTGGGGTATTAAGAGTCTAATGTCCTTGTTTATGACTTTCTGGAGGTCCATTCACATCCTGCCCATGTCTCCTCTTAGTTAAAGGGATAGTTCGGAATTTTGGACATAAGACCTATTTTCCAACTCAGCCGGTGTGATGGAGACGTTTTCAAGAAATTTCATTCAGTTCTTCTAGTTGCCGAGTTCGCTGATGCTATGGCTAGCGCAAGTCAATGATACATGTTAGCATGGCATTAAAAACACTCATACCTACTCCACAGTGCACCCGAGGCAAATCAATTGTAACGGCAGACTATCGATGTACATATCTGTGTTGATAGAATGTTTGAAATAAAACCAACCTTGCAATTTGAAGGATTTATGTCTCAGCAGCAGCAACAGCGCGAAAAACGTCTCCAGACGTCTCCATCACACCGGCTGAGTTGGAAAATAGGTCTTATGTCCAAAATTCCGAACTATCACTTTAAAGGTACAATATGTAGTATTTATGGGTTTATATAACCCAAAATCCACTTTTTTATACATATTATGTGCTCCTGCATTGTCTAGTCGCTGTATTATAGTTTTTGTTTCATTTTCGTAGTGTTTCAAAAAGTTAAATAACATGACCGCGGACCGCGGTTGCATAGCCACTGTTAGCAGCGAGACGCCATGTTTCTACCGGAGCCTGTAAGGACAAACGCGAGAGAACAAAACAAGCGTCTCTTTACTTGTAGCGGAAGTCCCGCCTCCTCTCTCTCCGCTTCGTCTGCTACGGCCGCGGTAGCTCGCCCTCTCCCTCGCCTCACGAACCTCATCTGCTGACACGGAGAAAGACAACGAGGACGACATTTGACCAGCTGCGGATACCGTAGCGCTCAGGGAAGGGAGGGGGTGAACAGAGCAGCAGGTCTTTGTTGTAAATTTCAGCCTCTCCTCTAGATGGCACTATAAACTACTTATTTCCCCTTTAAATAGCAACTAAGTCGAGACTTGAATGTGTGAAATTTCTTTCAACTCTCGGTTTGTGGGCTGGTGACTTTTTCCGTATTACAGGCATCAGTTTGTATTGATGCCCTTATGCTAATAAAGATAGAACGGCTAGTGTAGTGTGTTTAATACTTGTATTTATGGATGTGCACAGTTAAACCCCAGGTGGTGCTCAAGCACTTGGCCCTTTTGCTCCTCACCAGGTAGGAGCCCTTTAAAAAAAAGGAAAAGAAAATGTATATATACACATATATGTACATATATGTGTATATATATATACATACACACACACATATATATATACATACATACATACATACATATATATATATATATATATATATATATATATATATACATATATATATATATATATATATATACATATATATATATATATATATATACATATATATATATATATATATATATACATATATATATATATATATATATATATATATATATATATATATATATATACATATATATATATATATATATATATATATATATTCAATTTCCTTTTATTTTTAACTCTTTCATTCATTTCAAATTACATTTATGTGGCTGATAAAATAAATTATATGGCCAAATATTGCAATTAAGACAGCAGTAATTTTGAAATAATAAACATATAAGATTTTGACCTGAGCCCCTGAAAATGTTAACTTTTATAAACAGATGTAAGCAGTGACATGCACTGACATCTGTTTATTGTCAAAAACGACCACTTGGTAACAAAGTCTTTTTCCCTCCCGTGTTGGAGGACACTCACTGTCCTGAGAGAGAGAGACACGTCTTCATCTATTATCACATGGCTGTTTTTGGGGGAGTTGCTGTGATACAGTCCCCAAGCCTCGCTCCTATAACAGATGCAATGTGGCGACACCGCAGAAATTTGTTTGCTAAAAATAGTGCTCTCTATAAACGCTCCTTGTGATGCACACAGCTACAGTTCTCTTTGTGATTCCTTAAGATTCTCTCGAGACGAAGAGGTTCACATTAAAATATAAACGAGGATCGATTTCACTTCTTGAATAAAGCCAGTTTTGTGAGTGCAGGGTAGCATGACAAAAGTTTTTTTACCTTCAGCCCTGTGGATCTCACAAATCCAAAGTTTAGGAGGGAAAACTCAAATTAAGCCATTCTGTCACCTCTGTTGACGAACACTGCAGTACGTTCCTCCTAAACCTTTTAGAGTAAACTTCAGTGTCAACATCAAGGAAGGTTAAAAGTCAACTAAATAGATACAATTGTGACCCATTTATTCACTTTTTTGCACACCTAAAATCCATTGGCATTAATTTCTACCTACACAACATGGTCTATACAACACACAATGAGACAAAAACGTTAACAAAGAGATGGTGCTTTGCTCAGTGAAGTCAGTCTCAGTCATAACTCCACCATTTTTACACTTTCACACCTAACAGTGAATCGAAGTTTTTTTTTTTTTTGATATTGCATATTTATGCTAAGGGTGAAATGACATGCAGTGCTGTTATCGAAGCGTACATATAAGTATATGTGTCATCAGTGGAGTATTGTGATATTCCATTGCTAACTCACAGCACCATCTGGGTACATCCATTGGAGAAAGAGAGAGAGAGAAATAAAAACACCTATCGAGGGCAGTTGCACATACATTATGTGATAGTTTGATGAATTGAAATGATTGTGCCCCTGAGGTTGCTTTGTTGCTTCAACTTCTGACTCAGTCGTCGCCTTTTTGTGCGCCTGGCTCCCAGCTCTTTGAAGTGAGAACAAGGTTAGCGATGTAAGCCCCAACAGCAGTAACCTGATTTACGCATGTGCATAACATATACAACACTGTGCATATTGGACAAATAAATGACTCACGCCGCCCTGTACTTTGAGTACTCCTCTAGTCATGCTGGCAGGGGAAGTGGCCAAAGTTTTTATTTTTACTAGTACAGTGCGTGTCTTAGAGCATGAGGTCTATTGCCAATGCAGTCAATAATCTTAACTGAATATAACTCAACATTCTCTTCGTTTCCTTTCTTCACACGCTTCACACTTAGAGACGATACTTTCTCAGGAGATCCGATTGCCACATATACTTCCTCTCTGGAAAGCGATCAGGAATTCTTATACGCTGGAAGTCCTGGATGCATTTCTCCAGCTCCTGCTGCGGCGTCATCTTCTCCTTATTAGATTTTCTCTTTGCGGCCTCTCGATCTCGGACCCCGAAGGTTCTCATGCGGAGCATGTCAGTTTTGCGGCGCATCTCTGCCTGCTGCATCATGTGACTTGGTCCTTTAGGCATAGGGCGGTCCAGCGTTTGGATGTTGGTCTGCCGTCTCACCGGGCCGCGGATCACGGTCCCTTGAGGGGAACTTGCCTCCGACTGGGTCTCAGAACAGGATGTTGAGAGGTCATTTAGGGAAGTGCCGCTTTCACCCTCGCGCTCACTTTTGTGGCTCTTGCAGCAGCAGTCGCAGTGAGAGGACGACCACCTTGAGGGCCCACCTGGGAAACACACACAAAAACACACTTATCTAGTTGTATGCACAAAAACACCACACAAATATGACTGCTGTGCTGGCCTTCTTATGCTGAGGTCAGACTCTACAGTATAGTGTGTCATAGTGGATGACAAGCAAGGATAGATCTGGGATCGTTGCTCTGCCTTCTACAATGTGTTTTGTGTACAAATAAAATGATAAAGCACAGTCCCTCATGTTTGAGAAGTTGATGGTCCAGCCTGTCCACTGAAAGGGATAGTTTGGATTTTGAACATTAAGTTGTATGACACAGACCCCAGGAGTAGAGTGTATGCATCATTGTTAAATCATTTAAAGAGGCTCCGGTTTGGAGCTCTTGCCCCGGTTCAGAGCCGAGAAACTTAGCTCTAGTAGAGAGTTTGGGTCGCGGTTGTGTCAAATGGCTGCGCGGCGTAGTGATATGGGCCAGATAGTGCCAAAGTGTTCTGACATACAGTTGGGCAGAGGTTGTATTGCGCAAACATGTTAACATAACCCATGCAGGCATGTTTGTGGTTTAAAACCTGTTAGTTATGTGTCTAAATTCTGTACCAGAAGTACTTTTCTCAACAATATATCCGAACCGGAGCCTCGTTAAATGATTTAACAACGTTGCATCCACTCTACTCCTGGGGTCTGTGTCAACTGTACAACTTAATATTCAGAAATCCAAACTATCCCTTGAGGGCAACAAACACACAGCAGTTCAGACGCCATTGTGAGTTCACCATCTTCTTCAGGGGTGTTTTGTATAAGCTCATGTTCCAGAATGTTCCAGTACCTTCAGGTCAGGTACCACCATGTAGTCTTTGGTGTCTGTCAGTCATGTCATGGCAAACATGTAAACTCTTAGAAATAAGGGTTCCAAAAGGGTCCTTCTACAAGGGTTCTTGGTGGATCTCTTATAAAAAAAAGGTTCTACCTGGAGCCAAAAAGGGTTCTCCTATGAGGACAAGCCGAAGAACCTCATATGGTTCTACTTAGCACTTTTATTTCTAAGAGTGTATGGCTCTGCAATTGTTGAATGTCATACAGTGACCATCATCATCATCATCATCATCAACAACAACAGACCAAGAAAAAATCTCAGCATTGGCTCCCTGTGTATTTTAAAATAAAATTGCATTATTCTTTTTAAGTCTTAATGGCATGGCACCTTCTTATCTGACAGAGCCTTTTAGGCTTCAGAGCTCTGACATCATGATCAACTACTTTTAAATACACATGCCAAGATCACAGCTATAAAACAGGTTTGATAGAAGCGTTTCTGTGGTGACCCCCAAGCTGCGGAACAACCTACCTTGGCTTTCAGCTCTACTTGAGCTTGTAGGTTATTTTAAATGTACTTCTTATAATGTATTTATCTTAGCACATATATTTTTTTTCTGATTTACTTGTTAATATTTAATATAAATTTGTACACAGCACTTCTATCAACTAATGTTTCTTCCTGTAAACGGCCATCTGTGTGTGGTGACAGATTCCACCACTAAACAAAAGAAACAGTTGCACAAATCAAGCAAATGCTGTTGCAGCAGTTTCAATGTCATACATATATCTTTAAATTAAAATCAGATGCCTGCATGTGGGTGGCTATCAGCATAGACATTTAAAATTTGAAGGAGGATGGTGGTATGTGCCTATTGCCTCGTCTTATAAGTCGAACCCAATGACATAGTGCAGTTCACTGTGTCTCCCTAAAAGACCTTTAACATTTCCCAAGGCAACACTTGTCAGGACACAAGGCAATCCACTTTGCCATCGTAGTTTCTTATTCCAAATGTAACCTGCCGACCAAGGAGGTGCTGCAGTATTTTTCTTTTTTTTTTTTCGGATCACTCAGTCAAACAAGAATACAAATTTGCTTTCTGCCTTTAGGGAGACATTAAGGTCAGAAAAAGCAAGGTAGACGCAAAAAAAATAAATCTCGGGTAGTAACAGAACCAGGTCAGTGAAGAGTGGAGTGAATAGATGTACCTGCAGACCCTGCAGGTGTCCTGACCTCCTGTCACAGAGTACTGGAGCAGTGAACCAAGTACAAGCAGAAGACTTTAATGGCCTGCGCCTATTTCTTATCTCATCTCATGTCCTCCTCCTTCACTGCTAATTAGGAAGCAGGAGTTCTGTACTGCACTGTGACGTGTTCAAGGAAAGACAATACGGAAAAAAAAGTCGCTGTTTTATTTGCAAAAATATTCTTAAACTTGTCTTATTAGGATGAACAAACAGGTAGGAAAAACACCTGCTCCCTGTTGAAAACGTCTTTGTTTGCTATAGTATAAACCAGGGGTCAGGAACGTATGGCTCGGGAGCCAGGTGTGGCTCTTTTGATGATTGCATCTGGCTCGCAGATTTATTCAGATAAAACATAAATTATTAAATATTATCACTTGTTTTAATCCATCCATCGATTTTCCACTGCTCATGTCCTGTTCAGGGCTGCAGTTGGCTGCAGGAGCAATTGTCCATTATTTTAATTGGATGATAATAGCCTACGTTGGCTGTTGCTGGGTAAACAGGTAAACGCCCCCTTTTGAATCAGTCTGCTCGGTCATTAGCTCAAAGCTAACCCTTCGACGAAGAAGATGGCGAAAAGAAAAAAAGATGATAAGTATCGTACATTTCAGGATGAATGGACTGAAGAATTCGCCTTTGTGGAGAGAGCAGGTTCTGCAGTGTGCCTAATTTGCAATGACAAAATTGGATCGATGAAACAGTCGAATGTAAAGCGGCACTTCGACACACGCCATGCTACCTTTGCATCGAAATACCCTGTGGGAGACAGCAGGACGAAAGCGTGCCAAGAGCTACTGAGCAGGGTGCAAGCTTATTATACTCACATTTAGTTGAATTCAGTCTTAAAATATATTATATGGCTCTCACTGAAATACATTTCCAAATATTTTGCTTTCATGGCTCTCTGAGTCAATAAGGTTCCCGACCCCTGGTATAAACAGTGGTGTATGAGAAGAAGAAAATACTTGGCACACAAATGCTAAAAACCTCTTAATAGCTTTTCCCAATGTAATGATACACAGTCAATATCTCAGAGGGAACAATCATTTGTCCATTACCTCCATCTAGTGCATGCACTGGTTTATACTGAACAGAGTTAAAGGGGGATTTTAACCTCTCTGTGCACACTGTAATAACGACCTTATCTCTGGTGTGATGATTGCATTGGGCTGATAGTGAGAGACTCACTAACAGCATTTTAATGGCTAATCCATGGGAAAAGAGGCCAATCAGTGCACCAATTTCCCCACACAGAAAATGAATCTAGCTGGAACGGCACAAGGCAAATGGATGCAGGCGCTTTAGAGCGGGAGGGAGGGAGGCTGTGAATTGTTTCTAAATGGCTGGATGCTGTTGTCCAGAGGGGCAACCCGTTTAAGAAACTAGCCAACACCCAATGATAGCGTCATAACATTCTCAGGCTATGCAGGAGGATGAATTGAACGAAAGGCACTGACTGACAGGCTGAGAAGCACCTGGGCTTTCAATTTGCAATTTTGCCAACCTTGACATGAGACTATATACGATACTACATACAGAGCAATTTGATCTCAAGTGGGACGGACTAGTAAAATAATAGCATAATAACCTATAAACAACTTTTTTTCTCCCTTTGGTTGCTGTTCAAAAATTATTATGACCTAGACATTTCCTGGGAAAAATAAATCTAATTTCAAGAATATTATGCTTAATCTCCCATTTACACATGTGTACAATCTATGGTTAGATTTTAATTATAATGTCAATTTTCACAAATTCGTCCTGGGGGCCGGATTGGACCCTCAGGTAGGGCCTATTCTGGCCCGTGGGCAGTACGTTTGGCACCCTTGCTATAAAATTAAGTCAGTTTGATTATTTATTCTATAGAAAAATGAATCTTCCCATCACTTGATTTTTAAAGATATTCCTGAAGAGTTAATGAGTTCCCATTTAGATGAAAATAGGCAGATTTTAAATCATGGCAGATTTGAGTAGACACTGGTGTGATCGACAGCTGGTTTTCTTCCAGGAGTGTGGATGCAGGTGACATCCGTGAATTTCCATTTGCAAAACCTCAACGTGGCTCTGTCCAAATTATCAATCTGAAGGTTTCACAATGAGAGTTCAGAATCTTAGGGGTGACTTCAAAGTTTGACTTGAATGAATGAATTAATCCAGCTCTGATGGCCCTGTCAGAGCCAGGAAACCGCTAAGACCCGGTCCTTCTGCGGTGCACATGAACAACTGGCCGTGCATAACACACTTTGCTGTCTTTTCAGGGAAGCCATCGATTGCGTTGTGTTTTTCCTCAGATCTATACGGTCTCTCTGAGAGATCATATTCCAACCACATTAAGAGACTGGAGCTGCCTCCTCAGACCAGACTCAAGCTGTATCTGACTGTATCTGCACTGAATAACACAGGGAGGGTCGAGTTCTGTGCCCTAGCAGGCAGGCCCTGTGTCACATGGGGTTTCCTGAAACCTCCTCCATGTTTGTCCTCGTGCCCAAAAAGTCTGTTTTATGTTAATTCAACTGGTTATTAGATAATATAATATATAGTAGCACGTGGATAGTGTAGTGGTTAGCACTCTTGCCCGAGTTTGTGACCTGATCGGAACAAGAGCCTTTCTCCATGGAGTTTGCATGTTCTCTCTGTGAGTGTGTGGGTTTTCTCCAGTTTCCTCCCACAGTCCAAAAACATGCAATATCGGGAATAGTAAATTGGACACTCTAAATTAGGTGTGGGGTGGTTGTTTGTCTGTGTATGTGGCCCTGGGATGGACTGGCAAACTGTCCGGGGTGTACCCTCTCTGACAGCTGAGATTGGCACATATCTCCCCATGATCCTCATGTGGAGGATAAAGCAGTAGACAATGGATAGATGGGTAAAGTAGCAGGAGAACATGAAACCTGTGAGCAGTGACAAACTCAAACACCACTGAGTTTCTTGGCAGACACTAGTGGGTTCAACGCTGACTCATTATTGTGTGTCTGATGATTCGTTGTTTTTAAGGAAAAAGCAGTTCTGTGCTTTTCAGACATGTAACCTGAGAGAGGCTTGGCAGAGAGTTGGGAGACAAAACAAATAAACAAAAACAAACAATCAGCAGTTTCATGTTATTACCGTATTATTGCACAGAAAGGCCATAACACAAGTTAGTTCTGTATGCAGACCTGCATGCCCTGCAGCTGTCCGCCTCTCATATTTGAATGTCTACAGTGACTTGAACTGTGCCCATAATCTGAATAAATCAAATAAGTTTTGAAGTCAAAGCAGCATTTTATATACACAGGATGTCTGCTCCAGACACAAAGTGTCTGAATATCTCAAATAAACATGTCTGCATTATTATTTGCTTCCATTACCTGCTTCTCATTTGTCCAAATGTGTGTGTTCCTAAAACACCACTTTTTGCAAATGAGATGGAAATAATAAAGTAGCATTGGTTCAGCACACCAATCAGAGGTCTGTTCACTCTTAGAAATAAGGGTTCCAAAAGTGTCCTTCTACAAGGGCTGACATTCTACTTGGAACTGTTTGCTTCTGAAACAGCAAATTCTTTTTTTATAAAGGTGGAACCATTATGAAAAGGTTCTACCTGGAGCCAAAAAGGGTTCTCCTATGAGAACAAGCCGAAGAACCTTATATGGTTCTACTTAGCACTTTTATTTCTAAGAGTGTAGATGCAAAGCAAGAAGTCCTCAACAATAAAAATGTGAATCTCCACCTCCTTATGGTCAGACTTCAGGACGATTTATTGCTGGACAGGGAATTACAGTGCGAGTACTGTGGACTGATGCCAAGTGCCTCTGCTGTTGTTGAGGTCTGTCCTTTTAGCCTACATGTTTATATTGTTCATTTAGGTATTTACTGTATGTTGAAGTGTCTTATGTATTTTACTCTGCTTCTATTGCCACGTCAATGAAGACTTCTCAGTTGATTAGATGTATTACACACTGAAGAATAGCCCTATCAAACTATTGGAGGGGCTTAAATGTTCAGTATCAGATCATCACATTAATTTATTTTATTTTTAAGAGAGATAATAAAGTAAAGTGCACAAGTATACAAGATCCTTAATGTTTTTTCATGATGGTCCATAAAAACACCTTTGAAGGTGTTTAAAGAAGGCAGTGTCATAGTGTTTTGCAGCTCATTCCATACCCATTGTGCATAGAAGGAGGAAAAGCAGTTTTAACAAATTCAGAGTTTATTCTTGAACATATTAGGAAAAGTCGAGCGTTAGACCTGGTGCTTTAGTGGCTGATGCCATATGATAAGAGGCTAGAAGTTTATCTAACAAGACCTTGATAGTAAAAAATCAGCATATGCATTTTCCTCCTCTGGTTAACAGACAACCAAACCTACAGATTCATACAAAATACAATGGCGAGTGCATGAACCAGCATTTATGACAATATACAGAGTCCAGTTTCTGAAGGAGAGATTAAGCTGCATGCATGCAAATCCCATCACCATAATAATGAGCACTGTACAATTCTCTTTCTTGCCTCTAGGGGAAAACATTTCTTCAAACGATATCAAGCCATATGCTGAGATATTTGTAGGAAATGACTTTCTGTACACTAGTGCAGTGCCCGTAGGAAGTATGTATTCCTATAGTGGGAGCTGAAGAAGATTGTTCAGTTATGGCCAAATGAGGCTGTGTGTGAAGGTTGGATGTACAAATGTGTACTATTGTGTAGTGTTAATATGACATGGATGTACATTGAGATATAAAGAGACAGAGAAAGTGTTATTTTAAGAAAAAGAAAATGATGTGTGCATTGAGAAGATGCAGTAGGTAGTAGTATGAAGAGAGCAGTATGCGACCTGTAGAACTGCGTTGTGGCCACATCCATGCATTTAAAATCACTCGTGGTAAAACTATGTTTTGTCACAAGAAAATACTCATCACTCCTTAAAGTTATGAGCTTGTACACAATGTCTGTACAAAAAATACATGTTTTTTGACACACTGTTTGCGGGGGGGGGGGGGGGGGGGGGGCTGTGCTTACTATGAAAGACAATCCTGACAGCGCCCCTGCCTGGTGTAGGGTGATAAGTCAACGAAAATTAAAGTTATTCCAACAAACGAAAATCAAGGATGCAGACCATCAGTCAGCAAGATATGCCTGTCAGACACACACACAGACACAACTTGCTTAATAGATATATGGACCATCCACTGTTAAAAAAGAGAAATCAGCTGTATGTATTGGAGCATTGTGGAGTCAAAGTTATGTACTTGGTTTTTCTTGAATTCACAGTCAATCATAATTTTATCAGCGAGTGCTGCAGTGTTTTAAAAATGTATTAGTGAAAAGCCAGAGTTGATTGTGCAGCCAGGTTTAGTTTTATTATGCAGTAGAATCCACTTCTACAACTTTTTGTGGTCTTTTCTTTGTGTTTTTCAGCCACAGTCCAGCTGTATACGCCTCCATTTTCAAAAAAAATGTTTTGAAGTTTATATTATGTATTATATTATTATATTATATATTACATTATTATGTGTAGTTTGTATTTAAATGTTTCATACTACAGCTTGAACCCTTTAACACAGAGTGTATCGCAGGCGACTCATTTACGCACTTTGCATTACCGGAATTAATCGACGGTTTGTGCTATCGGAAAAATTCCAGTGGTCTCTGAAAGCTGAAAAATCAAAGCCAACACATGGATATCAAGATAATTTCACTGTCACCGATGCAGGAAGCTGGTGACTCAGCATCTTTTTCACCAGAGAGGAAAGAGTTGGAAAAACACCTGTACATATTTTTCAACTTTTGGCCTGTTTTTGAACATTGAGACAAAAACTGAAACAAAATATGTGTAAATATGTGTTATGCTGTTCAAATGTCACATATAACACGCAAAATCTGGAATTACCTTTTTGTTTATCTTCATTTTAAATTATTACACTATTTTAACATGCAGTAAATTCTAAATAGCTGCCAGATATCCCAACAAATGGACAGTAGCACATTTTCTGGCCCTTTTATGGTTAAAATAAGCAAAAGAAAATCCCAGACAGATATTTTGAGGCTTAGGTGTTACCGCGTTAAGCTCATCTGAGTGGAGATGCTCTGATATGAGACACTGGTCTTTCATTCTGCAGCTCCTATATCCAGCTCCACAAATATTTTTTTGTTTTTCCCTTTGCCTGTGCCTCAGGAAGAGTGTAGTTTACATGCTTGTTAGCTCACAAATTAGGCCAATGTGTCCTTGCAGCAGAAAATGTCTTGCCTTGCAAGGCCAGTGACTGCCCTTACAGGAAGAAGAAAATCCATTTCAACATTTCAAGATTGTCCCATCTGCTGTAAAAGTATCACTTGCAGCCTTACTGATGTCTTCAGCCACCTTCCAGCCAAATATAAAATTGTCTCTAATATTTATTTGAATTTGTCAGTATCAGCTACCTCCACCTCGCCAGCGCACTGTGCCAAAACAACCGTCATTCACCGCAGGCTGAGAAACACCTGGGGAGGGGTAAGTCCGGGTAAACCATGCAGCTTCCCAAGGACACAGAGCATCTCTTCGTCACTCAAAAACTGCCTCGACCCAAATTATCAAAGAATGACAGCCTCACTGGGTGAAAGTTAATGACAAGCCGCTGCCGTCCCCTCCCACAGTCAGAGGGTGACTGCCCACTGAGAGAGAGAGAGATATACAAGTAACGCAGACAGATTGAAATGTCTATATCGGCCTCTCCCTGTAGGCTTGTCCCCTGACCCAGTACCATACCCCTTCACTGCACAACAAATGATGAAGCAAGATGAGGCGGGGAGAGAGCGGGAAGACATCACTGAGATCTTGTCAACACCTCAATGTTGTCTGGAGGAGACTGGATGAAAGAAGGGGGACAATTCCTTGTCCCTCTCCCAGACAAGGAGGACTTTCAGAGAGCAGCGGCAGGTAATATAAGTAAAAGTACTTTCAGAAACACTAGATTAGGTAATTTATATTCACCATTGACTAGCATGCATAGAAGTAGCATAGTAGCCCTTTATTAGTAATCATTAAGCATGTATTAGCACCTTATTCTACCTCTATTACAACATAAATGAAGATTTTTCCAACATAAGGTATTAATATGTGCTTAATATTTACTAATAAAGGGCTAGTATGCTACTTGCATGCATGTTAGTAAGCACCTTGTTAATAATGGTGAATATGTGTTCCCTAATCTAAAGCGTTACCCTATACTTTCACACTCAAATGCTCTGATTTTCCACAAATAATCCACTGATTAATCTCTTCCAACACTGTTTTTGCATTTCTTCCAATTCCAGCCTATACAAAATAACGACAATCAATCAAAATCATATAAACAACTTTTTGATGGATTATATCTGCAACTGCTGATGTGATGCACCAGCTTGTTTCGGTAGTGTCTGTGCATTCTTTATTTTTTATTCTTGATCATTTATTTCTAGTCTGCATTACAAGTTCCATGTGCTGCAGAACAGGGACCTGCATGAATACCAGTTTAACTAACCTTTACAGTTTAACTTTAAAATCTAATGAAAAAGGGCAATTTAATACTGTGCAAGACTTACTGAGATTACAACAGATCTTTGGGACAAATCTACATAATCCCACATTCAATAGAAGCCATGAACCTTCAAACAGAGCTTAGAAAATGAAGAAAAAAAGGTGCAGTCGGTGCCTCGGAGAAGCTTCCCTTTCAGAGGATCGCCTCGTCTTTAGAAAACACTTAGCTCTGCCCACAACGTGAGGAGTTTCACCATCCAGGCTGCCATTAAGTGTCTCTGGGGGGGGAGACGGTGTTAGATGTCAGATGGTAAGAGCTGTTATACCTGTTCTCCCACAGCAGCACGGCGCAAAAAGAAACAGGGCCACAAGTTACTCTACTTAAATATTGTACACATTTTAAGAGTCTTCTTTTTTAAATTAACATGATGCGAGTTTTAAATGCTTCATGATAAGATTCATTGCACGAGTTCCACGTTTCAGAATGCTCGAGATGGGCAATCCATCAAAGTCTGTGCAGTTCCTTGTCAAAATTGCCTTATCATCACTCAGTAATGAGGCAGGGGAGTACTGTGGAAACTCTCTTTGTTGGTGTGTTCAAGGACACTGGAACATATCTGTGAGTCAGCAGCCAGACACAGTATGTGGTTATACATACACTATGAAGTATTGAAGTAGCTTGATTTAGAAAACAATCAGCAGCAGCAGCAAAGTGTTTATAGTAAATGAGCTAAAACATGGAAAAAACCACCAGCGTGGTCCATCACAATTCAGAGCTCGCTGCTTCAAGGAATGATTTATTCCAGAAACTACGTTTTCCCTTTCCATCTGCACCTTTTCAATAAACCCCGATTTACTCTCAAGGTGAGTCAGATTGTCTACTTGAACTGATGTAGTGCACGGAGCAAAAGCAAACACACATGTCTGCGCTTTACCTCTGCCCAGATGCTCTTAAGGACGTATGTGAGTTATTCTTGGGGGCACATTCATCTTTCTCAAGGCACTGCCAATCCATCCAGACTCCAACCAGGCTCTCTGAGAGCCAGGAGACGGCCCAATCTCTGCCTCCATTACACCCAAGCAATTGATTACTTTCCTCCCGTCTCTCCCTGCTGTCTTGTGGCTATTGTTCAGGAGCCATTATGGCGGCACATCATCTCATTCACAGGCCAAATGAAGACTGCAGAGTTATATTAACAGAGCACAACTGACTGGCATAATCATTTTCCATCTTTACCATTTGTGTCTCTCATTTGTGACAGTTCTGCACGTCTCCGTTTTAAAATATGAGATATGAGAAACTTTCCCTGATGACTTTGGTTACGCTAGGACGCTGTGCTATAAATGATGGCTGATATTGGCTCTATTTTAAAAACGGGATTTGCGTTCTGTTAAAATATGACTTGCGTTTTATATTGCACTTAAAAATAGCTGATCATGAATCTCTCTAAATGGCACTTCCAGTGGACGATTGGAGATGAGGAAATATTTTTGGATCACAGATTGCCTTTAAATTAACCAAGACTCTCTCCTCTTTCCCCCCGAGATAATTGCCAAGAAAGAGACCATGCCCGGGCACCGACCTGGAGGTTAGAGTTGTTAATCATTTTAATAATAACATCACTGTCAATCAAAAATCGAATTTTATTATCATGCTAAACAACCGGAATTTCTGCTTGACATAAAACCTGATTGTCTTACACTGTTGACCTACATATTCTTATTCATACAAAACATCACCAAAGCTTTCATACTCTTTCTGGATTAGTGTTGACAAATGTTTCTCTCCGGCTCATTTGTTTATTTGAAGGGTGAACAAGTCATACCAGGTTAATTGTGAATTATTTATCATGGCCATCTAGTGATGAAACTCCTGTTCATGATGGATGCTCGTACACCGTGGCCTCCTGAGGGGAATGCCCTTTTGCTCAAAGAATCATTTGTTTTAGTCTGTGGAGAAACCAAGAGCAAAGCTCCAGCCAGGCAGAAGTGGGTAATCATTATAGAGAGTAAAGTGTTCACACCTTACGAAGGAACAAATTAATCCCTCTACTGTTGCTGTAGATGGAATGTTCTGTAGTATATTTTAGGAAACTCAAGTCCACACTAACACTGACAGCCAGTGGAGTATGGAGAAAACAACTGATGCACTGAACAAGAAAAGCAACAGAAATGATGCTCAGGAAGTGACAGGCTGTAAGAGTGTCTCTGACTTTGCTCACTACCAGGCTGCGTTGCTCATTTTACACTCTCAACAAACCCAGCCTGTTTGTTTGACTCCATATGTGGCTGAACAAGAGGAATGAGGGAAAAGCTCGACTGAAAACAACAAACTATACTGCACATCTGTTTCATGCCCTTTAGGCCGGAAGGTGCACTTCCATGTATTCTTAGTTTAGGACTATCTGCCCTGGGCCAGACTCTGCCCCACATTCAGAATCAGGTTACAGGATGAGTTTTAAAAGTGGATGCAGGCAGCTGTGTTGTAAAGCAAAGGCTCTTACGTCTGTCTGCTTTTGACATGTCTATCCATCATCCTGCAAAGGCCTTCATCTCATAAAGCTCACTGTCCATATATATGTGTGTTTCCCTTCACCCTCACCTTGTCTGCTCTCTTACGAAAAACCAAGTGTGAGTTTGTGTCCGAGTCTGAACACCCCAAACCTTATCCACGCCTCTCCCTCAAACTCAATGATCTTTCCTGTCTGATAGTTGCTTTAATCTATTTTTCTTCCTCGCTTCCTCGCTCCTTTTTTTCTGCATCAGTTCTTTCTCCCCATGGCCAAGCCTCATGCAACTTTTACTGTCTCATCCCTCGCGCTCAGCCGCTCTCCTCCATCTGCTCGTCTCCCTCTTCTTCACTTCTTTTCCCTCCATAAATTCCCTCTCTTTTCCTCTCCTCGTGTGCACTCCTAGTCCTCGCACTCCACAACTTTTCCCTTCCATGGTGTATACATTTCTGCTTGTTTCTTCCCTCCTCCACACCCTCCGTTTACTGCCCTTTGCACACCTTTGTGCCAGAGCCGTGTCTGTTCAGAGGCTGAAGATATGAAGAAAATATCTAGTTGAGATTTTTCTGATAAAATGTTTAAGCTTCATTTGAATATTCATTTAACACATCCTATTCCATCAAAATATGAACCTCTCTATGCAGATATTGTTTGCAATATGTATGCTATTGAAGTGACAGTAAATCAGACCCCATTATTATAAGTAGCCCATATTAACAACCATATTGATTAATCATAAGCCAAATGCATGTTATGTCCTCCTCAGCACTGCACCTCGAGTATTTACCCTCCAACTGCTTTTTCCTCAGCTCTTCAAAAAGAAGTCAGGATAATGAACAAAGTGCTTTTTAATTGGCCATATGGCGCAACTCCTCCCCGTGCAGAGTGGGATGAACCCTACTGACAACTAATTAAAGGCCTTTATTTTAATGAGTAAACAATTATGACATTGCAGTGGCATCCATGTGTGTTTTTGCTGCCCACTGTGGAATCTGAGCAATAACTCATGCTTACTTTACGCATGACGCGTGTGTGCGAGTATAGTGCAGCTTCCTTGTGACTCAACTCCCTTTTCAGCCCCTGGGCAAGAAATTTAAAGTCAGCAAATGCAAGGTATATGTGGATATTCAAGCGGGAAGGGGGTGTTGCGATGCCTCCTGGTGGTGTAACTGAGCGAGACAAAGAGTGTTTGCATGAAAATGTCAAATTTATCACCTTTCACCTTATAGGCTTCTTCATTTCTATTCAGTTCAATAAACCAAACAATATGAATATGTTTAAGGGGAGCGAGCGAGGGAGGGACTTCTTTATTATTTATGACTTTGACACCAGGTGATGTTTAAGTTTAATGTCCCTGTTGTTTAATATTATATGTGAAGGTCGGAATCTCTAATTTAATTCACATCACCCTTGAAAGTATAATATGTGGGAGTAAATCTTCACTCACGGTAGAAGATGTACTGTGCGTAATTGGACCAGAACCTGTCATCCGCGTAATGGCCGATGGGGGACGCAGTCAGGGACGAGTTGCAGGCCACAATGTGAAAGCCGCTCTCTGACAGCATGTCAAAAGCTCTCTCCAGGTGCCGGAACTTGAGGTAGAACCTGCACGAGTACCGGTCTGGCGGTCGGTCCGTGTCCCTGTTCTCGTTCAGGGCGTCTCCGAACACCTCCTTCGCCAAGCCGATCCTGCTGCTGATGAAGATCCGCGGTAACTTTTTGGCCTTAGCATCAATGAGACTCTCTCTGCCTCCGGCCGCACACGCTCCTGTCAAAGCCACCGTGATGTAGCCGTACCTCCTGTCCAGGGAGTAAGAGGAGTAAAACCTCTGGTCGCTGTCCTGAGACGCATCATCCACATCACTGTAGTTCAACTCGTCTGAGACGAGGTTTGACTCCTCAGAGGACAGAAGTTTGACCAGATCTGGCAGCTGGAAATATTCCGCCTCTCGTTTCAACCTCCCTCTCTCGGGAAAGTGATCAGGGAGAACAACTTGCTTGTCTCGAAGGTAATCCAATACATACCGGAACAGAAAGCCATCTCTGTCGATGAAATAACGTCCTTTAAAGTCCCGGGACAAGTCATTTGAAGAGCCCTTCTTATTAGAGAACAGTTTTCCAAGTAAGGAATTTGGAAAGCTTGCCAAGGTGGCGTGGCGAGTGTAATACACCTGCCCTCCCACATTCAGCTCAATAACATCTGATGGAGGGATTTGCACTGAGCTTTGCTCCTTTGCTGGCTGCGTTTTGCAGTTTTCGCTCAGTGCCATTTTTTTATCCAGATTTTGCAAGAAATCTGAGTCTGAATCACATGAGCGCACAAATGTCCCAGGAGTTCAGGATGTGGGATGCAGCTGCATGATGTGGATGCTCTCAGGTCCCAAAGCACAGTCTTGATTTAGGCTACAGTCCTCACAATTAATTGTCTAAAACACAAACAATTTCAACGCGTGCCCTAAAGTGAACCCTTCAACCCCGTGCGTAAATGTGCCCGTCCACGGTGAATCCGCTCGATGATCGCAACCAGCATCATGTTACTCGCATCCACAGCGACGGCTCACTTCAGAGAAATACAATCCCCACTTCAGTCTGAGATTCCCCTCCATGAAAATAAGTAAACACACGCTTTTTTTCCCCACGCTCAAGTTTCTGTGGAAAAGATTCGACCTCTTTTTTGTGAATAGAACTCGAGTTCACACTCATCAGTCAGACTAGAAGCGAAGAGCGTGGACGTGGATCCCTTCATGCCACTGAGCGTCGCTCCTGACAAATGGGATGCTGCTGAAACAGGAACGAAAGCGCACCCATCTCTCTCCAAACTGCTGAGAGCGGAAACGCATGGACCGAGAGAAGGTTGAGATAATGCTGCTCTGAGAGAGAGAGAGAGAGAGCGAGAGAGAGGGAGGGAGAGAATCGTCCCGTGAAGTGATGACTTACATCATCTTAAAGGAAAATGACATTTGCAGGAGATGGACAGAAAATGGACTCCATGCATTTGTGCTGATTTACAACAAATGCTGATCCGGGCGAGCAGCTGCGCAGCGGATTCAGGTCTAATGCAGTCTTAAAATCCGAGCGCTGCGGATTTGTAATTCCTTCTTCCCAGAGGCTTCTGCATTTACATGTCAATGCTCTCAGTTCACGCGCTTATCCCGAAAGAGAGAGGGAGATGAGGGCAATGCCTTGCTCAAAGGCCCATCGGCAGTGACAAAGCTGGTGATATATGGAGTAGTTTCTCCTCTTTAACTCTGTCTCTGCACAACTGCCAACATTAACATTTAATACATTTGAATAAAATTGACAGACTGAGCATGTTGGCAAAAAAACAGCATCACTTCTTTCACCCAAAACTATTTGATTTAATATGAAAATCGATCATTTCAGCATCGATTTAACTGAGTGGAATCCTCCTTCAGCACCATGGACAGATCTCAGCTCTCTGCTGCTATCCACTTTCAAATAAACAAACAGCGTCTGTTTAAAAATAAAGCCATGCACTGGTTCATACGACTTTATTTTACACTGGGATATAAATAATAATCCCTGAGTCTGTTTTTGGTAACACATACACCGTAAATTGTACTTTCTTTGCAGTCTTTAGACACAGGGGGAATTAATGAAGAAGCAACCGTCCTCAATGAGTACGACTGGGGTTTGGGACTTGTACATTATTGCCTGCTCAGTGAATTTGTCATGGAGCCATCACTGTATTCCACAGTGACACCAAAGCACTGTATGGCGGAAAATCCAGTTTGGTCAAAGTGAGAGGCAAGGCTGAATTAAAGGCTTGCATGTCATCATCTGTATATGTAGGCCACCAGCTGTTTAAGGTATATGCGAGGATGTGGGTGTCAATGAGAAAGATGCATCCAGTGGTTTGTGTTGCTCTTAATAGAAGGGACTACGTGCATTCCCATTAGATGGTTTGTTTTAGGGCTGCACAATATTTCAAAAGTGCATCATCATTATCGCTGCATCGTTAAAGATATCATATAACACATGGACTTCAGACTGTTTGTTTGTCTTCCAGCTCGTTTGTTTGTGTGTGAGATCTGGAGCCAGGTGTTTATAAATCAGAGGCCTTCATTGCTGCGACGCTGAGAGAAGGCGTTGATGATGGGAGAGCACCCTTGACTCGTGGTTTGGAGGAGGCAGCGGTCACGCTTTGCCCTGATAATTCAGTGTATATTGTGCTGGTGAAGGGTTGCTAAGCAGCCACAGGGGACTGAGTGGGATTCAAACAGTGGGGATATGGAGCAACAGTGACCATAGCAGCGCTCAGCTCAGCTTTTAATGGTTTTACAGCTTATGTCATTAATAGACTTAAGTTATATTGTGTGACAAATTGTTACCTCTACATAGGAAATGAATGAATGAATGAATGAATATGAATAGTTTTATTTCGGTTACAATATAAAATATTTTTAAAATGATATGCAATTAATCGGCAAATATTACCACAGACTTACAGTCAACATTTGCTCACAACAAAATTATAAAGAAACTCTGTAACCGAAAAAGGAATAGGCTGAAGCCGAGGCTTATTTTTGCCTATCCTGTACATTCCATAAAATTACCCAAAATATCAGAAATACAATGAAGAAGAAAAAAAACAAACAAACAAAAATTAAAAAACATGACAAAAAATATACTCTCAATTCTTATTTCTTTATCATTTCATATTTCAGTCATTTAACATTGTAGTCCTTTATTATTTTAAATAACATTGAACATCATTCTGAATACACATGTTGGGCTTGTATAATAAAATTTGGAGTTCATTACATTGGCCCTGCTCAGGGATGATTGTCCTCCCATATGTGCTATAAAGCCTGTTTCTTATTCATCCTGCTCATCCTCCCATTAGAGCCAATTTCCCTGCCGCCTGCCTTTGTTTTATTTCCTGTGTATGCACTACTCTCAGGTTAGAGTCTATCTTTTAGAAGGGATTGGATTTCACACAACTTCAGCATGAATAATGTAATGCAATACGTGTCCCCGCTGAACATGAAGTAAGAACAACCGTATGTGCTGTAATGACAGTTAAAGGCTTTAAAATTTACAGAGTCGCTTCAGCCAAAAATAAAAACAAATAATTCAGCCACAAATTGCTTTTTGCAGGTTCTCACATAATTTGCGTTCAACATAAGGACAGAACTTAAGATCCTAAATCTGAATCAGACTTGGCAAGCTGATCAGTCACTCCAAGCAGTTTAATTCTCTTTTTAAAGTGAGTTGTTAGAATGATGTATGCAGAGGGAGACACACTCTAATCATCATGTAAATTGACACATCAAATGGTTGACTCTATCCTTAGTGTATTTAATTAGCCTAACATTGTCCCACAGGCTTCATCTCTTGATCATGATTGGATGAAAACAATCATGTGACACATGCAACTGGAAGATGATAAAAGAAAGTTGTGTAATATTCACAAAATAGACAGCTTCCTGATACTAATTATACACCAATTTGTGCCTTATGCTTTATGTTAAGTTATGATTAATTGTGTTTGTTTGTTTTACAATATTAAAGTAAAATGGTCTCCCTTGGAATACTTGTCAAACACTGATGATTTTCATCCTATATGTATGGCTTAAATTAGCAAACTATTCATCATGGTTGCCTGTCATGGTCATGGCCCGAGAGGCCTATATGGTTGAACATGTGTGATCAAATTTCAAGTCAGTCACATTCAAGGTATGAGGGCCTTTGGCCTTGCTGGTTCTTGGGAAGCGTGTGTACATCATTTCCAGTTATTGGTCCAAGTGTCATGTTTCTGTCTCATTCACATTCACACAGTTCAAGCTCTGGCATAATATGATATATATGACGTTATACACTCTTCATCCTGGAATTATCCCAAAGTACATTAAAACCTGACAATATTATGGAGAAAAAAAACAACAGAATGAGCAAGCACTTGGCAACAGTGAAGAAAATAACATCTCTTTTGACGGGAAGAAACTTCCTGCAGAACCAGACTGACTATGGTTCCTGATAAAAGTGCAGACTGAACTGGCACGTCTAAAGAAACAAAATGTAGCTGTAGTTTTGACTCAGAAATGAATAGAGAAAACAGTCGTTTACTAGTCACAAATGTCACATTCCTTGTCACAAATGACCTCTCTCTGGGACAAATGCATGTTATTTGCATTATGCTGGTGAAAGATTATTATCAGAATATAGTAAGATGAAAAAGTCAAATAAAGGAAACATCCACTGCCTCCATCCTCTTGAGCTATGAATTGCAACAGTGTTTTTACTTCAAACTAAGTTACCTTGACTTTATTTGGAGCTTACTATGTTTTACAGTGTGGTATATTATGGAAGTTCTCTCTGTCTGTCTCACACTCATGAATACAAGACAGAATAACAGGAAGATAAAATGAGTGAGGATGTGGTAGAAACATGTAGGGGATCATATGAAAACCACACCCAGAATCATATATGCTAAATAATAGACAGATCATAACTATATGAAATACTTGACCTTTTTGACAGGAGATAATTTCTTCGTTTCCTTTTGTACTCACATACCGTTACAGAAAAATGTATTAAATGCACATTTTGATGCCACAAGATCACTCCAGGATATTTACTTGAAAACGGTCTTCATTTTCTCTTAATTAGCGATATAGGTTCCATATCAATGTTTACACAAACACTATTGCACAAACCCACTTTAATGCAACATTTTGCCTCTTAAATTTCTTTAAACTCAATTAACCAGTTTCTCCAACTTAAACTCACTTAATCAAATCAACTGATGTTAAATACATGAATATATATGGCTTCATCGTCTACTTCTGTAAATATTGGTCTTTTTGTGAGCAGATTTTACACTTGAGTTGGATTAAAATATATGTCATATATATATATATTCATTATTATTTATTTATTTATTTAATTATTTATTATTTACTTGTTCGACCTTTTTCATTTAAATGTATTTTTAATCCTGATCTTTGTAATCGGGGAGTTAGGGCTCAAATCAAAACATATGACCGGATGCAGTGAGCGGCTTTGGCCGATAGGTGTCTCTGTGTGCACTCTAAACAGGTCAGTCATGGGGCTGTCTGCTTATTGCTCTGTTCTCCATTTTGTCGGCTATGTTTTTCCTGGAGGTTAGCGCCTACTTTTGTAATGGCAAGCTGCGCATCAACATAGTTTGACCAGTTTAACGCGGTTTGCGTGGCGGTTTTCGCTTCCATCACAAGACACAGATAACCGACAAACAGTCTCAGCTCTGCGTGCTTTTGTCCTTTTATCGCGTTATGCAGACGGGACACGACGCGTCGAGGAGACACGTTAACAAACATTGAGTCCGTGTTGTGTGCTGTGGACTGGGGCTGCCACTTTCAACCAAAACAATGTTGACTAACGACGTGTGGACACTTAAAAACAGCCAGTCATTTCAAGGGTAAGTGTGCGCGTTTATTCAAATAAACACATATGGTGAATGTGCTGGACAAATGTAGCACTGTAGCACATTTGACACCCAATAAGCAGTTTTAAACGCGGTTGTAGCTCGCATGCTAACACTGCTGTTAATGACAGCCGAGTGTAATGTAAATGTATGCATGTAGCCACTGTCGCTGTTAGCCACATTGCTGTCTAGCATGTCAGTAGTTGGCAACAAGCTAACTAAATATGCGTAACGTTACTCGTGGCCAACCCAGTGTTTACGTTTCACGCACACTGTACACAACGTAAACGACTGTCTGTGCGCTCATGGTAATATTTTAGCATTGATAATAGTTTCCGCAGTTAGCTGCCCTTCGCTATATCAACTGTCATGGGCGCGCAGGTATGCTTGCTCTGCAACATTGCAAGCTTTACATTGACCTAAATGTAGGTAGGTGTGTTGTGTGTGTGTGTGGTTGCTATGCACATGATTTAGCCATATCTATCAATCAGTTCTGTTTGTGTCCCCTTCAAAACAGATGGATAAAGGTGGAGTAAAGAAGAAAACCTGTAGAAGAGATGAGCATTTGAGCAAATTGGTCTACACCGAAAGCCCGGAGGAGGGAGGTCTGTTGAAAGTGGCTCCCCACAGTGCTATGTCCATCACCTCAGTCATTCCTCCACTCAGCCCGTTCATGCAGCCAGGACAAGCACCCAACGGCCTCAGCAACAGCCCCCTTTCAGAGGAGCGCGCCCCTGTTGCCATCACTGCCACAGCCATACTAGGCCCCTTGTTTGAAGACCCAGAGCCCAGGGGCCTGACCAAAGATCAGAGAAATCAGCAACAGCAGTTGCTCCATACACAGACCTCCACAGCATTTGGTCATCAAACCCTGGGTGACAATTTGCCTCAGTTGGAGGCCAAAATAGCAGACATTACCCAGTACTCCATGGATTCACTTATTGGGGGATCAGATCCTAGCTTCTTCCACATGAAAACAGAGGATTTCTCCATGGATAGAGACCCGGATCCCATTGACCTTGATCATGCATTCGATCACATTGGGAAAGATGTGGACATAAGCCAAAAGTTGTTCAGTGACAATGCTCTGGACCTACTCCAAGACCTTGAGCTCACTGTGTCCCCCTCAGATTTTTATGTCGGGGACGATGCGTTCCTGTCGACTCTGGCGGATGATTCTCTGCTTGGGGATGTTTGCTCAGAAAGAGACATAAAGCCTGCCATGGCTGAGAACAGTAATGGCAGTGGTGCTGTCTCTGTTGCTCTCAATGGAAGCATTATGGCAAGTCCAGATCAGTCCAGCGCTAACATATCCACAGCCTCCCTCCAAACCTTTACGACCACTCTGTCTGCATTGGTGAAGAAAGAAAAAGATGATGACTTTATTCAGCTCTGCACCCCAGGCGTGATCAAACAGGAGAAGACATCTGCTGGCCAGATTAATTGTCAATTAAGTGGCTCATCCTCCACAGTTTTGCCCAGCTCAAACCCCATTTCCATCTGTGGGGTCAGCACATCAGGGGGACCGTCCTACCACTTTGGAGTCAACCCCATCAGCGGGGAAACTCCGCAGCAAAAGGATCAGAAGCCAGTGTCCAAAGTGTTTCTCCCAGTGACAACAATCAGTGGAAATTGGAACAGAGGCCAGGGTGTTTCAGTTAGCTCGGGCCTTATGCAGAGGGCGAGTGACTGCTTCTCAAGCTCCCCTACCTTCTCCACCAGCTTTGCATGGTAAGAAACAAAGGCAGAGATGTCAGCTGTGAAGTTTGACTTCAGCTGTCATTGTAGCCTCACTGATGTGAGCTGAAACATTTCGCTGTCGATTCCACTTATGTCATATTTAATACTCCCTTGCATTACAAGACAATCATAAGATATGTAAATTATAATGTTAGCAACAAAGCCCTAACTCTCAGAATATTGGCAAAGAGCCCAGTCAGGAACCTCGTGCAAACAACTTCTCCAGTATCTGTGCCAACATAATTAATTTATCAGCAGCATATTATGTAATGGCAATTTGGATAAGAAATTATTTGTGTAACTTGAAATGAAAACAAATAGTATTACTGGTCACTGCTTCTCTATTGGACTCAATTTCTCTGCTCACTTACAGCCTATGTCAAATCAGATGGGTATTTTGCCTGTTGTTTGGACAAAGAAAGCAGAGTTTGAAGGTCTCAGTCAAGTTTTCTGTGAGATTATCTTTGAATAGCTTATAGCAGTGTTCAGTATGAACACAATACTAACATTTAATTACCATTTTTAGATGCCTGCCCTTAGAAGCATAGTTCACCTGTGAAATGTCACTGAAATGTCAACCTAATGAAGTTTTTGGTTTTCTGATACCTGGTGACAGCTTGGATGTCATGAGTTAAAACTGCTGGCCGTTGTTTGTTTAACCTACCTTTTGCTTCACCTGCTGATTAACCTGTGTGTACGTGTGTGTGTGTACAGCTCAGTAAAGTGTCAGAGCTGGATAGATAACCCTTCATATATACATAGATACAAGTTTGGTTATACATTTCCCACAGTCTCTGAAATCTGAGTTGTACACCCATCTTTTGCCATTTATAGTTGAACTATAAAATCAGGTTCTGATATGTGTTTTTACAAATCAAACATTTATGATTCTGGGTTAGTGTTATCACTTCCTCATAATGTGGTGTGCACAAACAGGACTGATAGAGTTTGCACCAAACACCCAGTGGCATGTGGCATCGTCAGATGAACAAGATATTTGATTCATGTTGAAAGTGTTAATTTGTGCTGATAAAGCAAGACATTGCAGTCGCAGTGATGGATGTAAATTCCAGATTTCAGCAAAAATGAACAAGAATAATAAAGACGAATACAGACATCAAATCTTCAAAGCTGTAGAATATAAATATATATTCTTCTGAATTTTTACATTTTACTCACAGCTAGTGAGTGTGGGGAAAAAGTGTTTGGTTTATGGCACTGGGTACCAAGCAAAATGATTTGATTTTTAAATGAAGGCATCATCCTATGTTAAAAATGCCTAGGCAAATCCCCATGTTTGTCTAGTTGACCCACTAACCCTGCTTTATGAGATAGGCTCATGGAGTGCACAGGATGAGGCTGCAGCAATGATGCACTCTAATAAAACAGGGAAATTCTGCATTTATCTGTGACTGACACTAAATCTTTTTTTCTGTCAGACTGCATGAGCCTCAGCAGCAGTGTGTGTGTGTGTGTGTATATATATCACATGTCCCGACTTAAATGTGTCATTGACTTTGTTTTATTCCAGATAGTGTATTTTTATGTTAAATAGGTTTATTTGGTCAGATGTCTTCCGTTTTTCCAGCTGCAATATGTCAAAAATAAGTCGACATGTGCACAACTTGCTGTGTACCAGATTGTTGCTAAAAGGGCACACCGTTAATTGAACTATAGTGATTAATTAAAGGTCACATAGAGTGGTCATGTTGCACATATATGTTAGTTATGGAGGTCTACTTACATATATTCACTTTTTTTAATGGTCAAAAACCTCCTAGTTGCTGTAAACGAGCCGATTGAAATCCTCTTTTCTGACTCTGTTCGTCAGCCGCGAAACCAATACTATTCAGCACACCCGCTCTCAGAAGCACAGCTCCCCCCTCTGGAACGGTGGATGCACTGCTCCTCATTAGCAAAACATTGTTTTAACAATGTTTAAAAATAGCTTTGTCACGATTCCCCGCCGCAGTCCCTTTTATGACTTTGACCCGGAGTCAGACCCAGAGTCGGAAGACACTGTCTCTCGTGAAACACCTCCACAACGGACATTATTCTTCTTCTGCGGTTCAATGTACGCAACCGGATGTGCCCGGACTAGTGCCCGGAGCAGGACGATCGCCTGTTTAGGAGAACCGTTGTTTCCGTAACTATTACGGGATTTTCAGAGATCTCGCTGAGCCCCGAGATTACAATAAACACAGCGTTCTCAATAATGGCTGAACTGTTTGTTTCGAAACTTCAGGGCTTCATAAACAAGGTAATGACGCAGATACACACTAAAAAACAGCGTTAATAGGAACTTCCGGTCTAGGTCCGCTTTAATTGTCGCCTTCACAGATTTGCCACACTTGTACTGTATGTTAAAAAAGAAGTTCTTCCAGTACAGCGAGGAGTGAAAAAGGCTCTGCTTGTTCTTCCGAATTGGCCACGTTATTTTCTTGAATCCTAATTTCTGCTGTGATTGCGTTGCAGTGAACTGCCATTCAGATGAATCTTGGGTCCAGTCACAGTGTTTGGGCTCCACCCAGCCCCACAAAGTGTCTTTTGTACAGTTATGACTTTGCTGTAGAGTTGTATAGTCGAGCAGTGACTGTGGCTTTGGGGCCCACCTCGCGAAGCAGCTCAAAACGAAGTCTCCACCATGTTTTTTTGCCTCTCCGCTGTCGACACCTATCTTACTCACAGTATCTGTCAGGGTGTGATCTCTTTAAAGATTGGCACGCAAGAGTGTGTCATTTCAATTAGGGCAATGAGTAAATGATTTGTGTATTGTTTGTGGTTAATGTTGTGTCTGACAGTCATTCTCCTGCCAGGTGATCGTGATGGGGATAGACACATGACACACCTAATTTTGCAATTGTCATATGACTTCAATCACGCTATCTTTTTGTTATTTAGAGGTAAGTGTGAGCATAATGATTATGTCTCATGCATGTGGTGTGACCGCAGGTAACTTCGTGTGGTTGTGTTGGCGATTGGTTATTGGATTGTTTGTGTCTTAGCTTAGCATTTCTGTACATGATTCTAGTGAGTTGGAGTATTTTCGTGCCTGGTTATTCACCTCCACTTGTGTCACATGTGGTGGTTTGAAATCAGCTGAGTGAGGGGTTATAGTGGCTTCGGTGTGTCAGGTCTCCAAGGTCAAAACAGTGGTGCCTCTTCTGCATCCTGCTCTGAGGAGCTCGCATACCACAGTGTCTGACTTGACACTACTTTACGTGTTGCAGAACGTCTAACAAACCAGTTTTCTCTCTGTGCTTTCAATTTCCAAACATTGGATCTTAATCGATTACATCATAGTTTTAAAAGTGTCATGACTCCAACAACCGGTTACTCAGTGGAGAATGCTTCACCTTGAGAACTGCTTTGCTTTGTTCCTATTTTTGGAAATAAACACCCTCGTATGCGGTCCAATTAAAACTATGTTGCAGTAAATGAAGGGGTTAAAAAAAACATGAGCATAATGTGACAGCTTAAGTCATTGGTCTGCATTATGTAACCTTTGTTTTTGGTGTGGCATTTCCTCTGCCTAAGATTGGCCCATAGTTTAGAGTTCAGTCTGTGAGTCAGATGTGTAAAGTCTTTTGCTGCTGAGCTTTGCCTGGCACAGAAGTTTCCACAAGGACATGTCTTAACCAGCTTTGAGTTACTAAATGCATAGCTTTGGTACAGTTCTATATTTAATATAAGTTGTTCACTACATAGTAGAGCTGAAACAATTACTCGATTACTATTTTGATAATCCTTTTAATCAGTTTGAAACTTTTTTCATCATTAAAACAAGATTTCTGATTGTTTCAGCGTCTTAAATGTGAATATATTCTTTATTTCTTTGCTCCATATAACAAAGAAGTTGTTACAAGTGAATCATTTTCGTTTGTGGACAAAACAAGACATTCGAGAACATCATCATTTCTAGGTTTGACAATTTTTTTAAACGTTTTCTGATATTTTATGGGCCAAGCGATTAATCGTGAAAATAATGGAAAGAGTAATCGATTATGAAAATAATCGATAGTTGCAGCTCTACTAAATAGGGCTTTTGTCATATTGTCATGTTGACAAGGCAGAGTTCTGTAGCTATAGCTGTAGGGGCATGTGTATGAATAACAACGGCTGGGCACTAATTCAGTAATAATAAACTGTATATTGCAATACAACTTTCTTTCTCTAGAAATATAACTAAGGATCGATATATGTTGATTATGTTATGTCTATGCATTGCACTCATAGAAGTATAACACGTGCAACCACTTTGAATGTCTAACCTCAGACGTTTGAATTCATAAAACTCTTTGAAACTTTCTTCAACTTTCACTCAAGATCGAAATACAGTCGCCGTCTACACTTTTGTAGAGAGAAAGTCAGGGCAGGAAGAGTTAATTATGTACAGTATCTTCCAGTGGTGACTATGTGCCTCTAAAATATAAGAATGGGCGGATAATCTGCATAAAGCAGTAGTAATCGAAAAATAGTTGGTGTTTTCCCTGTCCATTGGGTAACACAAGCAATTTGAGAATGTCACTGTGGTGTTAGGGGAAAACTGGGCATTTCTGGTATTTTATAAACCTTCATTTGGCACAACAGGGGGAAATTGAATTGATTATTGAAATGGCCATTAGTTGCAGCTTGAATGTTAATGATGATAATGCATAGTCACAGTTCTGCAGTAACCTTGATTTGCTGTCTCAGTGCCTGTGGTTATTTCAGTTGGGGGAACCCAAGTGAGAGAGTAAATTTTGAGAATTGGCTGTGACTCACAGCTGAATAGCTCTTGGAGAAAGGAAAACTACATGTAAATAAGGTTTCAACCAACACTGTGCTGCGCTAAAGCAGTTTTCTAACTGAGTTTATAAGTAGACCTAAGCTTTTTTCTGTCTCAGCTGAGAATGTACAAGCTTATACAGTCATTGCAGTGTGTAGACTAATGTCTTGACTTTAGGGCTATGACTAAAACCAGACCAGGTAAAGTCAAACCTGAGACCATTGGTGCCTGTGTCTGGTGTGTATATAAAAGCTTGTATTTAGGATATGAATAGCCTCAGGTTCTTTGAGATAGGTTTGGCAGAAGTTGCTATTTGGTACAGTCGTGCTCTCTCGTCCTCTGCGTTTGCTTCCTGCCACCAAGGGCAAAGACCTTGACTGTGAGCAGCAGCTGTAAATAACCTTTAATCACTTTCCTTGTGAGTGTGTGTGTGTGTGGGACATGCGGGTCTCTAGCTTTTTGTATTATGCATCAGTGTGTAGGTGTGTGTGTGTGCCCATGTATACATGCGGTTTTGTCATGTGCAGCACAGTAGCAGGCCAGGCAGGAGGCGGATCACAGAACACTGCCATGAAACTCTCACTCTCCTGACATACTTTCCCTCCCACCTCTCCACAGCTGGTGCTGAGTTAAAGCTCCAGATCAAATGACAGCCATTCCTGTCGCTTTTGTACGATTGCCGCATTTCCCTGTATCCAGAGTTCTGCCTTTTTTGTATCAAATTTCGTTGATGCTGAATGGGCCTCTCGAAAATTCCCACGTTGGGGTTAGGTGAAAATTGATTGTTCTAAGTGTTGTCCTTTTTACTTTGGTGTGCAGTTGTCGAGTCAGCAAACTCAGACTTTGGGATGGGTTCCTCCCACATCCAGCTGTATCCAGCTGAAGGTATTACAGTTATGCACACAGAAGCAGTGGCAGCAGCAAGTCTTTAATTCATTTTACTGGACCGTGAAGCAGCCACCTCCCCCCTACACACACACTCACTACCAGCTCCCATAATGGAAACTCGGATCCTTTCTGGTTGTTGCTTTTTCTTGGTTTCTAACTCTGGTCTAAGTTAAGTTGTAGATGCTGCTTGGGGCTGCAAATGCAACTGTTATTTAAGCAGTTCAACAAATAGGGGACAATGTCTCATTGTTGACTTGGACTCTGAGGCCCGAGGCTTCATCCAGAATAGCAATACATCGCACTAATAAACTATGGACATTGGCCCTCATACCTTTATATTGGTGGCATGAAGATGTAAATTGTGTACTCATTCAGTCACCAGATGTCAGCTGTACTGAATGTCCTTCTATACATTAATTCTCAACCTCACACTTTATTCGATTGTAAAAGAAGTGTTTACTAACTTTATATCAACACAGCACAATACTTTAACATAGCACGGCTACAGCACTATAATATACAATGCTTGAATTCAATGCTGGAGACCGGGCTGTCCCATCGCAGAGCTGGAATTCATCTTGACCTTTTTGTCAGTTACCATATGTTCCATACCTCAGCCTCAAATGTCCTACTTTTTCTCACCATACGCCATACTTTAAATATTGCTCTTAAGGTTCTTTACCACAATGTTTTTCCTGATCTTCACTAAGGTTTATGATTATGTAATGAGTATTTGCCAGAAATGTCAAAAACATAAACATAAAAAATGCCAATGAACACGCAGTTCGGTAATCCATAATCTCCGAATTGTCAGGTATTGGTTTCGTATGGCAAAGAGTTTTGGTTAGATAGAGCTCTTAACCACCTCAAAATGGGGAAACATTTACAAAGGAATGCTGTTAATACCATTGCTCTGGGGGATGACTCTGGCCGTGGCTACAGCAGCTGTCACAGCTGAACCTCTGAGAAGCATAGAGTAACAGTCTCAGTGGCAGAGGATTCCATGGGGTTAGATTTAATGTGTTGTGGTTGTGACAGAAACAGACTGCCTGCAGAGGACTGTAAAGATTTTATGGATTTTATTTTTGACTGCCCTACAACACAGCAGGACTTCTACTGTTGAACAAGTCTGACAATGACAGACGAGTCAATGCGTTTTAGAGAGGAAGGGATTTGTAAACCTTTTATGAGAATTTTAAAAGTTTTCTATTTATTCTCAAACTCCTGCCAGACAGATTAGACAATAGCGCTCCGGTAGCTGACCTCATGCAACCAAAACGCCATTTTGGCAAGCAGCAATGCCGTTTACATCCATCGACATATATAACCAGCAGGCAGACTGGCTCTTTTCACAAAAAGTAAATATGGTGGATAGCTGTTGTGCACCAGGATGCAGAAGCAGTCGGGGACAGGCTTATTCTACAGCATTTTACTGTGGGTGATCACTTCATATCAGGTACTGTAGTTTCATTGCAACCCAAAAAGTTTGCATGCAGATTTAAGATAGTCGATTTGCAGCTTTCCTGTCAGCAGGTGGGGTTAAACTTAAGGGAAACATGGCTTACAATGATTTTTACACTTCTTACCGCATATGCATGTATGTAAAGCCTTACTGTATTTTGAGACGCACTATGACATTAATAAAACCTTTATAATATTTGAAAAGTTATGGGGCACGATGGTAGGTTAAGTTTCTTAACAGCCAACTGGAACGCTGTGAGCCTACTGAGTGCCAACTTACAGACTCCAAAACCATTTGACTTAAACAGGTTTTTTATTTTATTTTACATGCTTTTGTTGTGATGTGTAAGCATTATCCAGAGTAGAATGAGGGAAGGTACTTTAGGCAAGAGTCTTTCTTTGCAGACACTGCCTTTTGCTGCCATTATTCTACAGTAACCTGAATGGACACAGCCTACATTTTAAAGCTCATGTTATCTATGCAAACAAAGATGAACAACCTTCTTTATGGCATTCAAAGGCCATAGTTCCCTGGTGCTCTTGCAAAAAGGGAGTAGTGTAGCCTTGTGCTATTTCACTTATTCCATGTCACTCATTTTTTACACACTGTTCCTTTAATAGAATCCTCTGTGGTACTCTGAGTTGAAATACTCCTCTATAAGGTCTATGGTTCTATAAGCCCCATATTGTTAAGTTTGCTCAACTCTTGAACGGTCACATAGCGCTTGTATGTATGTTTAGCAACCAAATCCCCAGGAGGCTTGTGTGGCTAAAACCTTAAGACAATTTGTGTTGGATTTTCCTTGAATTTGCAATCTGTTGTGCGTTCATTTGCTGCAGCAGTAGCATGACTTGTAATTAGTGAAGTTGTTGCACTAATATCAGTGTGCGTATAAAAACATACACTGTTTTAATTGGAGGGCCTAGGAGGTGGATATTTTAGAGAAGTTCAGCCCAAATCTTTGGCCAAACAAACCCAGCCTCTCCACTCCCCTCCCCTCACAGAAGCGCTGCTGTTGTTCTGCCTGTAACTATGACCGAGAGCGTGCACACCAGTTTCCTTTTCTTATTTAGTCGTTCTTACCTCAGGGAAGAGGCACTTCCTTCTGACTCTCGTATGTGCCCCTGTTCATGCTCACAGTTTTGTTGAAAATGACAAGATAATTGCACTAAGTAAAGAACTGTATGCCCCATATTCTTTCATCTATGGTGGCATGGTTTGTTGTTGTTGTTGTTGTTGTTGTTGTTGATGATGTTGAAGTCATGAATCATGTGCAGCTGGAAACTCGCAACAAGAGGTTACAGTCGAGAGGAAGATGTGTGGCTAAAATATGGCTACAGATAATGAAACGGTTACATTGGCTCTGGGAACTCCCTCCCCGAATCACAGCCGATAAGCAAAAACAATGCATCGTTCTCATGTGCGAATGAGATAATTCTGACAATGTGATTTTCACAATTAGAGATGGGCCTGAAGTGAAGTAAATTATAACTTTTAAAGTTTCTTTAGACTAAGTTGCAGAGTAAACACACAAACATTGTCTATCATGCATAAAAACAAAGGGCTGGTATGGCAGTCCTATATCTCGAACAGCTGTTTTGTCTAAAGTGACAAAGAAGCTTGGCTTAGATAGGTGCCTGCCAAGCTGTTTGTGACACTCATGACTGAAAGGGGATTATGAATTGTTAAGTAGAGCGCTGGGTCATCAGCATTATCGTGTGCGAAATGGTTTTGCTCAATCCGACCCAGGCTGATTGATCACACTCCTGCAGACACAAACACTTAACGAGGCCCATCTTGGGGGTGTCTCTGCCTTTGTGCGCTGGCTGAGCTCTGACCTATAGTAAACTTTGAGGGAATGTTAGCACTTCCTGTTGATGGCAAGCAAAGCACTTCAACAGATGGTTTCAAAAAGAGGAAGTTTGAGCTCTCCACATCACTTTGCAGCTTTGAGTATTGACAGTAAACAAATCGGTAGCCTGACTAATGGCTTTGTTGAACATCATCGACTGGTCCCAAATGCAAGTTTTGATAACTTTGAAGCTGTGACATCGCCGGAGGTTTACTTTGTTGTTGCAAACCAATAGCAGCTGCAGTAATTGGATTTGAACCAGTGACCTAAAGCTGGTGAGTAAAGCTGTCCCGCTGGTGTCCCAGTGGACCGTTAGAAACCGATTACCCTCCCCCACACCCTCTGACATCATTACCATGACCACTCATCAGCCCCTCCATCCAGCCTGCTGCTCACCACGCCCTCCTTTTCGGCCTTGAAGGCCTTTTTCAATGCATGGTTGTATTTGTGTGAATTTTCTGCCCCACTGGCAGCATGTTAAAGAAAACCCACATACAGTACATCTGTGCAGGACAGATGGCATACTGTCCTGCACAGATGCAGCTTTATAGTGATTGTATTTACGGACTTTTACCCAGAATGCTCTTCTCATTTCAGTGGACTGTTGACTATGATCCAAAGAGCAGCAGTTTACACATGCTGCTATTGTCAGAGACATAATTCCGTTGATGAATGCCTTGTAAAGGCCACATTATACTTCTCCGACTGCGTAATGCGTTATCCGTCTGCGTCACCACGTAGACCACTCTAGCCTTTATACTTCTGCGTCGTGGTGACGGATAGGTGCTGTAATTTCCCGCCCGATCAGTAGGGGTCGCTGCGCAAGGTTGTTATGCTTTTGGCTACAGTGAGCAATGGCGTCCGAGGGAGAAAGACTGTTGTTGTTGAAACAGTGGCCGTTTGTCACTTTTCTGTGTCCCGGAACGCAGTTTTAAGATAATTTGAGGCGAGAAATTGGCCATTCAGAGTCTAAACATGTGCTGTGTGTGTTAAGATATGACGTATTTATAGTTCGGCAGCGACGAAGTCGGCGGGGATCAGCTCCGCCCTCTGTGGACGCTCGGTGCTCACTGTGAGCCGGCACAGAGCAGCTTCGCTCGGCCTGTCCTGAGGACCAATCGCAGCTCTTGCCGTCTCCGTTGTCCCTTGACGGAGTGACGGACACTTAAAAAATATTCCGTGCAGCCAGAGACGACGCAGAGACTCTACAACAGGTTCTGCGTCGACGCAGAGGACTCTGCGTAGCCTACGCAGAGCACTTTACGCAGGAGTATAAATTGGGCTTAACGAGTACATTGTCACAAATATATTCTGAGACACAACTTTTCATTAATTTAAAATCACAATTTGTATTTCCCTTAAAAACTGTTATTGTATCTGATCTTTAAATTGTATTAGTCATATTTCTGAGGGAAAAAGCTGAAAACACATTGTTGATCAGTTGTCAGCCAGCACAGTTAACCTGGCTAAGATGTGGACAACATAGCATTTTATAATATTATATAGAGTATATACAGTACTGTGCACAATATTTACACAGGTGTAAATGCTGTAAAATAAGAATGCTTTAACAAATATAAATTCTAATTGTTTATTTTTATAAATAAAAAGTTATACATTATATAACTATATATTCAAATTACATTTCTCCACCTATGCTTGTTTTTCTTAATAAAAACCTTTTGCCCTTAAAAGCACCTGCTAAAATGTCTCTCCAGAATATGATTTTAGCTTTCAAATTTTCAAACACTGCAAGTCATGGACAATCATAAATGAAAGTCTGTGCACAGTTGTATCTAATACAAGTCAGAAGAGGTAATTGGGCATATTTATGGATCACAGTGTATTATTGTCTGTAGAAAGCTCTTAGCCCTGTCATTGTTAGACATCTTCCTTTCAGGTCTCTCTTGGTGTGTTTTTATCCAGCTGCTTAAAGATTCTGTACTTGGTGTTTTATGTTTTCCTCAGATTTTCTCGGTGCACTGTGCCCAATGTTGACTGTGATCTGGAAAATACACTCCAACTTAGCACACAACTTAGCTCCCTGGCTCAAACGTGCATGTTTTAGTTCTGAGTAGCTCTTATCGAATCAAACTGAATGTTTTTATTGCAGTGGTAAACATGTGGACACTTGGACAGACTTGCATGTCTCATGTTCAATATGCTCTCAGTGTAGGCATGTGTTGCTGTGGCCACATAGTTAGAGAAGGGGGTGTGGACCTCTGGTCATTGGTTGCAGTAAAGCCTTATGTCCTCTAGTGGTAGTTTTGAAGAAGTGCATCTCTAAACACTGTTGACTGGGGCTGGAAATATCTGTGGTTAAAGCTAAGAGAGAAGGGCTGGGGTTGTTTTTTTGACAAGCACTGGATGTGAGATGGTACCACCACTCTCCAGACAATTAAACACGTAAAAGACCCAATTGGATAAATGAATAGGACTCAGTTTTCTTCACCAAATATTTTGGGAATGTAGTAGACTAAATTTAGGAAAAAATTAACACAAGGGACACTATGACTGATGGAAAGATGGAATGTATGTGTAGTTTTAGTGCAGACCAATAAGTGTGGGCTACAGCTGAACTGAGGGCGCACTTTAAGTAGTCGGGGTAGGTTGTATAAATAGACATATTGTAGACATATAGTAAGTGCTATGAAACAGAATGAACTCCATTGTCAAAAAACAAACTGTAGGAGCTGCGATGCATTGCTTTATTTCTGCTCATAAATTGTATCTTTTTGTGCTTAAGCGACAGAGTGAGTTTGCCTAATGTTTTTCTGCTGTCTCCTCTCCCTCTCCCTCCAGTCCTACCTCCAGACAGGAAGGGGCCACTGCCACATCCTCTGGCCCGGTAAAGAGTGCAACTCATAAAATCTGCCAAGTGTGCTCTGATGAGGCTTCAGGCTGCCACTATGGCGTTCTCACTTGCGGCAGCTGTAAGGTCTTCTTCAAGAGAGCGGTGGAAGGTAAAGGTGGTTGTTCGTTTTTGTTTTTTTGATTATGGAGGCACTTTTTCTTGACTGATACTGTACTGTTAACACATTTGTGTTGATGCTTTTACTTCCGACCCATAACCAGCCTTTATAACTCTAACTGTAAAACAAATGTTTTGATCCCACAAATAACCAGCCCACATTCAGGGGACATTAAGATAATCTTTTATGATTTTCTTTGATCTGATCCAGTGATTGTGACCGCTGTCTGACCAATATTGGCTCATTCTTGGCGACATGGTAAAGGATGTAAAACGTATACAGCTCCAATGTTTTTTTGTACCACCAAGAACGTGTCTGCTAAAGCGCTATGCTAATGGCGGTAAATACCAAATTAATCTTGCTCTGCTTTTCGTTTTAGGGCAGCATAATTACCTGTGTGCTGGGAGGAATGACTGCATAATAGACAAAATCAGGAGAAAGAACTGCCCGGCGTGCCGCTTCCACAAGTGTCTGATGGCAGGCATGAACTTGGAAGGTGCATATTAACTAGAATGTCATCTAATGTCATTAAGTAAAGTGTACTCTTGTGGTAGTACAATTTTTCTCCCTTCTCCCTTTCAACTTTCTGTTTTTTTCATGTAACCCTGTCCTGTATGTCTACTTCTATTTTTTAGCCCGCAAAACCAAGAAGATGAATCGCTCTAAGGGTAACCAGCAGAACAACCAGCAGCCCAAGGTGACACCGCCACCTCCACCAGTTGAAGCCTGCACCCTGGTTCCAAAGGGCATGCCTCAACTGGTTCCCACAATGCTGTCCCTGCTGAAGGCCATCGAGCCAGAGACCATCTATGCCGGCTACGACAGCACCCTGCCCATCACCTCCACGCGCCTCATGACGACCCTGAACCGATTGGGTGGCCGACAGGTCATCTCAGCTGTTAAGTGGGCCAAATCTCTGCCAGGTTAGTAGTAGTAGTAAACAGTGCATGCAGACTCTTTGCAGCGAGATAATTATACTGTTCAAAAGTGACAGCTGTGACAGACGGGTTAATGTGCAGGTTGATGTTTACATTCTAACATTGAACACAGACATGTCATACCGTTTGTGCCATGTCAGAGCACGTGTAAATGTTTTACGATATGCGCTGTTCTCCGTGACATTATTTACAGCTTAAACTCAGCCAGAATGTGTCACATTTTATTTAAACCGTGAGTCATCTGCAGCCAGTTTTTTGTTTAAAAAAATTACAAAAATGCTGTAATTTTTTTTTTACACACATTAGGTGTACACACCTTGTGTTTTTGCAACTCGCATATTTGCACCGTGGAGCCTCAAATTCACACCCAAGAAAAATTTGTAATTTGACTGAACCCCCCAGGTTTCAGGAACCTGCACCTGGATGACCAGATGACCCTGCTGCAGTGCTCATGGCTCTTCCTCATGTCATTCAGTCTGGGCTGGAGGTCTTACCAACAGAGCAATGGCAACATGCTCTGTTTTGCACCTGACCTCGTCATCAATGAGTACGTATGATTAAGTCTTTAGTCGATATAAATGTATTATTGTGTCCACACAAGGTCATGTCTCACCATTGATGATGGTATAATAGTGCTGAAAACACATTTGTATAATCAGTGAATAAATGGGCATTTATTTCCTCTCTGAAAACATACTGAGCAATTTCAAATCATTTGTTATTGTAGCCGAGTATAGTTGACAATATACTTTCTTCTTCTTTTAGACTAGATACTTAGTTTTTGCCCAATCAAAAAAACAGTAATTGTGTGCTCTAATGTCATCAAGTGATTCAAGTGATTCAAGTTTTGATAAATGAAGTCCTCACTTAAGGATAAGCCTGATCTATACTCTGTAACACAACACTTTTACAACAATAGACATAAACAGAAAAAATAGCTTTGCTCCACACTGGACTTTCAGGTTGTGCACCTGTAGTAATTTTGCTCAAATTGTGTTGCACTTGAGCATAAATTGAAAATATCACAACTAGTTACGTTGAGCGAAAGTTATCAAGTGTCGAACAGCAAAGTAAAAACCTGCTTTTATATTTGCTGGAGCCAATCCCAGCTGACGTGGGGCGAAAGGCACGCTACACCCTGGACAACACCCAGAAACCAACAAACATTCACTCACACCTTAAGGAAGCTGGCGAACCCAGAGAAAACCCATGCAAACTCGGATTAAGAATTAAAAAAAAAAAAATCCTCTACAGGTGTCGAGTATTTAGCGTGGTCTACACTTACACTTGAACGATAACACAGCTCTGTGAATACTGGAGTGGAACCTTAATGGTACTGGTAAATCCTGTGTTTGTTCGACTATTTAATTTAAAGAAATATCTGCTGTAAAATACGTCTGTAAAGTCTTAATCGCGATTTCAGGTATTAAATTTTGTCCATAGAGTTCGACTGCAAAAAGTATGCATGAATGTATTTATTTTCTTCCCCGCATGTTAAAGACAAGGATACGCCAGCATGCTCGTCCTGCAAGATCGGCCCGGGGCAGCGCACGTACACGTGACATTGCGCATCTTGCGACGCTCCTCCTCACGCAGAATAATATAAGAAATTGCACGAAATAAACTCCAGACATGGGAAAATGTAGGTTTGTGGACTCCTGGTAGGAGATCCCTGAATTTCATCACTGGCTGGAGAACCGGGAGGCTTTTTGTACACAGATTACAGCTTGAAGTGGCAATAAGGTCAAAATATTTTGACAAGGTCTTGAAAAAGTCTTAAAAATGTATTGAAATGAAATTCAGGATTCCTACTTGTACCCTGTATATGTACCCACAAATCTTTATACAAGTCACTGAAATGGTAACTCTGTCTGATTCCACCAGGGAGCGCATGAAACTGCCCTACATGGCTGACCAGTGTGAGATGATGCTGAAGATTTCCAGCGAGTTCGTCCGACTGCAGGTTTCGCACGACGAGTATTTGTGTATGAAAGTGCTGCTGCTGCTCAGCACAGGTGAGACGCCTTTTTCTTTTTTGCTTCATTTACTGAAGTTCAGTCATCAGAAATAAGTGACACAAGCAGTTACTGCCTGGTTAGATAAAGAGAAATGCACGCACACCCAGGTTTTTCTTTCAAAATATCATAATGATTGGCTGTATAAAGGTTATCGCAAAGGTCATTGCATCGTATTGCATTATTGTAGTGCAGGAGGGTGCAGAGGGAGTAATTATAATCAAGGTGGATTTAACTATAAACCATAATTACTGGTAGTTGAACACACCTTATGGTCAGGTTGTGCGTGTTTTGTTCTGGCAGGTGTGTGTCTTATTAGTGCTTTGTGGTAACAGAGGGCGTGTACCCTGAATGTGTTTATTCAAAACATGAACATTAACTCAAATTGTAAGATAGGACCGTGCTTCTTTGTCGTTTAATGGGGAATTCCAGGGTTTTCCAACCTAGATAGATTGACTGGTAGTTGCCACAATGTAATCCTATGTGGTAACTGCAACATGCTTCACTTAAAGCACTTGTTCTCCCCAATAAAGTCTGATAACATAAGTGAAGCACTAGTGTCACTCAGCTGTCGCTCTGAATTCTCACAGGGACTTGAGAGATGCAGGAAGACAAAGCATGAATAGGTGGAATTCCCCTTTACACATGACTAAATGTGAAGTATTGGCACAGAAAGAAAGGTTTTTTTTGCCCCGTCATAGATATTGACCTCACCCTCTCCTCTCTCTGACTTTCTACAGTGCCCAAGGACGGTCTGAAGAGCCAGGCTGTGTTTGAAGAGATTCGGATGAACTACATCAAGGAGCTGGGGAAAGCCATTGTGAAGCGTGAGGAGAACTCCAGCCAGAACTGGCAGCGTTTCTATCAGCTCACCAAGCTGCTGGACTCCATGCATGAGGTACAGAGACGCAGCACTCGCGCTCACATCAGCATTACAGGTTGTCAGCAGGTAGTTGTACCAGCTGCGGGTGATTCACCGTGTGTGTTTGATCTCATTTGTGTCAGTGTGGTAAAGAGCGCTCATGCGGTTAAAGAAATAGTTTCCGTTGTATATTACATTCTAGAATATACATAATACATTCTAAGAATGTATATTACATTCTTAACAGTTTTTAACAACCATAACCACTAGGCTCATGCAAAACCAGATTTTAGGTTTTAATCACGTTTAATGAACATCTTTGTTTTAATGTCTTATTATCTTAATTAGGGAGGTTTTCTGTCTCTTTAGCCTCTTTTATGACAATTAGTAAGTTCACTCTGGTTTTTTTTAATTGCAGGACAACCCACTAAAAATAGGTGATTAACACCTTTCCCAGTGCCAGTGGTTGTTCTGCCCTGTAGCAGTTCACCCCTGTGTCACCCATGTCTGCGCTAATGTCACAGCTGTGCCTGAATCATAAATAGAAAGAACAACAACAGCTGTCATTTTATATGGATTGTGGATTGTTAGGCTGATTAGATTAGATTAGACTTTATTGACCTACCCCACACTGGGGAAAATCACATGTTGCAGCAGTTAGCTAAGGACAGAGCATAAGATAAAACATCTGATCGATGGAATAAATGATACTGAGCGCTGTCTGAAGTTTTAAAAAGTAAGGATCGCTACAAACGTTAATGCTAATTGCTATTCTCTGGTAATAACTGATGACGGTCAGAGCTGCAGTATTTGACCTGGGAGTGAATGATTTAACAGGACTGTGGTGGGTGAGACAAGACTATCTAAACATGGTTTTGGCCCTAACCCTGGATTTCCACTGGGTGCGTTTCAGCAGCGGAACATCCGGCTGTTGCCGATTCCCTTCATTCTTATCAATGTGAGCATTTCCACCGGGCGCGATGTGGCACCTCTCAACAGCTTCCCAGCGCTAACGATAGATAGAGTAGATCGCTCCAGACAGCAAGTCCAACACAGAACCAAAGTAAAACACTTCTGCCCCCCTTTCAAAATAAAACACACTACGCAGTTCATATAGCCTATCGCAGCTTCACATCTACATTACGTGGTAACCGGTGCTACCAGGTCAACAGTCTGGTGTCATAAACATAATTTATGACACCAGATCAACAGTTTTCCATGTCAGAGAATAAAAGAAGCTGTGTTGTTGTTTCCTTTATACACACAGTCTATTGTGGGATCTTGCGAACTCGCGTCCGTTCAGGATTATTGCGTGATATTCCGCGAATATCGCTGGCTCCCAAGGCACCACTGCACTGCTGTAACGTGGAGGACGTTGCAAAACCACGCCGCTGACTCTCCGCTGCTGTAACACGCCCGGTGGAAATCCGCCTTTACCCATATCTAGAGCACAGACACGTTAATAAGGGTTAATAACGACGCTGTCCTCTGTGCCCTGCAGATGGTTGGAGGACTTCTCGACTTCTGCTTCTTCACCTTTGTGAATAAATCCCTGAGCGTGGAGTTCCCGGAAATGCTGGCGGAGATCATCAGCAACCAGTTACCAAAATTCAAGGCCGGGAGTGTCAAACCCCTCCTCTTCCACCAGAGATAACTGTGACCCCCCCCCCCCCCATAATGGACACAATGCCTTAAAAAGAATTCCCACCACGCCCCCACCACCACCCCCACCACCACACATCGCCCTGCAGAAGGAACATTGGAAGGACCGAGGAGAGAATGATGTTATGCAACGTTGTGCAGTGGCTGACAGGTCTGGAGGGAGAGACTGGACATGTTTTGTTTGAATAGGAACCAGACAGTGAGAGCAGTGTTTTGATTATTATTCTTTTTTTTGTCCAAGGTGTAGTGTATAACAACAAGTAGGAATTATTTGTAAAGATAAAAAAGATAATCACACAGAGAAATAGGCTAACATCCATCTTGTCTCAGGTTTCTTACCTTTAAACACAGAACAATATCTAAAGTAGATGAAACAATTATGTACAGGCGCTGATATTTTCTACATTTTCCAATCCTAACAGTTTTTACAGTTTCCCAGGTCACTTAGTTAATAACATGCTCTTCAGTAGGCTTTTTTGACTGTAGGTTCCTCTTTTTTTAGTTTTTTCAAGGAGGTTAACGTTAATATTTTGTCTGTCATATTCAGTCATGTAAAAGCTATTATCTGATTTGCTTTGATACTATGGACAAACCAAACAGTTCTGTGGGACTGTTGAGACAACCATTCAAAGGATTTCTCCCACTCACTAACCTCTTCCAGGTTTACCCAGGTCTGCTATAAAAGGGATAAATGATGTGCCTTGTTTGCTTCAAACGTCATCTTAGCCATTTTCTTCCTACATCTCCGAGGCGTGCTTCTCTTTCACCCATCATGGTCTTCCTCCATTATAAGTTGATTGTACTTTTTATATCACATGCCCTTACAAGTTTTCCATGATCTCTTCCCCCCTCCTCCCAGTGACTCTGTTAACCTTTTGAAAGCGGCAGCTCAGCTCACCATTCATGTGTCAAAAATGATCCGTATTCTTGAGAAAGAATATTTAAAGTCTGCTTCCCTTTAAAGTAATCCCTCCTTCATGTTGGACTCCACGTGTAAGTGCCAGTCGAGCACTTATTTCCCCGCTAAAGGCTTTAAAAAAGACTGTGAAGAAAGACTGTTATGAGGTACAGGCTCTACCATGTGACACAGCCCCTATTGACATTTGATTAGCCCCCAATTTTACCCCAATAGTCAACTGATAGAATGTAAAAATTGTATGCGTCTACCAATCAGAAATGGGAGGGCATATTTTATTTTGTTTAAGACGAAGTCAGGTTTAATTTGGAGAAAAAAATGACTGTGCTTTAGCTCAGACTGGGTGTAAAACACAAGCCTGTCCAGGTCCAGTGTGTAAGAATTGGTGATTTCTACAGATTGCGATAAACGGAGGCTCTATCTAAGTCATAGCTCAATGACACAAAATGGCGGCCTCCAGAAAGTAAAACCGTTGAATAAACTAGATATAAAAGTCTTGTTCCAACGTGAAGACCAAGTGATTTTTATCTTTAAGTGACTGTTAATTTAATACAAACAAAGGTATGGGTCGAACACACAATATCTGCCAAAGAATCCTAAATGTTACACACTGGACCTTTTAAAATGCCTTTAAAGGAATAATTCACCATTTTCGGTAAACTATTGATAGTGGTGTTGTGTCCTGTCAATCCTGCAGGCACCAGATTATTCACTTGGCTTAAAATATGGGAAACCTGCTATTCTGAGTCCACGCTTAACCAGCGTCACTAAGAAATGATGCACTCCTGCAGCTCAGGCAGTGTGAAGTCACCATTTTTGTTTCACTGGAGTCTTCACCAGTTGCCTGGTAACTGGTTTTCCTCTTAAAAATAGTCAGACACACACAAACCCTTCCTTCTTCCAAATGTTTCATCGAACATTTCCTCCAGTGTTGAACTATTCCTTTATGATGAACAGCACTTTGTGGCTCAGCTGTTGGTAGATTGATGATCTTTGTAAATCTCCCAGTGCTGCTGATAAACCCCTCACCATTCTGCTTTAACCCCTCTCTTGCTCTTTTAACGCCCTGTAGGCACCTTGTCTTTATATCTGCGTGTTTCTTAATGCTTTTAAATGTCCGTTTGTCTTTAATTGTGTCCGAAACCCCAATGTTGGAAAAGCACTTAGCATCAGTCACTTCAGAAAGTCACACTTGAGTGAACATGTAGCATCACTGACTGGGAAGGCAGGCAAAATGGATCCTTTATTCTCTGGGAACTATTTCAGTGCCAAACTCCTGTTTTGTCTGTTTTTCGGTGATGTTAAACGTGTGTTTGTTTCAGAAGTGGTAAACAAAGTCCCAGCGTTTGAAGCTGGCAAATTAGAGTGAAAAGTATTTGTGACACAAAGCATTAATTGGTGTTCTGTACTCGCTGAATGACACAGGTCTGTCACTATCCCCAATTTGTTTTCATCAGTTGAGTTTTGTCAGTTTGTCATCGGCGTGTAACTCCACTGTTTCTGTTCAAAGCACAAAATAATCCAGGTTTTAATGTGAATGTGACGCTTGAAGAGAAACTTCACAGCTAATTGGACGTATATGTGGCGTTTTACAGTCGAAAAACAATGTCCCAACAACTAACATAAAAGCACTTGTAATCATTCGGCCACTCCCACACTCAGGTTGTTGAGTCACACAGTATGTGGTCGTCCATGTTTGACTGTAGATGTCCTAACGTAGAACCAAAAAAAAAAAAAAAACGATAAGGAAAGTTCCACGAATGTGCTGTCACTGCTGACCTTCATACACACATTTAGCAAAACTCACTTTTTAACTTCTCTTTTCTAACAGTTTCTCTGGAACAATCTTCTCCTCATTAACTGCAAAGGGTTTGCTCATGGGTTACTTTCACATCCAGTGTGTCCAACTCTCTGCTGCTGCTCATTTAAAAACAGGTCGATATATTTATATCTTATGTATGAACTCGCACACTTTGCCTCCTCTTGCTCAAAAATGTATCCGTGCTTGTGCTTTGTACATTTTTGAGCAGGGCAACTAATATGCAATAGAAATGACAGATAATCTTATCACCATAACGACACGTTTGTTCATTTTGATTTCTGATATAAGCTATTTGCATCCAGGAGATTCACATTAAACTTCAGGAAACGACGCCTCGTCAGTGAACAGTCCACACAGACTGCACAATAACAAAAGCCTATTTGATGTTTGACTACAAGGTGACCAAAGCAAGTACAAACTCAATGTTGGTGTAAGCTCAGTAGCACATAGATGACAAATGTACAGTCCTTTTTTTGTTTTTGTTCAGTTTTTGTTTGTTTTTTTTTAAACATTTTTCACTCTAACATGATGGCTTTGGTCAAATTGTGTAATACTGTGAATAGGATAGGAGTCAAGTCTTTTTTCACACACAAACTGTTTGTGAAAGTAATCAACCAGCTTGAATCTAAAAGAAAAAAAAATTGCACTACCCAAATATTGTTTGAAAATCTATTTTGTATAAAATATATGCAGACATTAACTTTTGAGAATTATCAAGGGCAGATCATGTTTCACTGATATATGCTTTCTCTCTCTCTCTAAAAAAAAGAAAAGGCTTCGTTTTGCTTAAAGAAAATCAATTATGTACATATAATCCATGTAAAGAAAATGTGGTGTTCCCAAATAATAGCTTTTCTATACGTACCCTCTGTATTATTTCTCGTCTATAGTGTGACTCCTGTACGTCTTTGTGTGGTACTTCTCAAAACATGGAACTGTTTGCTGATGTTTGCCATGATATTAACTTGACGATAAAGAATTAATGGAAACGGTTGTAGCTTGTTGTAAGCCACTTCTCATGATCACAGCAAGCACTTCATTCAATAAAAGCGCTTTTCCATTCTGCAACATGGTTCATTGACTCATTACAAAGTCTCTGTGACTTTCAACAAACAAAACAAAAACAAAATCAGCCTCTTGGCTCCTCACAGGTCAAACCTCTGGCACTCGCACATGAAGATGTTACATAACTATTCAAACAATGACACATTTTCGACCTCTCACCCTGAGGGTAAAGGGGAAGCAGCTGTGAGAAGTCACATGACGCCGAGGAGAGCCAATCACAGCCAAGTGTAGCTATAAGGAGTCAGAGTGAAAGTACAAACTGTTAACCATTAAAACCTATAGAGATCTATGATATATTTACACTCATAGCCACTTTATTAGGTACACCTGTTCTTCTGCATGTTCATGCAAATACAGTTGCGTCCTTCTGTTCTATTAATTGTGATTTGATATTAATTTTCCACAATATTCTAATTTATTGAGATGCGCCTGTATATCATCGGCCAATAAAAGAGCAGTAAAGTTCATTTAGACAGTAGACGACCTGCTGAAGTTCAAACTGGAAGAATGGACGATGCTCCATCCTAACTCCAGACTTTTTTAATCCTTTTACAACACTTTATAATGAGGGTCCCTTAATTAATGTTAGTTAATACATCATTAGGCGCTAATTAACTGTTTAATAATATATAAGCAATCATTATTGTGCATTACTTAGCATTAGCTATCATATTAGTTAATGCATTAATAAGCAGTTAATTAATGTTTGCTACTCAAAGTTATGTATGCATTACTCAGCATGAATTAACACATTAGTTAATATATATATTAGCAAGCCTTTAATAATAGTCTTAATTAATCATTTACTAATGCTGTGCATGCCATCAGGTAGCCCTTACCTAACCTTATGTAAGGTATTAACATTGGTAACCTGACCTAACCCTTAATAAGTGCCTCATAAGCATTACTTAACCATAGTTAACCATTACTGAATGCTTTTTGGACCCTTATTGTAAAGAATCTTGGGAAAATTAAGGCCTTTAAAAAATATTTAAAAGTCTTAATCGCGTTAAGACTCATTTCATTAAAGTATTTGGTCTTAAAATTTGGTGAAGGTCTTGAAAAAGTCTTAAAAAAAAAAAGTTATTGAAATTAACTTGAGGATTCCTGCATATACACTGCTTTCATTTTCTCACCATTAAAGGGCTGCATATTTGCATAAACTTCAAAGTAAATGAACAAGTTTACTCCAGTTAACTGTTGTAATGTCACAGTGATGAAGTGTGTCAGATGCTAAATGAACAGGCAAAGACTTTATGGTGTAAACACAGTGAGTTAATTCAATAATGATTAAAAGGTTCATGTTAAATACTTGTATGGAACACAACTCGTCCACTAGAGGGAGCCAAGACTTACAGAGGTCAATGTTCAAAGTGAACAGTCAAAAGCTCTCAGAGAACCTCTATAACTGTAGGAGCAGCTATAGCTCAGAGAGTAAAACAGCTGCTGTGAAGTTCACAAGTTCTTGTGAGGAACAGGAACTTTTTAAAGTTCAACATCCGAAGTTAATATTGAAAAGAGACCAAAAGTCATAAATGTGGGCTTATGTACAGTCTGCAAGGCATCAGACTTTATCTTAGCTCCATACTGCCAAAAAAAACCCTGAACTTTTATTTCTAAACCTCAAGTACATTTTATATCATTGCCAGATATCGGCCCACTTCTGTTCCCTGGATGACCACCACACCTCGGTCAACAGCTTTGATCTTTAAAGCATTAAAAACGACTGAATGAATAAATGAATGACGGCTGTGTGAGATAAGTGCTGCAACAACAGAGTTTAAAAAAATAAATACTCCAGTGAATCGAAAATTGTTGCATCTTTGATATGTTTCATGCATACATGCTGAATCCATATTATCGTCACTTCTTACAAAAAATTAATTCAAAGTCATTTTCTGGTGAGATACTTGTACTTTTACTCGAGTATTACTTTACTTAATGATAGTTTTCGCTTCAAGTGTTTGCTGTGTTTACCAAAACAAAACTTCTTCACCGCCAGTGATATTACACATTTATGTAAACTGAGCTTTGTTTTTATGTTCTTGAGTATGCTGCTGTGTGTTTAACACAGTCTGGTTCAAATGTGGATGCGATAAATCCATGAAAACTCTAGCAGAGGTTTGTCAGTGTTGCCATTGTGCCATTGCCTTGTGGGCAAGTGAAAAATGTTAAATAAAGCAACATGGTAAAGATGAAAATCACTTGATCCTTCAGCTCAGAGGTGGACGTGAGCAGAGAGAACACTAAGTGTTTTATGGCGTTAGAAGTTCAGTGACATAATCTGGGACAAGGCCAAACAGGACTAACATTGAGCAATAAATCATAAAATCAGCCTGGAAAGCAACAGTTAACTAAAAGAGAGATATGGTCATATTACATGGTTCAAATGTCACTGGAGTTCTGGACTTGACATAAAAGTGAGAAGTGAATTAAAATAGAGTAATGATATAGAGATATTTCTGTGATCTGTGAACAGTCAGTTTATGGGCAGGAACTGAATATCCATAATAAGTATGTTTTTGTTAGTATATAATTGCCAAACAAATAAAGATTATTGGGATTTTGTCGCCTTAGAAGAAGCCTCTTTTTTTGGTACTATGCACTTTAGGATTTACAGGGGCTGCCATCTTAAGCAGACATGTTTGTGCAGCGACCTGAACGAACTGCATTTCACATGAAAGTGGGAGCTTATGATGGTGAAAGGTTTCGCCCACACATCAAAGAATGAAGCACACAGAGAGAGTTGTGAAAGTCTCTCCATTTCTCACACAATGAGCCTTTAAAAAGGTTTGTTATGTTTAATCTCGCCTCTTGTCAAAGTTGAGGCCTGTGTTATCTTTTCCAGTTGTTGGGTGAAGCTAAGGAATCGGGGACGCGCCTCCAGCTGCCTGTGTGGTCTCTGCGCTCGTTCACGTGCACGTAAACACCTGACCACTGCAGGGATACACGGGCGGCGCTGCCGGTGTCCGGACTTCGACTTTTTTTGTTTCACCCTGCTACATCATTAAGTGACGGAGCCGTGTGTTGTGTGCGCGCATGGCGGATGTGGGAGTGTTTGCGGCGGAGCGGGAGCAGACTGCGCTGCGGGACTACAGGCGGCGCACGCGGCTCTACTGCATGAATGGCGGACAGCACCTGCAGATCCTGCCTGACGGGACAGTGCGGGGCCACAGGAGGAGTGAGGAGGAGGAGGAGGATGCTCACAGTAAGACCGCAGCACAGTCACAGAGCAGCTCACATCCAGGTCAGGCCTTTACAGCATGATGCGTTCACTGCCTCTGCTGCAGGAGGGTGTCAAAAAAAAAAAATCAGAAAACACTCCTCCCATTCATGACCAGTGGTGTGCACAGACACTTGGAAGGACAGGGGTGAAATCAAAAGGGCACCACATCCTTTATAGCACAGCATTACTTTCTGTCACAGAGATGGACATGTTTTTCTGTACAGCACTAAATATCATGTCCTTTAAGGACACACTTTGGGACAAGGTCATGTGAGGACAGTAGGAGACTTTATAATGGCACTCTTTTTGATTTGAAGGGCACTCATAGGAAGCAAAGTTGCGAGGGGCATCTTTAAAGCTGTGTTTCCATTACAGTTCGGTTTAAGCACTCGTAGCTCGTAGATACGTAGAATGATGTTGTACTGGTGCACCACAACAATCGGTGATAACAAACGTGACACAACAGACAACAACCAGTGTGTCTGTGCATCCTTACATTCATGCATCTAAACTTAAGGCCTTAAAATGTCTTAAATTCATTATATGCTAGTCTTAAATAAAACTACCGTTCAAAGGTTTGGGCTCACCTATACAATTTTGTTTGCGTTTTCCGTTAAAAGTCACACTTTAATTAATCAAAAGAGTTGCAAAATGAATAGAAAATATAGTCAAGACATTGACAAGATTAGAAATAATTATTTTGATTCAAAATAATAATTTTGCCCTTTCGTCAAAGAACCAGCAAAATTGTTTTCAGCTGTGCTAACATCATTGCACAAGGGTTTTCTTATCATCCAATAGCCTTATAACGCGATTAGCAAACACAATGTACCATTCGAACACTGGAAATGGGCCTCTATACACCGATGTACATATTCCATTAAAAAGCAGACGTTTGCAGCTAAAATAGTCCTTTACCACATTAACAATGTATAGAGTGTATTTCTGATTCATTTAATGTTATATTTATTGAAAAAAGGCCTTTTCCTGCAAAAATAAGGACATTTCTAAGTGACCCCAAACTTTTGAACGGTTGTGTACATTACTCAAAGGTCAAATTTCTTTTTCTCGCAGGACTTTGAGAAGGAGATGTAGAGAGGTGGAACATGCAGTTAAACTGCAATTATACATAAAGCTACTGAACCAGAGAGCACCTTCACTTTATGTTCAATAAAACAGACAAAAGTAGACTTGAATGACATACATCTTATAATACAGCAGGATCCCCCCCAACTATCACCTATATTTATAGTGTTTTTTTTATAGTTTTTCTTAAATTTAATTCGTGGCATTAAAAATGGTCTATTAAAAAAAGTCTCAAATTTGACTTGCTGAAATCTGCAGTTACCCTGAACAACAGAGCAGCTCGAAAAACGTATAAACTTTGTATGATAATAAACTGCAGGAAACACAGGTCACAAGGTACCATTACTCTGGTACAACAAGGGAAAGATGGCACAGTTATTTTGGTAATATTTCTAATGGATAATGTGTTCCACACCATTATGAGCATCACTTTTCTCCATTAGAAAGTCACTCAAAGGAGAAACATTGATAATTATATTTAGCTTTAGAGGCCACAAATGAATGTCAGCAGGGCACTTCCTCATGCTTTTACCACTCTAGAGGACACTTTAGCACGCACAATTCAAGAATTCAATAACATAATATTTACGATATGGACAAAAGTATTTGGTCACACCTGTTAATTATGGAATTGGGGCCCATTTTCCTGGATTTTAACCCAGTGAAGGACAATCTTAACACTTCAGCATACAAAGACATTTTGGACAATGCTATGTTTCCAATTGTGTGGCAACAGTTTGTGGAAGGCCCTTTTCTGTTCCCAACACAAAGCAAGTTGTTTTTTGACAAGTTTGGTGTGGTAGAACTTGACTGACCTCAAATCCATCGATCATCTTTGGGATGAACTGGAACAGAGATGGTGAGCCAGGCTTTCTGGTCCAACGTCAGCGTCTTGAGAAAAGTATTCCAAGAAGTGTGGGGGGGGGGGAAGCTGTTTGACGACATCATTACAGTCCATGTTGGTGTTGTGGTCAAGTGTCCCAATACTTTTGTCCATATAGTGAATGTCTCAGAGCTTCAGTATATCAGGGTGTCTCACTCCTGGTCCTGGAGAACCACTGTTCTGCCTGTGTTTCCCTGCTCAAACACACCTGATTCAAATGAGCTCGTCAGTCAGCTCTGCTGAAGCCTGATAACGAGCTGTTCATCTGAATCAGGTGTGTTTGAGCAGGGAAACGCATAAAACATGCAGTGCATATATATGTCAGTGCACTGTTTAAACACAACATATAATTGATATGAGTGTTTTGCCTCAGAATTGCAAATTGTTTGAGTTTAACGTAAACGTCTTTTGTTTTCCGCCCATAAAATATTGTAAAACGACATTTAAAGGTGCAAAGTGTGGCACAAACTGAAAGATAAAATAATTATACTTGACTCTTTGTACAGTCATGTGTCTGTGAGTGGGTCAGGTTCGATAGAGGCCACCATTTCATACCACTGGGTTTTTACAGTAGACGTCAGCTACATAGATTCACCTTGAAGTGAAGAGTGAGGTAAGGGACATTCAGCTGAAACTTTAGTCTGACATAAATGATTGATAACCACTGATAGATAGATAGATAGATAGATAGATAGATAGATAGATAGATAGATAGATAGATAGATAGATAGATAGATAGATAGATAGATAGATAGATAGATGTTCTGTTCGCTAACTTTAAGCTTAGATAGATAGATAGACAGACAGATAGCAATGTGTTCTTTTAGCTAACTTTAAGCTAACATATAGATCAGGGGTCTGCAACCTGCGGCTCTAGAGCCACATGTGGCTCTTCAGCCACCCTGCAGTGGCTCCTTGTAGCTTTAGAGATCAAGGCGACAAATAAAAGTGTTTTAATATCTTGTGCAACATCCAATGTCGACGTAAAATGCAATATTCAGTACATGTTTCGATGTGTCCTGTCCATCTTTGGATCCACATACTGTTTTTCTTGAGCACGAACAACATACAATCCAAATATTTGCTTCATTTATTTCAAAGTGGGTTCATTTTGATTTCTTTAATTTGCCACAAACAATGAAACAATGGAAGAACCAGGTCTACGGGGTATAAATGTTGGGTATAAACTGAACATGTTGTAGTTCTTAAATGTCATAAATGAAAGAGACTATTACTATTAAAATTGTATATAGTTTGTCTGTTTTTTTGCGGCTCCAAATGAATTTTTGGGTGGAGAGATGACATAAATGGCTCTTTTCATCCTAAAGGTTGCAGACCCCTGATATAGATCGATAGCAATATCTTCTTTTAGCTAACTTTAAGCTAACATAGATAGATAGATAGATAGATAGATAGATAGATAGATAGATAGATAGATAGATAGATAGATAGATAGATAGATAGATAGATAGATAGATAGATAGATAGATAGATAGATAGATAGATAGGTGTTCCGTTTGCTAACTTTAAGCTTAGATAGATAGATAGATAGATGATAGATAGCAATGTCTTCTGTTGGCTAACTTTAAGCTTATATTAGTAAAAGAGCTAATTTATTATCTATGATCCACATGTTTTCCCTCTAACATATAAACCAATAATATGGATTCATATTAAATCACGGATACAGCACTTTTCAATTCACTGAAGTATTTCTTTTTAGAACTTTGTTGTTGCAGCACTAATCTCACACTGTCGTCATTCATTTATTCAGTCGTTTTAAACGCTGGCTGTTGTCATTTCACATTTTCCCTCCTCTCAGCTGTTTTAAAGATCAAAGCTGTCGACCGAGGCGTGGTGGTCATCCAGGGAACAGAGGCGGGCCGATATCTGGCGATGAGCGATGAGGGACGTTTGTACAGCTCAGTGAGTATGCACTCTGCATGAGTTATGACAAAGTAAATTAGACTATTAAAGTTGATGATGCAGCAGTCACTTGTACATAAATCGTTCATGATCATATTTATATACGTGTGGGTAAATGATCACTCACCAATACAGTGTTGATCCCAGCTTCACCCCTTAACTAATCTGCAGCTGCTGGTGTGTTTTTGTTTAATGTTTGTTTCTCTCTCTCTCTCTCAGCCCACAGTCACTGATGAATCTTACTTCCTGGAGAAACTGGAGGAGAATCACTACAACACATACCAGGCTCAGAAATATCAGGAGAAGGGCTGGTACGTGGCTCTGAAAAAGAACGGAAAACCTAAATCTGGTCCAAGAACTCACATCGGACAGAAGGCCGTCTTCTTCCTGCCCCGCCAGCTAGACGACTCCGGCGAGTAAGGATGTTTCTCTCCACCTCGACTTAAAAAGGACCGGCGGCTGCTTAAGGAATTTGTTTTTGTGAAATAAGAGGTGAAGTTATGAAGTGGTGGACTACAGGGGGAAAGCAGTGGTACTGTCCTGATATATATTTATTAGAGAAATCACCGGCTGCACTTTCTTTTTTTCCTTTTCAGTCAAAAACACAATTATTCATTAACATTCACATCCTATTTTGAGCAAATCCAGGTCATCTCATGTTGTCACTGGTGTCCAGTCTTTTCACATGAAAGAAGAAGCAAGAAAGCTGTTACTTCAACAGACGCAGCACGTAGCCAAACAGGGCTCTGCTGATAATAACTTATTTATATTAGTTGTTCTCAAACCAAAGGTCATTTCGGGCGGTTGTCAGGCATGAAAAATAAAACACTCCCATCTTTTTTTATTATTATTATTGCAGACAGGGGGAAAAAATAGTTTCCAGATGTAGATAAAAAAATTGGTGGGAATTGGTGATTTATTTCTCATGAGGCTCTGGATTAAGGCATCACGGCAGGAACTGCTTCAAAGATCACTGTGACCTAAGAGAAATATTAAAAACGTCCTGTTTCCTCATACTCTATGGTACCGACTTGAATGTTTAATGACACACGATCTAACCGACGAACTCTTAAGTCCTGTCTAGTTAGATTTTTCTGTAATTTCTTTGATCCTGGGGGTGAAAAATGAAACCAACTTGAGAAATACATTCAACATAAAAGCTTCAAAGTCATGTATGGGCAGAAACAGAGACCACGGCTGTCAGATGTGAATGAAAAGTTACATTAGCACTTATTTTCTCGTCCAGTTTCACCTCCAGTCTGCTCTTACTAACCTATCAATCATTATACATATGATATTTTCTGTCACCGAGTTTTGTTTCCAAACCTCTTCTCTGGGTTCGGATTATAAAAAAAAATGACTCAAGTCACACAGTGGTTATGGTTATTAATCCAGACGAGACGAGGCTCGTTAAAAGTGACATTTATTCAACACTAAACATTTTCTGTACAGTTTCATAACAACAAAACCCCAAGGCTGCAGCTCTACGTCACACAGAAAGAAGCATAATGGGTCTGTGTCAAAGCCATGGCAGAAGTATGAAGTGAAAGGTTCACGGCCAACATTTCAATTTTGCTGGATCAGCATTTGATCGAAATGAAGTCCAACTGACAGCGACTCATTAATTGTTAAGTGTGCAGTATCGCTACTGACTTACCGTGTTCTTCCCGATTAAAAACACACAAAAACTACATCTTTCTTTGCTGCATCATACAATTCATGACCTCCATGTCTGAGACTTGATGAAAACATCCTTTCCGGGTTTTATCAGCTATGTTTTACTAAAAGTGCACCTGCATACAACATTCTTTGATATAGATTTAATTTCCACAAAATAGCTGACATTTTTGCAACTCATGATGACTTTTCTTAAAGAAAAGAAAGAAAAAAAATATGACTAACCCCATATGTGAATTAAATGTTAAGGCAAAGACCATATTGGAAAAAGACTCTTGGATAATGTGCTCCTGATGCTTCAGCAACATCATTAGCAGCTGAAACACTGACAGCCAAACACTGTTTCCTCCAATTACAGAGGGCTTTTTTTCCGCTGACGGCGACTGTGATTCCTAAATCCACTGACTCACTGCTGAGTCACTCAAAGGTCACGCCGTTTTAGGGAACGTCAAGCAGAAAATGTGCTCCTGCGCCCTAAAAATAAAAAACTAATTTTGGTTACGGTCACCGTTAAAAAACGTGTCCCATCAGTCAGCCGAGCTGTGCGGGGATGAGATTGTCACCTGACGAGTGTAGTCATGTGGTTTTTAGTTGCAGCTTATATACAATTATTTTTAAAGCAGCATTATCTATTATATGTGACTTAAAAACTCTTTTTCCAACAAGGTTAGTTTCACCTGTCTCAATGTACAACAGAACATTTTAGAGGCAAAAGCCGTAACATTTAACACACAGCTGTCGTGTCAATGTGCTTTTTGTGTGTGTTGTGTTCATTATTATGACAAAGCCCCTGATGAACAGATTTTAATGTTTAAAAGAGAAAAAGGAAATAAAAACACTGCCATCTTCTGGCTAAAAAGGGCAACACTACTTAAAGCCAACAAGTGAGTGGACGACTGTACTGTGTTGATGCATATAATAGCATTCACAACCTAATTTGCCTTTTTAAGTGTATGTGTGTTGTCTACAAACAGCCCATAATAGTCACAATTAAAAATGAGTGCGGATTGCACTAACAAGTGTGTTAACATGCTATGACCAGCCTTCAGAGTGCTGTATTATACATCATAACCTGTTGGCTTCAAGTGTTACCAACACAAGACTCTCCTACTTCACTGACTTCAAGGGCAGACGCATGCTCGTATGCTACCATCAAATGATATAAGGCGTTACTTAAACGTTACAGACTGAGATTTAAATAGCACTTAACATTCACCACTAATGAGTACACTGAGGGACTATTACTGTTAATAACATTTTCCCATTAAGTTTCAAAACAAAATAAAACAAGTGATACAATTCCTGAATATTTTATTGAGACTCAACTTCACCTAGAACTTGTCTGTTGGATTTGTCGTGGAGCATCTTCAGTTTGAATTCCTCTGTTCTTTTCCCATCGTGTCCATTCTTCCACAACCACCATCCTAAACGTGTGTTATGGGAAGATAAAAGTCTGATTTTTAAAAAAGAGCACTTTCTTTGTCCATGTTCAACTGCCGATTCTAATGATGATTTAATGCCTTTGAATTTCAACACGTTCACTATTTACATGAAGTGTGATGTAGATGTAACAGGGTCCTGGGGAGCCACTGTCCTGCATGTTTTTTGTTTTTTATGTTTCCCTGCTCCAACACTCCTGATTCAAATAAATGGGTCGTTATCATATTTTAATGACGAGCTGACCATTTGAATCAGGTGTGTTGGAGCAGGGAAACACATAAAAAACATGCAGGACAGTGGCTCCCCAGGACCAGGAGTGAGAAACCCTGAATTATAAGAACCAGGGGGGAAAAAAAGTCTAAATTATTAATTAATTGTCCACATAGTTGGAAATAAATTTAGTGATTAATTAGGCGATGAATCATTGCAGCCCCAGATGTAAGATCTAAACATTGCTGTGCTGAGAGACATATGACAATGATTTCAATGTAACAGACATTTGTTTGTATTGTTACTGTTGTAACACGCTCGTCTTGGCAAACTAAGCTTATTCTTAGTGGGTGACGGAGCAAGGTCAGATTGTTTTTAAACAAAGTAAACAGTCACTCATCACTCAGTGTAAAAGGATCATCATGTACTGAGTGTACTTGTATCAGGTGAGACACATGATGAGTGTATACAGTAATGACATTTACCTCTAATAGATGAAGAGCACCCTTGTTCGGGGAAGAGTGGCATAGGCGGGATCAGCTAGTTTCCGCACTCTGGAGTAGTTCACGAAGCCTCTGATGAACAGCATGAAGCCTGAAGTCCAAAGATACAAATAGTTAAATGGATACAACTTTATACGAGTGCTATTTGTTAATAAACTAAAGCTTCTCACTTACCCAGAGCCAGGAAGACCCACCACAACCAATACTGACCATCAAAGTAACCAGGAAAGTAGGTGGAAAACTGTAACAAGATAGTGTGGGTGAGTGTTTCAGGCCTGCTGTAAAATAATACTGGAACAAACTACTACAGTAGCAGTAGTAATCATGCACCTGCAGACCATATTTAGTAAACAGCTCTTACCCTGACGATAAGAACCCATTTGATGAGGGACAGGCCAAAGCCAGAGATGGCTCCATATCGACCAGCAGCTGATGTGGTCAAACAGAACGACAAGAAGAAGCCAATCCAGTTGAAGAGGAACGCCACTGGTGAGGCAGGGACAGGGATTAATGGAAAAGGAAATAATTTCATATAAAAACACTGAGCTGATTTTAATATGGCAGTTTATATGTGCCATATATCCATGACTGATGGAGTGGTGAAAAGATTAAAGCTATAATGCATTCTCCTGCTTAAAGACAACTTAAGAGAGAAAACAAACTTGTACATTGGATGAGCTGGTATTTGCAGAGCCACATTCAGTTAGAAAAACACAAGGCGAGCATGGAATATTCCATGTTCAGCCAACAGATCACTCTGTGTATATACTACATACATAACCTTTAACGGGTTACAAATCAGTTTAATGCAAGTGACAATGTACATCATTCAGCTACTGTGGACTCTCTATCTACTGAATAGCTTAAGGAGTTCTTTCTTACTGAAGAAAGTGAGCATGAAGATGCCGTCATTCCCTATTCGCAGCTGATCAGCATCCTCAAAGTCATCTCGAGCCACAAAGTCGTCCTCCTGAAACAGCAACAAGCGTGTGAACACGTTACATCAAAACAAACTTGTGTTTTTTGTATCAGTGTAAGATGAGAAAGTGGAGACGGATTTACCGTGACTCTTCCATTGACCAGAGGCACAGCAGCCTCTACTTTGCTTCTCTCAGCTTCATCATAGGAGGGCAGAGTGGTGGCAACACTGTAAGACGGAGGGTTGGGAAACCTTCCTCCATCTTCCTTGTATTCAAAGAAGGCTGTGGAGGTAACCAAAAAACAGGTGTGTGTTAATGTATCATATATGTGGGTTGGGATGGAATGGATTTATTAATATGTATTTAATTAAAGAACATTGCAGATTCAGGCTTTACACAGAGGAAAGTGAATTATAAAATGGAAATGAACTGGCGAAAATAATATCTATGAGTGAATGGGAAAGAAACACTCTCCTCTTAACAGACTTACAGACAGAGCTGTTGATGAAGTCAATGTCCAAAGTCCAAAACTAATTATTAGTTTATTGCATCTTTACTGCTGACGAACCTAAATCTGCTTTCACTTCTTTCACACACACAAACAGATAAACACAGGCTGAGGACAGGGAGGGAAGAGGCAGGAAGAAAGACTTTATATGTACGAGTATGTGAGAGAGTGTCTCTATTACTGTTTATGTTCCATCTCAAGACTTGTCTTTTTGTTTTACTTTTGCTTATCTGGGACATTTGGCAGTGATCCAGACTCGAACACAAACAGCATTTAACCCGATCCCTGGACTTACGCAGGAAAAGCTCAAGGCTGCACCCACTTGTGCAACATTTCAACCTCTGTCCTCTCAGGAAGTGAGACAGGAGACATTAGAGCTTTTCTGAAAGGCCTTGCATAAAAACTCCACCTCTCCACAACACTGATCTCAGTCCAGAGCAGAGGTCGTCAGCATACACTCGCATAAATATTGATGAACCTATATCCTGTTCTATTCTTGTGTTCTCCTACAATGAGTATTTTAGACATTAGGTATGTTTCTATAAGCTTGTTTGTTTTATGCACAAATATTATTTGCACAAAACAACACCTGAATGAAAACAGAAAAGTCTTGAAATATTGCATTCAAGTTTTTACAATTGAGGGCAGTGGAAGGCTGGTATATTACTAAAAATGTAGACTGAATGGAAACAACTTCAGTAAAGAGGACATATAGAAATCATGTGACTTGAGCATCCTCCCACTTCCACATTTTGCTGTACTGAAAAAAAACAGCTGAGTCGGTGGATACAGCAGACGAGTGAGGAACGAGGAGTAAACCACAACATTCCTCCACTTAGTGCAAGAAGCAAATATTACTACAATTGTGAACTGAAGCAGCAACAACACTTTGCTTTACTATATTATTATTATTATTATTATAATAATAAAGATGGCACTGATAGATTTTAGGTCAGGGTTACCTTACTGACAAGCTGACCATTTGAATCAGGTGTGTTTGAGCAGGGAAACACCTAAAACATGCAAGACAGTGGCTCCCCAGGTCCAGGAGTGAGAAACCCTGTTCTAGGTCATGAGGCTGTGAAATTTACTGACCTGCATTGGCTGCAGAGACACTGCTGTAGGGCGGTGGTGCATCCTGAGCTGCGCCCTCCTGGGATGGCTCCTCCTCATTCACCAGCTGTTAATTACAGTTAATAGAGTTAATGAATGAACAAACTGGGCCAAACTTAAAACACAAGCCTTCATGAAATCTCATGTTGTGAAAAAAAAAAGCTTAGCAGGTGTCATTTAGGAAAAGACAGAACCCAGTGACATCAAACACTTAAAGTGTTAACAATGTTGGCCAGTATGGCAACGTTTACATTGATATCATGGCAGACAGTCGACATTTGTTAACTAATACTATTTTGTTTTTAATGTGACAAATAACCCTTTAAAATATCAGGTTTTAAAGGGGCAAAAGTGAGGAACTTCACCTAGTATTGAGTCACCCTTTATTACTTTCCCACAGCTATTTATTGTACACAATAAAGATATTATACATCCACATCTGGAATAACATATGTATTAAAATATTAAATTAACAAAAGAGACTAAATTACCTGCAATATTGGGCAAAAGGAAAGACATATATCGGTATCAGCTATCGGCCAATTACTCCTGATATATCGGCATATTAGATATTGGGGAAAAGTATGCAGCTCATGACATGTCACTGGTGTAAAATGTCAACTTGTGCTTTTCAAACCTCTAAATTACAACATCTTCACACAAGTATCCAGTTTCTCCTCGATCCTTTTGTGTACATGCACAAAAAAACAAGGAAATTCACACGTAACGTGCTGAAAAATCACTAACCTTTTACTAAAGAACAACACACTTACATCACAAAGTACCTCATGGTTTGAAATGCCATTTTTACATTTATCACAAAACAAGTTGGGATGTAACCTGCAGTATTTATGCGTCAGTGCATCTTACAAAACATCTGCCCATAATGGACATAATGGGCAAACATGTATATTGTTATTAAATGAGAGAAACTGCACTGACGTGTTAACAGTCTCACCAGATCCAGATCAGCTCAGAACACTCCAGCTTAGGCCTTTTAAAAATGACAGGCACCGTTGACTCACAAGCTGCTAATGTCACTGAGCCACTGATGAGTAACCGATTTGTTACAAATGTGTATTAAACATTCGTATTAGGAGTTAGAAATGTGTTTTTGTACAAGCCAACGGCATTAATCGACAATTGAGGCCTTCTCGTCAACAAGTGTCGGTGCAGCAGCTCGTTGTTTCCTTCGATGACAGCTAGCGGGCTAATGTTGACTGCTGTTAGCAGCTAACAGCGTGGAAGTAAACGGTCGCTTACCTCCTGGTATCTGACGTTGCTGTTTTGTTCCGCCATTGTGAAAGAGAAACGAGACGTTACACACGTCCTTTATTGCACTCGAGTTGTCGCGGTGTGATGTGTGAATGGAATGTCGCCGTCGAAATAGCAGCAGTGAGTTAAAGCCTTTCACCTAGTCGGCCATCTCCTTCCTTCTCCCTCCTGACTGTTTGCTCCGGTGCTGCCTTCGAGGACTGTCGAAAAACTCAACGACTCTATTGTGTCAACAATACATCGAATTATTGCAAAGTAGTGCCTCCCAAAAATAAAAATGCATAGATGTGGATTACGAAATGGTATTTTATATGACATATTGTAATATTGTTTAATGTCGTGTTTTATATAGCCCAGTCTGAGGCCCACATTAAATTGTGTACTGATAGGTTTCCACACTGAAGGGCAGCATTCACAAATTGTATTTCATCTAAGTACTAATTCGTTTTAAGTGCTTTTCACTATGCTTCAAAATCTGAAAAATCTACTTAATTATTTGACAAATTATGCATTGATTTATATAATTTTCATCTTTATCTTACATGTTAATACATTTATTTATTAATACTTGTTTTTAAAGGTCAACTTTGCTTTACAAAGAAGTTATCTGTTCACTGGATTTGTTTGTAAAGTTGTTAAATTGCAAATGAGGTTTACCAACCTGTACTGAATGTTTACAGATAATAACACAATAAAGGAGAAGTACTGTGTGTTCAAACTGTTGAGTGCAGTTAAGTTCGTGAACTTTGCTCCCCCTGTTTCTCTTAAACATACACAAAGAAGGCGGTTTCATTTTGAACGTGTCACTTCTGGTGTTGGGATTTTTTACATGGAGCACGTGAAGGCAGCACGGGTTGTTCCGTGTTGTCATGTGACACGAGACAACAACACTAATCCCAAAACACATTCAAGGTATAAAAATGAGACTCACTTTATTACAAAGAGCAAACATATGCACAGCTGTAGGAACAATCACATGACAGCGCGTAAGCCTGAGCACCAGATTATTTCTGTGTTGTGATCATCACGGCGCTGCTCCATGTCCACCAGCGTCCCTCCATCAGAGGGTGAAGGAATCATTTAAGCAAAAACACCTCACTAACTAACTTAAGTTTAAAGATCTGATGAAATCAGTCCACGGACAGTGGCTCCACCAGCTTATTGTGCACGTGCATCATCCCTGATGAGAAACAGCCAAGATCCTTGTCAGTGTTTTATTACAATTGTGTCATGTCATTTGAAGCTTCGTGGTTTCGTCTCACCTTTGAAGTACTTCACTGTTTTGACGCGCAGCTCCAGCGTGGCGTCCTCATCACATACAAACACGGTCTGCGGGTGCTGCTGGAAAGCGGACACCGTCCACATGTGATTCACACCGTCCTCTATCGCTTTGTATAAAGCGAATGCCTTGTGTGCTCCAGTGATGAGAATCATGACCTGAGAGACAAAAAGAAATGACAAACGTGTGTCAGGAAGGTGACAACATCACTGTGTGATTAACTGTTCTGCATAGGGATGCACAATATTATCTGGCTTTGAAATGTGTTAACGATTAACACATAAAGATCCCTGTGAGCTGAACTTCTGAACTCAGCCAACTATTAGTCTATTTTGCACAATGAAGAAAATGCATATATATATTATGTTGATTTCATTACAGAAGAGACTAAATGACCTCTGCAGTTGGTCATAGGGAAACACATATTGGTATTGGTTATCGGTGCATGCTCTCCCGTTATATCAGCATATCAGATATCGCCAAAAAATTCCAATATTGTGCATCCCTAGTTCTGCAGCTCAAAGTGTACTTCTAAATAGGATATAAAACATGTGAAGCAAGAGAAGGACAAAAATGGCTTCTCACCTCTTTAGCGTCCATGACAGTGCCCACTCCCACAGTCAGAGCCATGGTTGGCACCTTTGAGAGAACCCCGTCGAAGAATCTGGCGTTCGCGATGATCGTGTCCTTTGCCAGAGTCTTGACTCTGGTTCTGGAAACCAAGCTTGAACCAGGCTCATTAAAGGCGATGTGGCCATCGGGTCCAATACCTGACATGGAACAGTGAGAGCAGGCTCAGTTGAGACAATCACATGACGCCACAACACGATATCGGTTCACGGAGGCGTCCTGACCTCCGACAAAGAGCTCGATCCCCCCGGCTGCGGTTATCTTCCCCTCAAAGGCTTCACACTCTGCTTTCAGGTCGGCTGCATTGCCATCCAGGATGTGCGTGTTCTCCGCTCTTATGTCTACGTGTTTAAAGAAGTTGTTCCACATGAAGGAGTGGTAGCTCTCAGGATGACCTTGAGGAAGTCCTAGGAAAGATTTTAGAGCAGGGTGTTAATGGAAGATCACAGCTTTTACCAGGTCCTCTAATCCATTGGTGTCAAACTTTATTATATAATCCAGCTGTCAAAATAACTCTGATTTATTGTCTTTTTCCTTGTTGTACTTAAAGGTTAAAGTGTCTCCTCTTCTACGAGATAACAAGAATCAGCAGTGGCTCTCTAACCACATCATGAGAGTAGTTAAGGGTCGTGACACCTCACCGACATATTCGTCCATGTTGAAGGTCTTTACGAACTGGAATGAGATTTCTCCATTCTTGTAGTACTCGATCAGTTTCTTATAACAGCCCAGAGGTGTGCTACCTGAGAGCAGAAAACACACACATGATGATGACGGAAAACCATTAGACAATTCTTATTGATTCATGCATTCATATTTTACCTTTCTGGAATAATGTAAGAGCTTTTATTCTTTACTTTTTTTCTTATTATTCATATCATCAGTTTGTTATATGAACATTATTCCTGAGTCTCTGTGACATATTAGGAGGATTTTATAACCAGTTGCTTTAGATTTATTACATAATGCACCTTTAAAAATGTAAAAGTATGAGAAGTCAGGCTATTATTGTATGAATAAGTGGTTCAAATCAAATTCTTTCTTTCTGCAAAAGTGATTTAGTGAAGGCATGAACTGAGGCGGTAACAACAACAAAAACAAAACACTAGCATATATCAGAGTTTGACGCCAACCTTTAGAGCAGCCGATATACAATGCTGATTTTGTTTATTATTCTTCAAGATTTCTTAAATGAGATTAACATTTGTTGGATCACACTTATGTCTCTCTAACCTGGAATAGGTAAACATGTTTTTCTTTTTTACTTTGTCAAAGAGACTTTTGGTTGGAAAAAAAAGAGCAGAATTGATCAAGTTTCTGAGAACAAACAAACACATGTAATCTTATATAAGCAATAATCAATAAACAATGGCAGATTATTTAAAATGGCGGCCACAACAAAATCTTTTCAGATTGTGTGACTTCTTTCCGCCTGTAACCCAGAGTCAGCAGATTTCCAGGCAGGAGGAGTTATTTTCTCTTTGTTTATTATTATTTTCCTCCTAAAAATGAGTCACATGTTGATTTAAAGTGCTTTATTGACACTTTGACTTGACTTTATTATTATAATATGATTTATGATATATATATTTTTTCATCATTTACAGCATTTGAACATACTCCCTGCACCTCAGTGTGACTGACACCAATAAGAAACATGATTCCATGATGTTCTGTAGTTTTGCTTGAGGGTATTTATCTGGAGCTCTGCTGGATTTGAACATATTGTCCCTGGCCTTCAGTGTGTGTGATAGTGAGCTGCTGCTGCTGCTGCTGCTTCTTACCTGTGGGCAGCCCCAGAGTGAAGTATCTGTCCGGACCGGGTTTGAAGAGTAAAATCCTGTTTCTGATGTATTTTGCGGCCCATTCGCTCGCCTGATCGTAGTCATTGAGGATGATCAGCTTCATGGTTCTGGTGGGGAAAAAACACACAGAGACGGACGCTGTTTCTGTCACACACACACCTCAAAACAGACTTTAGACTCATGGAGGAGATCACATCATCACATCACACAAGCAGCAGTAACATCTGTGGAGTCAATAAGCTACTACTGATGATGATGCTGCTGCGTTTACGCACCGCGTGAATAAAGGAGATAAAAGTGCAGTTGTTGTTGTTCTCGTCCTGGTCAAACACGAAGAAGAAGAAGAAAAGAGTTAGAACAAACAGCAGCGCTTCCTCGGAGTGTGTGAGTGCCGTTTCTTTTCACACACACACACACACAGGATCTAGACTGATCATGTGATTCCTTCCTGCAGGAGGAGACAAAACAGCGTCTCACCGCGGAGGAGGAGGACATAACCACCACCACCATAATAGACCAGTAAATACTTTTTAAATAATAAGATTTCCCTGCTTTGGCAAAACTGAAGACTCAAAAAAAAAAGTCTTAAAATGATCCAAACCGAGGCACACTCACAGTGTCGTCATGGAAACGTGGCTGAAAATACAGTAAAACATATTTAAAGCTGTTTACTGTCACAACTGTTATTTACCAAGGTCCTAAAATGACCTTGTATAATTAGAAGAAACAGTATTATCATTAATAAAATACTCCATTAATGTGATCATTCACTGATATACAAATTAAAATGTTTAAAAGTATATATATATATATATATATATATATATATATATATATATATATACTGTATAAGAGTTAAAGGTATGGATCTGTGGAAAAAATATATATATAGAAGACACAGAGTAATATAGTAAATAATAATACCTTTTCTTGTTTTTGATCATATGGGTTTTAGTTTAATAAATCACGCCCTGATTGGTAACCAAAGTACTTTGGTCAAATTTGAGGTAAAATAAGCTTGAGCGTTTGTAGAATGCTGCTATTTAATTTATGTGTTTTTAAATATGTGTCAACACAAATGTATCTGCTTTTATTTGTGAATACCTGTGACCGAAATAAACTATGCTTTTTATATGTACTTAGGTAAAGGGCGTTGGTTTATGTAGACCGCCATCTTGCAGCACCATGTTTACATGTTGGACAACATAAGGCACTATGAGCCAAAATAAAGTATTGCATTAACTACTATTAGTAAATGTGCGTGAAATATAAAGAATTAAAAGTAAAAATTGTTGACTGTAATTGGGTAAGGACCATCAGATGAGTCCTGGGAGATTTTTGGAGCATCTGATAAATGTGCAGAATTTATTTCCCCCAGAATTTAAGATTTGATTTGTGTGTACTGTATATGTGTGTATTATATGCGTTTTAAAGAATATGCACACAATTGACAACAAACCGCTTGAGAATGTCTTGAGACACGCAAAAATGGTTGTAGCATGTCATGCTTTATGTTGTATATGGGCTCACTATTGTATCTTTGAAAAGTGGGTCCACATATAAGAAGTTTAAGATTAATAACAGAATTATAGAGGTCTGCCTTCTTCAGTAATTTATCTAACCCATGGCAACACTTACAGTAATTCGACCTATTTGTTTAATAGTCGACTATAGCTGTGCCTTCAATAACTACTTTGCTGCTGGTTGTATATTAGTAAAACTTAATAAATGAAAACCTGAGTTTTGTTTGACCAAACTAATAAAAGCAGTACAAATAGTTTTCAATACCTTTATTTAAAACCATATTGTGACACAGACCAGAACACGTACAGAGCACACAACAGAAATAAATACCATCATGTATGTGTACAGCGCTCATTTTCAAACAGGCTTATTGCGGCTGGCTTTAGATTTATGTCATCCAGAAAGGGAGAGGGCATGCTATGTCACCAGACAGAGATACCATCAGCAGCTGAGCTCTGTGTGCTAATCACCGTGCCTACGTTTTTTGACTGTAGAGTGCAGTTCACTGAAAACACGCTCCCTCCGCTCGGATATAAACCCAGACTGCGTCTCAATCTGAAGCAGCGAGCTCCCGTTCAGCTTTGCTTTCAGTGAGGCGTGAGGCTGCTTTAATCAAGGTCCATGTCAGGCTTGTTTTCTGCCGTTTCTGACGCGGGGTTGCCCGTGTTCTCAGTCGTTCCCTTTTGTGCGCTTTCCTCCTGGGGCTTCTCCTGACCATTGACGGGCCCGTTCTGCTCTGCGGGCGCCTCCTCCTTGGGAAGCTCCACCTTGGGTTTGGGCTTGGTCACGATGGGGTTGCAAGCAGAGAACAACTCCTGGGAAACAAGAGAACACGCACAACATAAAATGTATGAAAAAGAAAGTATTGGAGATCTTAATATTTACAGTTTTATAGTCCTCCATTTAGCACCTTTCAGATTCAAATTCACATGTGTACCCATAATTATTTAGCCCAGCAGTTGTTCTGTCATATGATGTTTGTGTGAACAAATAAGAGAAAGAAAATAAAAAAAAGAGAATAACAACTTAACTACAATTTCTATTTACTGGTCAAATCTCTTAGATGAATTGAATATTTAATTTACATAATGGAATATGGAAGTTCCCATTTCAAGTATTTATGATCATGTCAAACATCGACCCTCACCTTTGTTTTTGCTTTAATGTCTTTGCCTTTGACAGTGGGATCCGCTGTCAAGCTCTGTTTGCTTTGCTGGTTCATGGCGCTGTTCATCCAAATCATTGCATCACTGGCCAGTTTGTCCACTTTGGTGACATCTGCCTCGTCTATGTGGTCATACTGCTCCTCCTGGAAATGAATAGAGGAATAAGTGTTGCTAATTTTATGCAGACATAACAATAACATTATTAAATGACCAAGTTTCCAAATTCATGAGCTGTGCAGCAAAAAAGATCATCTGGACAACTAGTATGCCAGTTTCATTTCAAAGAATTACCAATATACACAATATAAATTGTGTATTTACCTTTATTTTGCATGCTTCGACAAATTTCATGTACTGCTGGATTTGTTTCCCCAGCTCCTCAAAAGCTTTTGGTCTCTCTTCGGCCTCCATGTACCTCTCCTGGACGGGCTGACCGAGTTTCTGTGCATCACACAATGCAAACGTGACTTGAAAATATCAAAATGGTGACCAAGTAATGGATGAAAAAAAAGCTTACAAATACCTTTAACTCTGCCAGTTTGTCAATGTACACCTGTTTCGATTGATCCTCCCCATCTTCATACAACCAGTTTTCAGTGTCCTCCAGCTTTAATGACAAAGCATCTCGATCCTAAAAATAGATTTAAAAAGAATTATGCAACATGTCCGATAATACAGTGGTTATTAAGATGATAATGTTGATCACAATTCTGTCAATTTGTCATGATTGTTTACATACCGTCTCACTGACGTACTTCTCCAGCAGCCCATGCAGTTTGTCCCTCATGTCGTACACATACTCTTCTACGTAATTCTTAGCGTCATTCCTCTCCTTCTCCAGCTTGTCCTGCATGATCATTTTACCCTGAAGAGAAGCCAAGACAAGAACTGTCACTGATAAAGTCCTCAGAGTAGATTAAGAAATTACAGGTGAAGATGTGTGTGATGTTGTGATGGCTAAAGGTTTAGTTACCTCATTTTCAACAAACAGATTGAGCATGTCATCTGCAAGCTGCCACTGTGGACTGTTCTCAATCGGAAGCTCCAGCACTTTTGTTTTGACTTTGGGCTTTTTGGCTTGTGGGGGCTGGTCAGATTTCTTCTCTCCTTTACCCTCCTCCGTGGTAGTCTAAAAAAAGGTAAGGGCATATGCACTGAAACCTTAAACTTCTTTAGAACATCTATAATTTAATGTCATCCAGTGCATGAGTGCTGGACTAAACCCATCTTAATAAAACATATATATTTAGTGGGATTGCGCCCACTATGCTGTTCTGCAGTGGACATTTTCTTTCCTACTTCTTCTTCTTCTTCTTCTTCTTCTTCTTCTTCTTCTTCTTCTTCTTCTTCTTCTTCCACCATATTTGTCCATTAAATAGTTTCACATGCTTCAATATAGAACCAATTAAGGACATTGTAGCTTGTATTATTTCATAATTTCCCAAATATTAAATGTTTTTCACACATTTTCCCCCATTAAAATGAATTGAAAACGTCTTCAAAAACACAAATTGTCAGCTTCTTGCTAGCTCCATACATTTAAATGTAGAAACTTGGATTTGAGAAGCTAAATTAGTGCATTATTCAGACCATCGTCCGACTAGCTGATATGGGGTAAAGGTGGTGAACTACCTAGTCCATCACAGGACCAACATACAGAGAATAACAACCATTCAATCTCACACTATGGTCAATTTAGAGTGTTCCGATTAACTTCTGCATGTTTTTAGACTGGGCAAAAGCTTGAAACAGTATGAGCTTTTTAAAAATGCAGCTAATTGTGGGTTTTAAAATCTTTTATAAAGAATATTATTCATGTTTAAACAAATCCATACCTCCATCTCTTCGTTCTCAGGTGTCTTCTCCTCTGCGTCTTTGGGACCATCTCCCTGTCCCTGCTGCTCTTCCTGATCAGTTTGCATCTTGTTCTGCAGGAAAAACACACACACAGACATTGTTTTTCTGTCTGAAAACACCTACAACTAGAAGTTAAGCTTCTTTGTAAAAGGACAACTTATGGTGGACAAAAACTACTGTGGATGTCGTACCTCTCCCTCTTTGTCACTGGCCTGTTCAGTTTCCATTGGTTCCTCTGTCTCATCACACTTCTGCACTTCAACCAGTGAAGCGCTGGACACACTAAAGATACCATGGATATTCACCCGCACCTTAACTTTCACCTTGGAGCTTTCACCAGATGCTTGTGGCACCACTTTCTGGATCAGAAACTGACCTGTAAAGAAGAAAACAATGCTTACGTTACACTAATATTTCATCAGTTAAGATTATAGGAGTATGTCTGTTCCTTAATAATCAATAATCACTTAAAAGGAGAGGTACATACCAATAGTGGGATCAGGGTAGGGCAGCTCTTTAGGACAGTTGTAGTAAGCCTCCAAAGAGAATGGCTCTTTTCGGTAGAAGGTCAACACTTTGGAGAAAGGAGCTGCGTGGTTCTTGGGAAATACCTCACAATCACTGCAACAAATTAAATGATCAGAATTGTTATATTGAACATTGTAAACTATAGTACACAGCTTTAATGACTCCACTCACTCATGTTCATTCTTGAACAAACTTGTGCTGGGCATGTTAACGCTGCGCTAACGTGCGTTAACTCCATGACGACTGACTGGAAAAAGACGCATGTGATGTCATGTTTATGTGATTCCCGATTTTTAAAATGAGTCACTAAAGTAATGTTCAACTTTAAAAACAGAGGCACACACATGCAGTACACAGGTACGCTATATTTGTAGCGCTGCTCTTTTAGTTTAATAAACAGACAGCTCCTGTTTGACTGTATGGTGTGCTAATGGTGCTAAAGGAGCTAACGCAGCTAACGGAGCTAACTTGTAAACGGTGCTGTGGTACGTAAATACATGAGTCTTTTTCCAGTCAGTCGTCATGGAAACGCGTTGTGTTAACGTTGACACCGTTAACAGCGGTTAATGTGCCTAGCACTAAAAAATATATAAAATTTTTTGGTCATATTGTACTAGATGGGATAAATGCTTCTTGCCCACACCCACCCCAGTGCTACTGCTGTATACACACACAAAGGCTCCATTCGTCAGCTATGATGGTATTGCTTAGTATCGCAGCTTTAAGATCAGAGATGAAAAGAAAGAAAAAAGATCCAACAAAGTTGTTTACCTCAGGCCTTCCTCAGCAGCAGAATGCCACTTCAAGAAGATGGGATAGGGAACGATGTCAGTGATGGAGAACTCGCGCACTTTGAAGGCAGGAGACAGGATTGCACACTGTGGAGACAAAACAACTATTTCAGTAAATGCAGAAAAAAATCACCCATAAATGTTTATTTAAGCCAAAGATTTGCTCTGTGCTGTTTAGAAAAACATCTTGTGTGTGCAAAAGGGAGATTTGGTGAATAGCTGCAAAACAAAGGCTAAAGATACCTGCAGGGCACATCCTCTGGCCACGGCCTCGTCAGCATTCAGTGTAGTGCTCAATTCCTTCCCGAAGAATTTGCTGATTCTCTCTTTGACAGCGGGGATCCTGGAAGCTCCACCCACTATCTCAACTGCATAGATGTCTTCCCTTTTTAGCTCTGACGGAATAAACATGTTTTTTTTTAGGGGACATGAAATCGTGAACAAAAAGACACTGAATTCCTCAAACAGAGAAACGGGAGCAGAAATGTCACGTAATTAAAGGAAAATAATACTCACTGGCGCATTCCAGCAGACTCTGCAGAGGAGCCTCCACTCGGGCCAAAACATCAGCACACATTTCTTCAAAGTGACCCCTTGTTTAAGAGAAATGTAACGGCCAAAGTAAGAAAACGACAATTGATGGAAAATGTTGGGGAAAAAAAAGGTTCACGTCGACCAACCTGTTCATACGTCCAGAGACGTCGATGTCATTCATGAAGCACTCGATGTTAAGCGGTAAGTCTGAGGAGTTGGCGCTCATCAGCTTTTTCAGTTTCTCACACTCCTGGTACAGCCTGACCAACGCCCTGGGCTTTGTCTTGACGTCGAGCTTGTACTTTTTACCAAACTCCTCGCAGAAATGCTTGACCAGTACTTCATCAAAGTCCTTTCCTCCCAGTTCTGGGTCACAGGCCGTAGCGAGAACCTGAGACACACAAAGAAGAAGCCAACAAAGTGTTAAGGTTATGAAAAACCCTGTCTTGCATAGATTGATATATAAAATGTAGGGCGGCCATGAATAGTTCTAAGCTTTGACAGAAACCAATGACCAAAACAGCAAATGTGATTGCAGTAAAATTTACAGGTGACTGCAGCCATTATTATTATTATTATTATTATTATTTCACACTAAACTGGCTGAGGTGTGTGGGCCACATTATGTAAATTACATAACTAATATCAAACAGATGCATGAGCTACATAGATGTTGTGATGTCATACTGGTGTGACACTGTGTAGCTCAGCAGTACATTACAGATAAGAACAACACAGTAAATGGAGATCAGCAATTGAGAGAAAACAGCATTCCATTGTTTGCCACCCTATAGGAGACATATCAGTGTGCTTGGAACCCCAATTCAAGAGTGCCAAAAACTGGGATGCTATTGGGTCAATTACTTTTGTACTTTTCTCAACATTTGCCAATGAAAACGTAAAAACTGCATGACATACTGCACTGAATCTATCTATTCTGCTTGGTGGAAATAGGTATTTTCCAGCTGGGAATCTGTCAGTCCTGTATATATTTTATAATAAAGCTTTGTTGGAAAGGAAAATGTAAAAGTAAAAAGTGCTTTCATATTGAAATGGCACCAGGATTTGTTTGTATGACATATGCCATAGATAAAGATGTGGGGAAAGATCATTTTCACTGTCTATTTTGCTGTGAAACGTTTGGCCCTGCATGGAAAACTGAGTCCTACTTCCAAAAAAGAACAAGGTGGTGCGCTCACATTCGTGAGATGCGGGTCTCACGTGGGCAGTGAAGGTGCTCTAATCAATGAACACATCTGCCTAAATGAAAACAAATGTTCCATAATGCAGACATGCTGCGCACACACACACACTTAGTGTGAACCTGCTCTTATCTAATGTTACCAGCATCTAGACTGAGACAGCGACATCTGGACATGTGACAGGGTTTAGAGTTTCAGCAATGCTAGCAAGGTGTTGAAAAAGTAAAAACAAAAACGTGTCTAGAATACACTAGACAGGGAAGTTTGGAAAATCATCAACAGCTACCCTACTAAAGGGCTGCATGCTCCCAATGCAACATATTGTTTAATCCCAATTCTTCCCTCTCCAACTGTTGAGAAATTTGAAAATCATATTCAGCACAGCTGTAAAGGAATAAAAAATAATTGCATGCACACACCTTGAGTTTGCCCTTGTTAAATGCACACACTGATGTCTGGAATCCAGAATGGCCCAGGTCCACAAACACCACATTCCTGGCCTTCTCCTCAGGAGCAGGCAGATCCTGCTTATAGATTCCATATGCTAATGCAACTGTAGGGAGACAGTTAAAATATTAGTCAACATTCAAAGTGCTGGAATGACAACACAGAAAGTGCAGCAATTTCCAACATGACCATCCTTGCCCAAGCCCAACCCAAGAAACCCTAGTACAGACCTGCAGTTGTTTCATTCATGAGCCTCAGGCAGTTGAGTCCAGCGATCTGAGCAGCATCGACTACTGATCTTCTCTCGGCATCGGTGTAATAGCAGGGAACCTGTTTTATAACAGAGAGGCAACATAAAATAGACCCTTTCTTTTTGAGTTTTCACTTAACCAGTTTGATTAGATTAGATTGTGACACACATACACTGTGAGGCTGCTGTTTTTGTGAGTGTATCTGCATGCAATGCACCGATATGAAAATATCTCATCTTTTTGGAATGTTGAAATTGTTTTCAGTGCATCTTTTCATACTCGGGACAAAAAAAGTAGGTCATGTGTCTGCTCCATCCAGACAACACTCGTCTTTGGTACCACACATATCTAACAGTAAAGCTGGGGTGATGGAAAAGCAACACTGGTAATCTATCTTCAATCATCTCAGCAGCTCCAAGGTTTGGTTGCTCAGTAACGACAGATGTGACAGAAGCACAACCCCACAAGCACCTTGGTTGCAAAGCTCAGTCAGAACTGTAGCAGCAGCAGCAGCATGGTGATACTTACAGAGACAACACAGTCGGCCACAGGCTTCTTCAGTGCACTCTCTGCCGTCTCCTTCAGCTTGGTCAGCAGCATAGCAGTGACCTGTTCAATGCTGAACACCTTCTCCTCCTCCATGTACATCACCTTCGGTCACAGAAGAGAAGATGTGAAAAGAAGTTAAGCTGCCAATGATAACTGTGTTCATAAAAGTGGAGTTCACAATTCACAACCAAGAAGCTCGTAAATCCATGAAAGCACCAAGGGTGGGATGTTTGCTTGAGATTTCAGAGATGGTGGAGGCTATTCAAATTATATTTAGAGAATTAATAGCAAATATTTTGTAAATTTCTTTGTAATTTCATATTACAACAAAGGAAATTGTGTGTTTCTTTAAAACTTAACTTAACTTCAAATAAATCATCATTTGCTTGCTTCGATCTGTCTGTAACTCCTATTTTCATATACTATATTCTTCCAGTCAGCCTATAAATAATTATTGTGAACCTTACACCTTCTTGTGATGACATTTCACAAATTCAGAACGTTCAGATACACAATGTTCTGCTTAAGGTGCAATAAAACCCTGTTCTATTGCTATTTCCAGATATAAAACTGTGGTTGAGAACAAAATAAAACAGCATCTGACACATAATAAAAGAATGACCCAAGATAAAAAAAAAAAAAAAAGTTGGTCCATCAAAAAAAGGAACAAAAAGTTCAGGAATTGAGATGCATGTATATGCATTTGTGAAAGAGAATATTTGTGTTTTCATGAAGGTTCCTTCACTTTTTAGTTATTATTATTATATTATTATTATTTTTGATGATTTGACCATCAAATTTCAACAGGGTGAATGGCTCCTCTATCAAAGACTCAGCAGGTCTGTATTGCCAGCATTGGCACTAACCTGGTTTTGAGTCCGTATCACAAAACGATCTACAATTGCCATCCTTAAGTCTCATCATGTTATTCTGAATCAATACTGAATTTGTTTTCTGTTATCAATTAGCCATCTCCATGTTTCTATGTTATAGAAGACCTATAGAAAGACTGAAACAGCGAGACATTACCATTGTAAAAAAAACATGTCTGTTGCTTTAAATGATAAACAGTTAGATCTCAGAATCCCTTCCAATGATGACTTTGATATTCCAGTAATCTGACTATACAGTAATATAGTTTATTGTGTTATTTCTGATGGGAACCACTACAAATCCCCTAGAATGAGAGCAGTGGAAATGTAATATCGTACAGTACAGTTTATTGGTGCCCCTAATGTGCCGGAATGTGTGAATCTAGTTTATTCTTCTCTTACCTTGATGCCAGCTGTCCCTGTGGGCATCTGTACAATATCATACACCAAGCTGTTTTTGACGCGCTGCACGTACGGATCTGAAAATGCCCTGCCATGAAACCTCTTGAACCCTTGGACTGTGTTCTTGCAGTTTGTGACGATCTGTTAAACAGACAGAAACACTCCATTAAAAAAATAAAAGCACATACATGGACAACAGTGTGTTGTATGTTCATAATTAATGCTCTATTTAAGCACTGGTCCCTATTCATTGTCATTTAAAACATTATTTCTCCAACGTTCCAAAATGACAAATAAAAACATTACCTGGCTTTTTGCAGCTGCTCCAATTGAGCGATTCCGAGGCCCATAAGAAACAAATGCTCTAAACAAAAAAAATAACAACAATTCAGTCATTACTTGAGTAGCTTGTCATATAAACGTGGATGCAACAAGTAATACATGACACATAGTAATAATTATGTTTTAGGTCCTACGTTCTCCGTGTGGTAGAGACTTTGACATCAAATATAATGGTAAATAAGAACAATAGTATGATGCTCGGGAGTCAAAGAGATCTTTGCATTTCCTGATTTCTTTCTATCTAGAACTAATGTTAAAGTGCATGATTAGATTAAATATCTTTGTCCCCATATAATCAATGATAAGGACATCAATAGACTGGTTTAGGGCATATGTACACTGCATATACAGCATTCTTATTAACAAAGCAATATGACAGGTCATATTGTGTCATAAAAGTATACTAATTAATGATGCTTATGATTAATTCATGATTAATCTGCCAAAGTGGTGTGGTTCCAGTCAGATCTGTGTGTTGTCGGCCTAACTGTTATGCCATTACGAGTAGGGCAAATGATTAATTGTTCTACAATTGAAATCACACTTTGAATCAATTGTCAATTTTGTGTTTTATTACTTGATTAATCTATAACCATTACATTATTTTAAATGGCTATAGATTAATCAAATAATAAAGTGTGATCCATACACATCTTACCAAAGTTCTCATCCTTGTATTACATTATAAACATTGACATTTTGCTAGTATAATGTGGTAATGCTCCAGCATGTTTTAATCTACAAATTAAAACTTAAACTAAAATACTGTAAAAAAAAAACAAAAAAAAAACAACTAAATCATGAATATGGCTTTATTGCATGTCATTAACCTTGTTCTTTCTCTCCCTAGTTTTTGTCTTTCCTCATCTTGCAGCATCCAGATCCAGTTTTGAGGCTATTATTATTATTATTATCATTAGCAGTGGTTGTACTGTCATTATTATCCTTATGCTATGATTACAATTGATATCAGTATAATCCGTTATCAACAATATCGGCTACTGCTTGTATAAATTACTATAAACATGTCATAACTGATTCAGAACTGTCCTGTCTGAACCTATATCGTCCTACTGGTCACGTTCTTCCATCTCTACCTCGGCTCCCCGGTTTCCCGTTTCCTTTCACCCCAACCAGTCGAGGAATATGCCACACATTTTCAAGCTGGTTCTGTCAGATTTCTTCCTGTTAAACGTTTTTTTTTTTCTCTCTCCACTGACGACTCATTGTATGAGTGGTCATGGTTGTTCTTCTCTCTATAATATTTTAAAGGCTTCTGCATTACTATATGTACAGTGCCTTGAGATAATGCATGTTGTGATTTGGCACGATACAAATAAAATTTAATTGAATATCTTTCAGAAAAAAATTATAATTTAGACCTAATTACAATATCGACTCATGTCATGTGCAGAATGATAGTTTCAAAAAATACAATCATAACTGTAATATGATAACGTTAAATTATCTTTAGCTAAAATGAAAGAGTTTGATAATTAATTGTACACAAACCAAAACACTATGGTCTGTCTCTGTAAATTGCCTTTTGTGTCTGAAGTACAGTGAATTTAATACTAAAAAAATATTAATTTCATAAATTACGTAAAAAAGAATTGTTTTGTCAAAATACACCTTAAAATGGAAATTAAAGCTAAAGTGCATTTGAGACCATTCATCAATAGTAATAAAACTAGACAATATCACATAAATATGTAACTACAGGCTGACGCCGATTGTTGAAAATGGTACAATTGTAATGTATCGTGACGTTTTTCATCAGGTTTTCATCCAGACTGGTGGAGACACTGTTGCTCAATACTTCCTTCCTTAAAATACTGTTTCTTGTCTCTAATGTTCCTCTGTCTGTTCCTTCTGAGGACAGCGGCTCAGTCAAATGAAAGTACAATGGACTGCTGTGTGGCGGACGGTGCTGACAGTCTGGTTCCGGCCTCCTCTCATCATGCGCTTATTCACGCCTGCAGCAGCAGCGGCACTTTCATCACCTGACAGATAGATCTCTTATAATAGTGGAAAAAAGGTGAACTCGACGACGTTACTGTACAAAAACACCAGACGAAACACCCAAGCCCGAAAACCTGACCCAGTAGTTCTTTCAGGCTCACAATGGTTTAATTTCGGCTACAGTTAGCGTTAGCATACCGCTTCCTGTTGAGAAACCGTTAGCTTGCTAACTAGCTGCGTTAGCTTCACTTCACGTGAGATGCTACACAAGTCAATCCTGTCAGTCTGTCAGAGCAGGTGACACAACGCAGATTAAAAACACGCCACCTCTCCGCTGACACTCACTACTTACGGTGTGCATCGGTCGCTGTAGTCGTTAGCGACTGTTTCAATCCCACCGGCTCTGGCTACGGCTACATAGCAGTTCATGAATCCAACGTCAAACCCGACGACTGACATCTTGAGCGGCTAACAGGACAGCGTGGAGTGCGGGGATTACAGAGAGGAACTTGGCTCAGTGTTGAAATAAAACAGCGGCTACAGTGGGCTTCGATCAGTGGATGATGACGATCCACCCTTGCTCTTCTTCCATGTAACAGAGCGGCAGCATGCGGTAAGAAGAAGGTAGGTGCACCGGCTGATGCGTGAGAGCGTTCAGGAATTTTCTGACCAATAGCGTCCTACTGCAAAGACGCTGTACCCGCAGATCAGGCGCCGCCTACAGGCCGAAAGTGGTATCTGCAGCGGCGTAACTCGCCCATGTACTACCGCATTTCCCACAGATAATGCAAGAATTATGAAATATGCATGAGGAAGGGAGTTCCAACTTCCGAGTGCAGTGGAATTGTGAAATTATTACTTGTCTATACAGAATTTTAAAGCTGTATAGTTTTACTGTAATCTGAGTATAATAAAATTATAGAAAATAAAGTTGTTAACCAACAATGTAAACCAGTCCTTCTCCATTCATTTCATACAGGGACCCACTTTTCACTATATAAACGGTCATAAGTAAATTTGTGTATAACACAACATTTGTTTTATAATTATATTTTTAAGAAACTGGACATTTTCACGCAATACGATCGATACATTAATCACAATATTAAGAAAGTGTAGGGAGGAGGGTTGATGGATGTTGATGAATTTCTACTTTGCATTAAAAAAATAATAATCAGGTATTTATACAATGGTACTGTACTGTGTAATGATCTGCCGTTTAAAAATGTAACACCCACCCACTATCACCACCATCACTACAACTACAGCAGTGAAGTGCAAACACTTCAACATATTACATCAGTGTGAGAGAGCTTTATCACCAATAACACATTCAGCAACACATGGATTTTTATTCCTGCTCTTTACATCTCTACATCATATCTATGCAAAAAAAACAAAACCTTAAGTGTTAAGTTGTATAACTCAAAATGAATCACTTATTTGACATATATTGAACAAATGGCAGAAGACAACTGAAAGTGACCAGTCAAAACACATTTCACGTAAATATTTTTCATCTTTATTGGTTACACACACATATTTTGAATGAAGAACAGAGGGGCAGCTTTCAGAGGTGGCAGAAGTTTAAACATCGTTCTCGTAGTCAGCCGGATTCTTCCTCTTGCTCTGCTGATGGTTGTGGTTGGCCCAGGTGTATGTCATGTACGCGACGATCATTGCTGCAAAAAGGGAGGATCACATCATTGGCACCAGGATCTCAACAATGCAAATACATTTCTGAGTAATGCAGTCAAGTGTTTTTGTTTAACCTTTCCACATAGATATAATTAAAATACAAACAAAGGAAAACAATTTTTTGATTAAACACAATTATTGGTGTATAAACATGTATAACATAACAAGGTCTTATTGTACTTGTTCATTTACATTAATAATGACCTATAATGGAGGAGGGTGTCATCCTCCTGAGCTCCATCTCACCCTCAAATTTGAACATCTCCTTTGGGGGATCAATAAGGGTGTATTTCCCACTCAATACTGAGAAGTCCCAAAAATATAAAGTTTTTTTGTTGACGTATGCAAAAAGGTGTTGGAGCACACATTCCCATTTGAGAAGATGGTCATTTTCAAATGCAACACATCTTTAGTTGTGGCTATGAAGCATCAAATGTGATCTGATGTGAATCTGATTTGAAATCTAAAATGTAACCCGTATAATGAACGTTGACTACAACTGTACACCAACCCAATGCAAAATACAGGCACTATGATGATTTTAGGTTTAAGCTTGACAAGGAAAATGAAGATTTGAAACCTGAAATCCAGATCACTTGAAAAGTATATCTGCATAAATAATAGTATTTATGCATTTCCAGTAGAAGCATAAAGCTATGATATGCCACTCAATCATCATGCCACTGTTCTTGTACTTGAAATATATGAAGCCATGACAGCAGACTGGTCTGTTGTCAAGGACTTCTTCTAGCTGATATCACAATTTGACATTTGAGATATCAAAAAATATGCAACACTTAAATGTAAAGTATGGACCACACCTAAAATGTAGATACACTACGAAGAAAAGACTCACGGGGGGCAACTTTGAAGAACGATGATTTGAACCGTCTCCACACATTGGGGATTCCCTTGGCGAAGTAGTTGGGGAAAGCCCTCTGCTCAAATGGAGACAGGCTGTATGTGACGACATGCCTCAATCTGGCCAAGTTTCCTAAGGCTTTACCCATGTTTACCAGAGAGCTGTTCTAAATCAGAAACACATATAAATTATTACACAGGCAATAACTGGTCATTATTGATGACAAAATGAAGGACAACATGGCTGCATTTCACTGTAGACGACTGCGAGACATCACCACACCTGAACGTGAATCTTTAATGATAATAAATTACTATTTCGTATAAAATATAGGTGTCGGTTTAACATGGTAAGCGAGTCATTTCTTGGTTTACCTACAAACAACAATGTTGAGTTACTGAATCATCGATGATAATTACTTTAGCATATAGAATACAGGGGAACATAATGAATAATAAAACAGAAAATAACTAGCACAGGAAGGTTCACTTCGCCGTGATATTGATATAGCGCGACGTTAGCATCTAGCTCTAGGTTAGATGTTAGCTACAAAAGTACACAGAGACATTTGAAACATTTCCTTCTCCACCACGTTAACGGTGTCGTTACATCAGAAATAACAAAACCCCACTAACTCCTAACACAATTAATTAGACATCTGCGAAACAATTTCGTTGTATAAACTAATATAACGCTGCGTTTACACTGTGACATTGAAGCTTACCGTGCTACTGCTACTCGGTAGTGTTTCCTAATGAAGTCCCGGTGTCCTTCTCCAGGCGTCAGTTGTCTGAAGACATTACTGCCACCTGCCGGTCGGGAGGGTGATCTCAGCGCCCACAAACATTTAATAAGACATTACTGCCACCTGCCGGTCGGGAGGGTGACATCAAAGTCCACAGATCATACCTGTGAAAACTTTGATCTAAAATCGCTCTACATATCCACAACAACAGAAAGATTACGATAATCGCAGGCAGGTCGATATCAGAGTTAATGTAAAAGCCACGTATAGTGGCTAGGGGTTTAATGAGGTCTTTTTTTATGTTGTATTTCTTCCTCAGAAAAAGACAGCAGAAGAGGTGGGAATCACAAGGAACCTCATGATACAATACATGGTCCACGATACACAAGCCATTCTGTGATAATCAATATATTGCCAGACAATCATATAGCGATATGTCGCGATAGCGGTCTAATTTCTCTATTTATGCAACATAGAGAACGAGCTGCATAAAGTCTATGTATTGAACGTGGATGGGGCATCTCTTTAGGTAGCTTTCTCTACCATTGTCCCACATTAATTTGAGTTTACTTTAGAGCACCTTAACCGCCATTTGCCCTGGCATATCGATTATTGCATTGCAACGAAGGACGACGCTGTATCACCAAATCGATATTTTCACCCAACCCTACAGAGGAATCTGCAGTATTATGACTAAAATGACCTATCGGCCTTGAACCCTCACATTAAATCATTGAGTGCGTTTACATGCACACTAAAAAACTGATTATTATCGGGTTTTTGTAGTTATCTGGCTATTCAAGTGCTCATGTAAACGGAATAAACTGATTTCATTACCAGTTTATTGCCATTACTGGTTTTTTGAAAAACCTGTTGAACACACCTAGGTTTCTGTCAATAATCTGATTCCTTAGAGACATGTATACATCTTAAACGGTTTATTCCAGTTACCGATTATTGTCAGTTATCAGTTTTTTAGTGTGCATGTAAACGCACTCAGTGTCTAGTTGAAGCAGTTTGTCACGTATATGCCGTTTGTCAGTATTGCACGTCTTCCGCATAAAAAGTACGGTTCCTGTTTTCATCAGTGAGAGCCGGTCGGTAAATTCTCCAAACACAAATGACAAGGAGCCTCCGTGTTCCCTATAATGTTTATGTGCTGCTAGTGTTTCTATATTGTACGTCAAGTAGTTTCTTGTGTGCTGCATCTGTATCATCATATTACTATTTAACCGCTTGATGTTACTCTCTCAAACTATATACAGTACAATAAGTGAGCATGTGTGTGTGTGTACTAATAGTCAAACAAACCCATCTTTGTGAGGACACAACTTTAACAGGCTTTTTGTGAATTAAGTGCTGGTTAGGTTTAGGGTTAGGGATTTAGTTGTGATGGTTAAGGTTAGGGTAAGTATTATGTCTACGAGTGTCCACACAAAGAATGCAAAAACCAGTGTGTGTGTGATCATTTGGACTCATCACTCAGAGGACAGAGCAAACACTCAGTCAAAAAGTCTTTCTCTTGATTCTTTACTGCATATTTTCCCTGTTGTGGGCACTTTAGCCAGCTGTATGCAGACAGACAATATTTATGCCTTTTTTTTTTCTTTTTTTTTCCAACATATTTTCATTCTTCTTCATGTCTAAACTGAGCACAGACACACAGTGAATTCATTCAATTTGTATAAAGAGACATGGCATGCTTTTAGTCACATTCAACCAGTACAAAGTCAGATGTATGCAGTCAATTCATAATGCATGCAGTCACTCAGTGACCAGAAGTAATAAATACACACTGAAACATTGACAACTTTCATTCTGGACATTATGAAGACAGACGCCGTTCAGACAGCCGCCTGTAATCCCCAGGAATAAAACGATATGTAAAAGGTTTGATAAGGATTTGTAACTGCTTCGTCATCTTTTATCCACAACAGGGCTACTTAAAACTTGACGATTGTGTTAAATGAAAGAATAACAACAGACCACCCAACCAAAATAAGTTAACAGAAAATAACTTAAAAAAAACAAATACAAATAATACATCACACGTTTTCTTCTTCAAGTGTGTCAGACTCGATGCCATCATGCAAACAGCAACTGGAACAAAAGGATGCACACTGTCACCCTCTCTTCTCTCGCCTTAATGAAATGAAAACAAAGGTCACCTTTTCCATGTTTTTTCATTGGGATAAAATACTTCTTGAATTTTAAGTAAACACACCTGCTCCAGATCATGCACAACAATTTTATAAATTCATGAAATCACTGAGGCTCGTCAGAATATCGGATACTTGGATAATGAGGAAACACTCTGAGGTAGAGTCCACCTGTGCAGACTGTTGTGGTGCTGAGCCTTCCAGCCTCGTAAAGAGGGAGGAAGGAAAACAAATATTGGTTGGCAGGCAGTTTAGCGACACGTGCACCTGGTGGCGACCATGTCCTGAAACACCTTGTAGAGATAGGATCCGTCCTCTTCAAAGATCATGACACTCAGTGGGCTG